>NC_133450.1:187962441-188305774 GCF_048565385.1 Saimiri boliviensis
TGGAACTTTTGTCCCAGAACAAAGTTTGAAGGTATGTCCTGCTCAGATTAACCACGTAAGTGAGTAATGGCCTCTGGTTTATTGGGCCAGCATGAGGCCATTTGTCCAAAAGGTCAGAGAAGCCTAATTAGGAGCCCCCACTTCCCCTGGACTGTGAGGTTTGTAGGGCTCATATAGCTGCAGGTGCTATACGAGAGGAACTACGACAAATAGAACTGTGCTCACTGGAGAGTGATGAGGCTGTGCAAGCCAGGGGGCTGTTAACAGACAAGGAGCTGGGATTTTCTCCAGAAGAGAAGCTGGGGGAGACGTGGTTGATCTCCTTTAGCAGCAGAAGAAACACAGTCTAAGGCCCAGGGACCAGACAGATCAATGGGTCCCCTGAAAGCAGAGTGGGGGCGGGGGAGTCAAACATGACAGGCTTTGGCTTTAGCAAGGTCAGTGCTTCCCTAGGTGGGATGATTCATTTTTGGATTCATTAATTCAGCAAACATTCATCCGAGAGGTGTGTACTTTATGTGAGGCCCTGTGTCTGGAGGAACAAAAATCCAAAGGACAGTGTTCCTGTTCTCAATCTGCTTATAGTCTGGAGGTTGCCTGGGAAGTCGTAAGTGACCCTGCACTCTTTACCTGTGTAGGGCCGCTCATTACCTGTGCGTTATGAGTATGAAAGCGGAGGCTGGACAAACATGTGGGAGGGAGAGAGGGTGGGGATTAAAGGAAATTAAAGGTTGAGATTGGTGACAAGGAGGATGAGGGGGCTGGATTGGAGGCCTTGAAGGAGATTTCTACCCTACTCCACTTGGCCTAAAAGAGCCAGTGTTCTAAGTTCCTGAGGGCCTGGTCCAGGAATAGGCTGGTTGGAGATTGCAGTGCTGCTGGGCTGACCCGGAATGCTCAGCACGAGGGGTCAGACTGGGAGAAGGGCAAGCCAACCTGATAGTCAGGAGGGCTTGGGTTTGAATCCCAAAACCTCAGCCAGTGCTGAGGATTCCAGCAGACATTGCACTGAGGTGGGACAGAAGTGACCAGAAATGACTACTCAGGCAGGTAGGACCTAGAGCTTAGAGAGACCTGGGTTAGAACCCTGGGAGTGGTGGCCAGGACACGGGTTTCTCCCTGGCCCACCCAACAGGTTCTGTTTGCCTTGGTTTAGTCCCGCCCTTGCTGTCTCCCTCTCCCGCCACCCTTGCTTTTGTCCTAGGGTCTCCAGGATGAGTGTCAGTATCTCCTTCAGCCGCAGCTGATTGTCCGGCGTTTGCTGGACGTTGCTGTGCTGGTTCCTGGCCGGCCCTCAGAGCAAATCCTCTCCCCACACAATCGCTCAGCCCTGTACAAGTAAGTCAAAGACTCCTCATACCTGGTCCTTCCCTCTTCTCTGGCCTCAAACAGGCTGCAGGGTTTTCTCTCGGCTTCTCCACCTACCTGCCTGGTCCCTGGGTGAAATCCCTGCCTCCCTCCCTCTCAGCACAGAGGGGGAGACCTAAACAGGCCTCCTTCCTACCCCATACCCCCTCCTTACTAGCACTTCCCGTGCCCTGTGTTCCTCTTGCTTCTGTTTATGCCTTCTTACCCTGAACCTCTCCTCTGCCCAGGGTCTTTGTGCCCAGCTTCACTTACAGGGTTTCGGCACAGCTGGCGTGTGTGGGAGGCCGCGGGGTATCTGCCTGCCCCCTGTCACTGCGTCTGCGTCCCAAAGCCCCACCCCTGCACAACTCAAGCTCTGTGGCCTGTGGAGGTGCCTCTGGATGCCAGCTGGAGCTGGCACTGCCCCCCTGGGGGCACTGGGTCTACGTGCGTGTGGAAACATCATCTCGGGGCCCTGGTAGGACCATCCGCTTCCAGCTGTGTGTGCGGTTGCAAGGTCAGAACCCCACATCTACCCCAGTCTGTGCAGATATCCGTGGCTGGGAAGTGACTTGGGTGGCTGTGTTCAGTGGCCCTCTGCCACATCCCTATAACCTCCCCTCCCCCACCCAGGCTCCTTCACCCTCCCTGAAGCCATCCCACTTAGAGCTCCAAGTTATTGGAAGGCCTTTAGATAATTTTTTTTGTACCTAACTTGGGACAACTAAAGGACTTCATTACTTTCCTTGATGTAATCTTTCAGTTTCCTGGGGTAGGCAGGGACATCAGGACTTCTGGGACACTGTCCTTGCCAAAGCCCTTGTGAGTCAGTCAGACAGCCTGTCATACTTAGCTATCTGTTTCAATAGTGTCTTCACTGCCTTTAGGGAGGGATAGATGACTTTGGTTCCCTCCAGTGTGGCACTGTGTTAGCTGTCACCATTAGGAAACCCCTATGACCCTGGATGCCCCATACTCTCAAGGAACATTGCATTCTAGTTCTCATCCTTCCACACTCTTTGTGAAATCCTGTCTAGCTTAGATGTTTATGAGTAAGTTCAGGACTGTAAGGGCTGCAGGCCTAAGCTCTGGTTTCCTCTGGCCCACAGAGTGCCCACAGCCCGGCCTGCTCCGATCTCTGGTCCCTGGAGCTGCCATGAACATGCCCCAGTCACTGGGCAACCAGCCACTGCCCCCAGAGCCACCATCCCTCGGAACCCCTGTGGAGGGGCCTGGGGCCACATCCCCACCCGAGCACTGCTGGCCAGTGCGCCCAACTCTGCGCAACGAGCTGGACACCTTCTCCGTCCATTTCTACATCTTCTTTGGCCCCAGTGTGGCCCTTCCCCCTGAGCGCCCAGCCGTGTTTGCCATGAGGCTGTTGCCAGTGCTGGACAGTGGAGGCGTCCTCAGCCTGGAGCTCCAGCTCAATGCGGTATTCTTTATTTAGAGTGGGGAGGTTGCTCTGCCTGGGAGCTTGAAGGGGAAGGTGTCAGGGGTGTTGGGGTCTTTACCTCCTCCAGGAAGCCTGTTCAGGTTGCTCCCACCCATCCTGACAATTAGGGACCATGGCTCAGCCCAATTCTAGTCAACAAACATGTTCTGAGTATTGACCCTGCTCCAGATTGGCGGGTCAACCAGGTTAACTCTGTGTCTAGGTTTTCCGAGTTTCGTAGGCTTGCCTCCTGCTCATTACTGGCCTTTCTCTATGGCAGTTGTTAACCTTTTCTTGCAAATCTCCTTTGATGGGGAGTTTACCACCTCTTGAGGCCATGCAGTTCATGTTTGGATAGCGCTGATTGCCAAAGGCATTCCTGACATCCCATCAAAATCTGTCTCCATGAATTTTTTACCCACTCATCTTGGATTCAGTGGGTAAAAGCTGTATCCAGAAGCCATATCCAGTAAATCTGTCTCTGTCCTGTTCTTTTTAAAAAATCAATAGACTTAATTTTTTAGAGCAGTTTTAGGTTGAGCAGAAAGTATGAAGTTCTCACATATGCACTCTCTCCTCTCATGTTTTCCCTATTATTAATATCTTACATTAGTATGATGGATTTATTACATCCCGGTCCTATTTTTACAGCCCTTCAGATGTTACCTCCAACCTCCCAATAGCTGAAGAACCTCATTGTCTTAGGGGTCCTGGTATTTGGATCTCTCCCCTTCATTTACTGTCTCACCTGGTCATACTTCTAGTGGTCACTGTATCTCTGAAATAAGTGACCTGAGGTGATCTGACCGAGATGCCGGGTAACAAGACTTGGGTTTGTCAGCCTGAGATTGAGTTACCTTTCTCAGCAGCTGCATTACACTGTGGCATCACCTGGGGCTTGTGGTAAACTGAGATCCCTGGGTCTTTTTCCTTTACTTCCCTTGTATTTTCTTCAAATCAGTTGTATACATTTACTTTTTTTATTATATGAGTAATAGGATCACATAAAACTTTGGAAAATAGGGGAAAATATCTCCCTAACACAACTGTTTAATTTTTTTTTTTTTTTTTTTTTTTTTTAGACAGGGGCTTGTTTTTATGCCCAGGCTGGAGTGCAGGGGTGTGATCTCAGCTCAGTGCAACCTCCACCTCCCAGGTTTAAGCAATTCTTGTATCTCAGCCTCCTGAGTAGCTGGGATTACAGGAGTGTGCCACCACACCCAGCTAATTCTTTGTATTTTTGGTAGAGACAGGGTTTCACCATGTTGCTGGTCTCGAACTTCTGGACTCAACTGATCTGCCTGCCTTGGCTTCCCAACATGTTGGGATTACAAGTGTAGCCACTGTGCCTGGCCCACCACTGTTTTTGGTATATGTCCTCCCACTTCTTTTCCACATTAATTGCTTTGTGCATCTAGTTGTAATCAAGGAGCATAGATAATTTGGTGCCAGTTCCCATCTTGTATTTTTGCACTGAATTTTTGAAACTGAATGGAAGAATTCATGTCCATCCTTGAGGCATTGCCTAATACTGGTTTGGAACTTGGACCTTCTCCACTCCGTAATTCACAAACTTGCAAAGCCAACCTTTTGTGCTTCTTGGTCATTACTGTCAGCATTAAGACTGAGATGAGAGTGAGCCCTATGTTAGGCCATTAGAGAATATCTTCAGCTTAGCTTTGATCCAATAACTTACATACTATTCCCCTAGCCAGGGATCCTTTTAAATCTACTATCCTCTAGCTCTCAGGGCAGGGACCACTTTCCCATCAGCCAACCTGAGGCCTGGTCTGTGGCTTGTTGTAGCTTTCTATGGGAGATAGTTCAGAACTTTCTAGTGGTCCTGCTAGTCAGACAGAGCCATTTATTCAACCTGAAGATATTTCTTATTTGCATACTCAAATTCTCTTTGTTCTAGCTAAGACTGTGTATTTTGTGTTTGCTTATTGCCATGCCTTTGGCCAGTGACAGTGAGATCTTGATTCGACCTTGAAACTGTAGACCCTAAATTAGAGAACAGCCTCGCCCATACTTGTTCTTTCTTCCTCGGTGCCCTAAGAATAGAAGCCTAGCTCTCCTGCAACCCCTCACCCTTTCTGTCTCTGCATTCCCATCCATTCACTTTAATGAGCATCTGTTTGCATTCCACCCATCTGCATCTATGACACGTGCTACCCACCTCAGCCTGTTCTGTTTATTCTGAAAAGTATTTCCTCCAAATATTTTGATTTTTTTCTCCCCTTGGATCAAGAACTGGACATTTGGGTCAGAGAACTGCATATACTTTTTACTTTGGCTCCCTCCTAGAAAGACTTTCACTGAATAATACTTTGGCATATTGCCCTGGGCTTGCATTGAGGGAAGTTACATAAGCAAGTTGTATGAAACTCACTCTCGTGGCTGAGGACAGGATGCATGATAACACACAGTGCTGCTTTGATGAGAACTTATCTCAGAACTTCCCCTTTGGAGAATCTGTGATTCTCCAGAGACTCTGATTCGCTTTTATATTATGCACTTGCAAATCTGTTAACTCATCATACTTCCTGGCTTTGTTTGCTTGGAAGTCAGTATCAAATATATGGTCTGCATTAGGGATAGAGTTTATTTTCCTATCCTGATTTTTAAGTTTCCCTCAGGCATTTATTGTATTCTGTTTTATGTAAGCTGCCTCAAATCCTTCTTGAATGAGGTGAGCTTATGGCATCTTGTTACCTTTATTTCTGTAGACAACCCCTTACATTTACTCTTGCAGATATCTGGTTTCTTTTAATCCCAGCCAGGTTGCTACATTTAATCTCTTGGGCATTCCTTTACCACCAGGCAGTACTTAGGATAATTACACCCGAGGAGTGAGTGTCTTCACGCTCCACCCTGTCTTGGGGTCCAGGTGAAGATGATGGAAAATCTTACAATTGCCTTCGTCCACAACTAATTTCTGTAACTGGCAACAGCCCTCCTTCCCCTTAGTGAGCTAGATAGGACTGAAAAAGAGGGTGTTCTCTCTTGCTTGGGCAGAATTGAAACACTTCTGCCCAAAGAACAGATTCAGAATTGGGCTTTGCCTTCTCATCAGTCCTTGAACGATTTCTGCTGTGGAGGATCTGATATTTTTCAGTTCTAAGAATGGAGGTGAGAGAGCAGCTCTGGCGTCGAGAGCGCCGCGAGGAATGGGCTGTCCTTGGAAGGTGTGGGTTAACACGGGTGGGACTCTGAGGGTGGCGGTCGGTGGAGCTGGAGGGTGTGACGGCCTCACCTCCATACCTGCCCTCCCTAGAGCTCCGTGCGCCAGGAAAACGTGACAGTGTTTGGATGCTTGACTCACGAGGTGCCCTTGAGCCTGGGGGATGCAGCAGTGACCTGTTCCAAAGGTGGGGTGAGGAATAGGGGAGGAGAGGAGGCTGCAGTCTGTGGGTGGTGGTGGCGGCGGGCAGAGGTGAAGGTGGGGAGGGATGGAATGGAGGAATGACAGGCTCTAGGGTTCCGGGGAGTGGGAGCAGGTGGGTGAGGGTTCTTGGATCCTGATCCCTCCACCCTCTCACTGACCCCTTCCTTCTGCCTTCAGAGTCCCTGGCCGGCTTCCTCCTCTCCGTCAGTACCACCACCAGGGTGGCCAGGCTGCGAATCCCATTCCCGCAGACGGGGACCTGGTTCCTGGCCCTCCGCTCCCTGTGCGGGGTGGGGCCTCGGTGAGCGGGGTGGGGCCTCGGTGAGCGGGGCGGGGCAGGGCGGGGCCAGGGCTGAGGCCCGGACTGGGCGGGGGTGGCCCGGGCCCGAGGTAACTGTGAGTGTGTGCGCAGGTTCGTACGGTGCCGCAACGCGACGGCAGAGGTGCGGATGCGCACCTTCCTGTCCCCGTGCGTGGACGACTGCGGGCCCTACGGCCAGTGCAAGCTGCTGCGCACACATAACTACCTGTACGCGGCCTGCGAGTGCAAGGCCGGTGAGCAGGCTGGCGAGGGAGCGGGCGGCGGTGGGCTTCCTGCGCTGGAGGGGCAGCCTGGACTGGAAGTGGACCTGCTGGGCCCGTGGGTGGGCGGCGGGAGTAGGGGAGCCCGCAGCCTGAATTGAAGATGGGTTTGTCAGAGCCGGGGTGAGACCACCCTTCGCGGGCAGTGGCGTAGGCCCATGGCTGTCGTCTGTCCTCTTCCACTCTGTGTCCTCCGCACCCGCAGGGTGGAGAGGCTGGGGCTGCACCGACAGTGCGGATGCGCTCACCTATGGATTCCAGCTGCTGTCCACACTCCTGCTCTGCCTGAGCAACCTCATGTTTCTGCCACCTGTGGTCCTGGCCATTCGGAGTCGATATGTGCTGGAAGCTGCCGTCTACACCTTCACCATGTTCTTCTCCACGGTATGCGGTGGGGGCTGCATCTTACCAGTGGGTGCTTGTGCAGGGTGGTGGGTCACAATCTATATTTCCACCAGGTTCTTCAAGGATTTGGGAAAGTCTGTGCCTTCGCTGTGTCTTCTACAGACAGACAGCAGTGCTTCCCAACCTATCATGCGTAGAAAATGGTCATTTTTGTAAGGCACATTGGAGTAAATGAACAAAACTGTTTGCAACTTAATATAGTAAGTGTGGGCTTCCAGCTGTTCCACACTCTGTCCACCCTGAGGGCACCTTTACTCAACACATGGGCCAAGAAACTGGTCTACAGTATGGATTTGTGTCTACACAGTCACCACGTTCTCCGTATGGGGGCAGGACATCTATACTTTCCCTCCGTACCTCTGCACGGAGTGACTTTATCTTCACCACATTCTTCCATGATGTGAGGGCTAGCTGGGAGCTCCCCTTCTCCATCGCACTGGGGACTTACACGTTGTTACGTTCGTTCCTGTGGTCTGAAATGGTGTCGTTATTCAGTCACCATGCCACCTTGGTTTCTCAGGGGAACTTTGGAAAGATAGAGGGGATGTCTATTGGGTAATTATAGGACAATCTGACTCTCAGAGTCTTGAGAAGCTTTACAGACTCAACTATGTCCTGAGGCATTGTCCGAAGTGGCAGTATTGTATCACATCCCAGCTCAAAGGAGTGCATTTTGATGAAGATTAATATAGTTTTAAACCTTTCCATTACCATTGCAGAATCTTCACAATCTTTCTTGTGTTTTCCCCACTCCTCCATAATCAGAAAAGTTGATGTTATAAGCAAGCGTCCGGAAACTATACGGAAAGGTAGGGAAGTGAGTCTGCTAATGTGACTTAACCCCCAAGTAGACTTTTGTCTACTTTTTACCCCTGAAGTGTCGCATCTAGGAATCTTTTCAACGCATCTCTAGGCTCTTGGCACCATGTGACATACATGTGAGCACTGCAAAAACTCTTAAATGGTTTCAGACTCTCCTCAGGCCTTGATAACAAAGATAGCAGAGAAACTAAGACAGGCCTTCCTGGCGTCCAGCATTACTAGGTCAGACATATGTCTAAATTAGAAAAATCATACTTATCATCTGGGAGAAAACAAGGGAAAATGTGCTGAAACTGAACGGTTGAGTCCTCCTGGAGATTCATCTAGAGATGAGGAAGAACAGGCTGCAACCAGGCTGCAGAGAGTGAGATCTTGGCCCTTTAAGCTGGGTGAGAAGCACATACTCCAGTTTTGCTTGATTGGCCCCCTTTTAGGCCTGCTCCCACAGTGCCTCATTCTATTTTTATATTAGACACTGTTTCTCTTTCGTATTGCCAGATGCCCTTTCTACTGTGGCTCACCAAATCCTCCAGCAACAGCTGTTCCACCAGCCCACTCTCGCTACATGCAGATCGAATGTGATTCATAATTAGTAAGCATGCCTAAGTGTGTCAGGAGCATATAGGGAGAGCATATTCACTCTCTGGACTTGACACATACATCCTTATTGGCTCCAGAGTGTTCAGTGCTAGATGACCCTTCCTTATCTGGATATAGTGGCAATCAATCTGTAGCAGGAGCACTGGGAGAGCCTCACGTGCCTGGTACCACATGAAAAGCTCCTACTTTCTTAAGGCAGTAAGGAAAACCTACTGGCTTTGAGGTGTTGCTTAAAGTCCTGCACTAACTCCTGTTCTTTTCCACATGGGCCAGAACATCAAGCTCTGTTTCCTCTCTTCCCTGCAGGTTCCCTGTGGTCCCACCTTGCCATTCTTTTACTTAGACTTATTTCATTCTGCAGCAGTGTCCATTTAAGGACCCATTGGTCAAATTTCAGTTGTCAGTGCTAGGACAGGAGATGACAGTCATCTTCCTTGTCTTCAAATAGTCCATGACAGTCTACACTTGGAAGCAGTAATCCATTCTTATTTGGGACATAGGAGCAGCCAGTAGGTTTATAGTTCAGGAGTTTACAGATGTAAATATGTTTTGAAAAAACAAAAACAGGCCACAAACTTAGGACTTGATTTTTTTATATAGGCGAACAATTCAGATAATAATTACAACAAAATGACATATACTGAATATGTGCTGTGTTTCAGACACTGCTAATTTAATCCTCACAAAGGCACTGTAATAATTGATACATGCTTTTATTTTTGTCATCCTTTTTCATAGATAAGGGAAAGTAAAATATTTTGCCTCAGGTACATGGTGAGTATCTGCCTTAGAATCTGGGTGGGCCTGACTCCAGATCCCTCACATGTAGCAGATGAACTGTATTGCTGCCCTCACACCAGGGCAGTGAGCATGCATTGATCATTGATACCCTTTTTTTTTTTTTTTTTTTGAGACGGAGTTTCGCTCTTGTTACCCAGGCTGGAGTGCAATGGCACGATCTCGGCTCACCGCAACCTCCGCCCCCTGGGTTCAGGCAATTCTCCTGCCTCAGCCTCCTGAGTAGCTGGGATTACAGGCACGTGCCACCATGCCCAGCTAATTTTTTGTATTTTTAGTAGAGACGGGGTTTCACCATGTTGACCAGGATGGTCTTGATCTCTTGACCTCGTGATCCACCCGCCTCGGCCTCCCAAAGTGCTGGGATTACAGGCTTGAGCCACCGTGCCCGGCCGCATTGATACACTTTTAACCTGACTTCATTTTCTCCTGAGTCCTGGAGTATATAGAAAAAAAACATGGCCTCAGTGTAGTAGTTCTCGCCAAATTCTTAGGAGAGCCAGTCAAAAGATCGGAAAATACAACCAAGCCAAATATAAGAAACCGTCAGGGCAAAGATATCAGACATTTTAGTTGTGCAACTTGAAGCCATACTGTTCAAGCTGTGTATCCGGCACAGTGCTACTTGAATCCTTATAATCAGATCCTAGAAGACCCAGACACAGCTGGCATTCTGGGGCTGTGCAGGTGTCCTTGCTGATTGCCAACATACTGGCTGCAAGCCCACCTTCTCATTACCACTTATGTCCCTTGGACCATCCCAGGTCATTCTCAGTGTCCCTTGGCAAAATCCCGTAACTGTTTCCAAGAGAAAATGAAAGCAGAAAACAGGAAATAAGGGAGTAACAGCAAGTCATTATATCCCAATCGTGGCATGGATTAACTATGTTTGCATTTATAGTCTACATTCTTTAATGCCTGGATAGCCCATTTTGGAGCATTAGATACACTGTTATAAAAATGTAAAATTCCACAGAAAAAAATAATTTTAGGATAATTTCCCTACATTGCTTCATAAATAATGTCCAAAGCTGAGAAAGTTGTCAGCTTAGATTAGAATTATATTAATAGAAGCCAGTTTGTAGTCTAAATTTTTTCTCAAATTCCCTGATTTTTTCTGTGTCACTTCTACTTTTTATTACTGTTGACAAAAGGAATGCCAATCTAAAAATTAGTCCACAATTTTTGGTGGACTAATTCCTTCACTACAATTTTAATTTAACCCTACCCCTATGGACTGTTCACAACCTTAAACAATCTCTTTGACCTTTTAGTATACCTGGAAAATAATCAGTTGTAAAGTATTAGATGATTTCTTCAAATCCTCTCCACTCTGGAGATATCTCCATTTTTCTTTATTCTTCTTTTAGTGCAGACAAATTCCTAGGAGAAAGTCCTCAGTTATTCCCCTAGATGTGTCTTCAGTGCTTAGTGATTCAGCTTTGCTTTTTTTCCTCTGCTGATACATAACCACCTTTATCTGAAATTTAGTACAAATCCCTCTTCCAGAAACTTGTGGGCATTTCTTTCTATATACTTGAAAGTGAAGCATATGGAGCCTGGATGTAAAATTAGTGCTTTAAAATCAAATCAAAGTCATAAAACAGTATTGGGTAACTTAGTGGCCTATAGTACTTACGTCTGGTAAGAGAATAATCAATGTCCTGTAGCTAAAATAGAAAAAGACCAAGACATTAATTTATTTAGGAACTAAATTAACTCCCAGTGAATCAGCACATATGAGATAAATAGTTGAAAAATAAATATCTTAAGGACATTCAAACATTAATTAACCATTTTTATTTACTTTTGAGAGTCTTGTTCTGTCACCCAGGTGGAGTGCAGTGGTGTGATCACAGCTCACTGCAGTCTTGACCTTCTGGGCTCAATCCTCCCACCTCAGCCCCTTCTGCTCCCCTCAACCCTGTGCTCCCTACCAGGTAGCTGGGATTACAGGCATATGCCATCATGCCCAGCTAGTTCTTGTATTTTTCGTAGAGATGAGGGTTTCACCATGTTGCCTAGGCTAGTCTCGAACTCCTGGACTCAGGTGATCTGCCCACCTCATCCTCCCAAAGTGCTGGGATTAACAGGCGTGAGCCACTGCACCCAACCTTAAAAAATTCTAATGTTGATATGGACCTATATGAAATGCCTCTGAAAATATCCCAGTGATAACTCACTTTTTTAGTGTAACAATATATTAAAAGGGAACCATGTCTCCAAAATAACAAGCCCTTTCGAAAGCCTGGAACACCCACTTAAAACATGTTCATCCTCAGGCAGTCTCTTCTTACAGGAACAAAATTCTTTACCTCCAAAGTGAAGCAAAAGAAAGAAGATAGATATACAAGTTTGAGTCTTGCAGCTTAAAATTTAAAGGAACTAAACCCAAATTTTCCCAATACAATTCATAGTCCAGGTTTTCTTCTTCATTTTGTTTTCTTTTTCTGAGATCCTGGCTTCCCCCTTTCCAAATTTGTCTGTTGAAGTAATTTATGCAGCTGACCCTACATGGATGACATCTTTGGAATATGTTTTCCAGTTCTTTGGGTGGCATCTCTACCAATAAACAGTTATTCCTAGAAAACTTTTTTCACAAATAAGGGAACACAGGATGCTGGAAGCCATGGCATTGTCCAGAGAGTCTGAACATGGGTTGCTAATAGCAGACTTTGGTTGGTTCCTGATTAGGATGCCCAGTCGAGTTTGATCCAGTTCCATTTCTGTTCCCTGCCATCCCCTTTGAACCTCCTCAGTAGCCCACTTTTCGCTATGTTCTCCAGAGTATGAGATGGGTGGACAGTGTCCCCTCTCCATGTTATTCCCCATGGTATAAAGTGCCATGCTTCCCTCCATGGCCTTAGAGACTGCCTTTTTTCTTACCTGCCACACATTCCCTACATTGGTTGGGAGGGGATGAAGAGGGCCAGTTGGTAGAAGTCCTGAAAGTGAAGCCCAGCTCAGAGTCTGAGCTATCAGGGGAAACTGGGACATAGCAGGGAGATTTGGGCTCTGAGTTAGTCCAGAGATTGGGCAGGGATGGGGATTATAGGTGGGATCCATGGTGAGCATGAGGAAACAAGGACAGGATTGGCCTCAGCTTGAAGATATCTGAACCCCCTGGCAGGGCACTCTCCACAGTACCTTCCAGAAGCAGGACGATTAGGAAAGTCAGGACCAGGGTCGTGGCTGCCAGATACATACTATGAAGCAGACTGGACCTCCCTACCATGTTCTTCTCAGGATTTGGGGAGTCAGGCATTCCCCAGATCTCACCTGTGACCTCTCACTTCTGCTTCTCTGACAGCAGCACACCAAGCAGCATTGCCGTCCTGCTTGGGCCTACCTCCTCCAGTTTTGTAGACCTGGACCTCTGCCTCAAGTTCTTTCAATGCCTGTCATTTCTTCCTTCAGTTCTATCATGCCTGTGACCAGCCAGGCATCGTGGTTTTCTGCATCATGGACTACGATGTGCTGCAGTTCTGTGATTTCCTGGGCTCCTTAATGTCCGTGTGGGTCACTGTCATTGCCATGGCTCGTTTACAGCCCGTGGTCAAGCAGGTCAGTCCAGAGTGGGCCCTGGGGCACAACCATGGCCAGGTCTAGTTGAAATCCACTCCTGACCTCTCCCTGGGGGCATGTCCAAGTGCCTCTTGTCATTCTGACCCAGCCCCTGGACTGCTGTCTGTCACCTGGCCCTAGCCCAGCCCTGGAGTCCTCTTTCTCTAGGTGCTGTATTTGCTGGGCGCTATGCTGCTGTCCATGGCTCTGCAGCTTGACCGACACGGACTCTGGAACCTGCTTGGACCCAGTCTCTTTGCCCTGGGGATCTTGGCCACAGCCTGGGTAAGGGTGGGGAGGAATGTCGGGGGAGGGTTCCAGCAGGACTTGGGCGCCGGGCCCCAGGTATCTGGTCCCCAGTTTGAGGTGGGCTTGGCTCTCTCGTTATCACCTGCTGCTGGCAGTGTCCACTCCAGTCTTGGCAGGTGTCTTTAGGTTACAACCAGGGCTCAGAGGAAACCTGAGAGTGACCAGCTCTGGCTTGGGTTATAGGGCTTGGCATTCCTGAGCCCCACTTCTCTGTCTCCCCTAGACAGTACGCAGCGTCCGCCGCCGGCACTGCTACCCACCCACATGGCGCCGCTGGCTTTTCTACTTGTGCCCGGGCAGCCTCATTGCAGGCAGCGCTGTCCTGCTTTATGCTTTTGTGGAGACCCGGGACAACTACTTCTACATTCACAGCATTTGGCATATGCTCATTGCGGGCAGTGTGGGCTTCCTGCTGCCCCCTCGTGCCAAGACTGACCACCGGGTCCCGTCTGGAGCCCGGGCCCGGGGCTGTGGTTACCAGCTATGCATCAACGAGCAGGAGGAGCTCGGTCTCGTGGGCCCAGGAGGGGCCACTGTCAGCAGCATCTGTGCCAGCTGAGAGGGGCTTTGGACCTGGCCCTGGGGGGATGTGAACGCTTTCTAGAGTTCTTCCTGGGGGCATGGAGCCCTCTAAAAAGAAGACAGGCTGTATTTCTTGAGGACATGGAGTCTTTCTCAAGGACACAGAACTCTTCCAGGTAACTGGAGCTCTTCCCAGGACATGGACAACTTCCTCAGGGCCTGGAGTCCCCCTGCTTCATGGAATGCTTCTTAAGGACTGGAGCCTAAGCAGACGCAGAGCCCCTCAGGACTAAGGAGTCCCTCCTGCAGGTGTAGAGCCCTTTCTGGGCTGTGGAGCCTTCCTGAGACATGGATTCCTTCAAAGTCCTGTCAGGAACATGGAATCATTCCAGAGGAAGTGAAGTCTATCTTGGGGAAATCAAATTTCCAGATTTTCCGAGAGGCTCAGCAACTCTGGCCTCAGGCTTCCTTCCCAGAGGCAGCATCTGGGCTGAGCTGTGCTGGGGAGGAGGGATTGCAGGATGGATGGAGCTGGGACTGGGGCTGGCTGGGTGGCTGGTATCCTCGGTTGATACAGGTGGAGTCTGTGTGTCTCCAATGAATGAAGAATGGTTCTGTGCCTTTTTTTCCCCTGGGGTCAGCGGTGTGGGGAAAGGGGGAAAGAGGGACCTTCAGAGAATCAGCAGGGCTAATGGGAGCCTGGCCTGAATAAGCTGCTGGGAGCTACTGCCGGAGACTTTTGTCACACCATATATAGTCTCATCCCTCTCATCTGGCCCCTGCGTTCATTTCTAAACACTTTCTAATGCCTATTCCGCAATTCCTATTGAGCCCAGTCTGCAGTAGCTGAGAGGTGTGTGTGTGTGTGTGTGTGTGTGTGCGCGCGCGCATGTGCGTACAATGAGATGATTTAAACCAGTGAGACAGACTTTCCTTATGACACCCACACCCAACACAGAAGGAAGCCAAGGTCCCAGGAAATTGTAATAGCAGGTGCATATCTCAAGTATGCAAGAAATATCACAAGAATGTAATTTCTGTTTTGAGCCCCCATTTTCCCTGAGGGCCAGAAAAGATCTTTTGTCCATTTGGGATTCCTTCTCTTTCCATGAGGGTCATAGCTGAGTTCTGAGGGTCTTACATAATGCCCAGAGTTTGGGAGAGGGTTCTGCCTGATCACCGATGTCCATACTTCATCCGTCCCCCGAGATTGCCGTCATTCCATCTGGTCCCAGTCAGAGGTCCAGACAGTTCATCTAGGATGCAGAGAGATTTCTTGTTCCTATTTGCATAACCCTTTTAGTCCTAAGGTTCTCTCTGCCACTTCTGTGCCATATATGGAGACCTGTGAAGTGGTCTAAGTCCTTGGCTATGCAGACACACCTTGAAGCTGTTTCTGCTCTGGGTTTTGACAGACAAGGCATGAGTTGCTGCCTCTTTTAAAACCTGCAGATCTATCTTGGCCTGGGGTGTGGGGCTGAGGGACCCTCCCTTTTGGAACCCTCTGTGTCAGTAGTTCCTCTCCTCTCTCCTTGCTCCTCCTTTTGTTACTATTGGAGGTGAGGAAGCCTTACTTTTACTTATGTTTTCTCCTGAATCTTTTATCTATGCCTTAAGCCTTTTCTGTTCCCTTCAGGACCTACGCTTTGGAAGCCCAAAAGCCAGGAAACCATGCCTTTGTTGTTTGCCTTCTGCAATCACATTTCTTCCATGGGGCACTGAGCAGAGAATGGTCACTCAGCAGAGAATGACTACTCATGTGGCCATGTGAGTAGTGAGAAGCAGGGAGGGGATGTGAGCTCGGTGTCTTCCTACATCAGAAATACCACATTAAGATGTGTGGAGCCAGGTCACTGGGATTCTTGAACCCAAATAGCTGGGATTCTGGACAGAATCAGCAGAGTACAGAAGGCTCTGAAGTGGGAGACAGAGCTGGGGTGCAGGGGTCATAAGGGGCTTCCTAGAAGAGGGGCATTTGAACCAGGATTAGCTGAGTTGCCATGATGCCAAGGTATTGGGAGAGTGTTCTTTGTGGTCACCAGTGTCCATATGGTATCCCTCCCCTGAGATTTTCATCATTCCATGTAGTTCTCAGTCAGTAAAGCTCCTAGAATACTTGGGTAGTGCCTAGCCTGGTATGTGATGTAGTCCAATATATGTTAGCTTAAGGTCACCAAGTGTTTGGACATGGGGAGGGAACAGCAAGGGGGAATTCAGAGGCAGGAAACACATATTTACTCCGGGCCCTGAATAGTTCAGTGTGCCTGGGCCAGTGCATGTGCACATGCTTTCGTGTGTAGAGTAGGGTGGGGCAGGTAAGGGGCCAGTGATGTGGTTGGATAGATAAGTGGAGGTTGGGTCTTTATTCCATGGGAAATGAGGAGCCATTGGAGAGATTTAAGCAGGAGAGTAACATGATCAGATTGGGGTTTTGATGGCTGTGGCAGAGGATGGATTTTGGGGAGACCTTGGAGGATGAAGTGCAGTGACACGGCTAATGGAACATTTGGGGGAGAAATGGTGAAGCCTTCTTAACGTGATGTAGGTGGAAAGGAGAGGACTGATTTAAGAGCTCTTAGGAGTGAACTCTATAGGACTTGGTGACTGATTGGATATGTGGGGTGGTGAGGTATGAGAGAGCCTAGGATGATGGTTATATTCTGACGGGGGGTGGTGCCATTCCCTGAGATGGTGACACCACTTTGGATGGGGGGATGATGAGTTCCACTTTGGACAGTTTGATGTGTATGTGGGATTCCTGGGGGAAAGGGGGCCAGCAATATCACAGTGCTGGACCTAGCAGCTGAACCAGGCCTGTCTCCAGGCTTCCAAAATGGGGATCCTTGGTTGTCTCCTGACTTGTCTCAGTGGGGGAGATCCCAAGATTCAAACAGCCCCTCCTTGCCTTGAATACAGGGCCGTGGCTGGCAGATAGTGCTGCACCCTGGCACTTATCTGTACACGCAACTGGACTAAGACCCCTGAGCACCTGCAGCTGCCTGGAGCATGTTGAGCAGCACAGGGCTCAATCCCCACATGCTGATGTTCTGAAGGCTTCTGAGTGACAGTTCAGTCCTGCAAACTTTCCATAGGGAATGTGCTGTGTGAGCACAGAGATGAGCCAAATGCGACTGAATCCTGCTCTGAAGGAGCTCACGCGGTGGTGAAGTGTCATGAATTTGAGTTAGATGGGCAGGTGTGAAGTGGGAGATCCTGACGAAGTGCTGTAGGATGTAAAGAGAACAGTCTCAAAGTGCAATGGGAAAGGATGTGTGAAAGAGATGGTGTTTAACCTAGCTTTGGAAACTAGTCCCAGGTATTATCAGAGAACAGCACAATACGTGCAAGGGTGCAAACACATGAGGGTAGGGCAGGACAGATAATGTAGCGAGGGGACAGTCGTGTGAAGGGTGTAGTGGAAAATCAGGCTGAAGAAGCAGGTAGGGGCAGATTCTGGAGGGCTTTGAGGACTCAGCTGAAGAATTTGGAGTTAATGGTAATGGGAGCTGTCAAAAGTCCTTGATCAGAAGAGTGATGAATCAATCCAGGTTTGACCAAAATAACAGAACCGCTACGAATGATAAAAAGATGAGATCTGCTGGGCGCGGTGGCTCAAGCCTGTAATCCCAGCACTTTGGGAGGCCGAGGCGGGTGGATCATGAGGTCGAGAGATCGAGACCATCCTGGTCAACACGGTGAAACCCCGTCTCTACTAAAAATACAAAAAATTAGCTGGGCATGGTGGCGCGTGCCTGTAATCCCAGCTACTCAGGAGGCTGAGGCAGGAGAATTGCCTGAACCCAGGAGGCGGAGGTTGCGGTGAGCCGAGATTGCGCCATTGCACTCCAGCCTGGGTAACAAGAGCGAAACTCCGTCTCAAAAAAAAAAAAAAAAAAAAAAAAAAAAAAGATGAAACCTTTACAGCCATGGGAGCAGTTGGAGAAATCTGTGCAAAGCTGTTACCTCTGCATTTGGTGTTGGGCCTGAAGCTACTACAGCTCACTGGGCCAGCAGTTAGGAAAGAAGGCTGAGTGTGAAGTGAGGGACAGTAAGGGCACACTAGAATCTGGGAGGACAAACTGGAACCTGTGCCTGGCTCTTGTGCCTTCAATCTCACTGACTGTGGCGACCTGCAGGAGAAGCTGGCATCTTTGCCATGGAGCTTGCACTTGGCCCAGCACTCAGCACAGTGGAAGGAGGTGACTTGGTGGGGACTGGATGGGATGTGCTAACAAGGGGAGCCAGCAGATTAGTGACATGTGAGTGCCCCCACTGTGTCTGCTGCAGTTCTTTTTTTTGTCTTTTTTTTTGAGATGGAGTCTTGCTCTATCATCCAGGCTGGGATGCAGTGGCACCATCAGCTCACTGCAGCCTCCACCTCCTGGGTTCAAGTGATCCTCCCTAGTAGCTGGGACTACAGGCACACCACCACACCCAGCTAAGTTTTTGTATTTTTGGTAGAGGCAGGGTTTCATCATGTTGCCCAGGCTGGTCTCAAACTACTGGCCTCAGGTGATCTGCCAACCTCCGCCTCCCAAAGTGCTGGGATTACAGGCGTGAGCACCATGCCTGGCCCACTTTTGCCTTCCAAATCTCATGCAAACTTCTCTGTGGCCAACCCTAACCCAGAGCCTCTAACCTAGTTTGGCTGACCCAGTACAAAGCCACCACAGGTGAGCTAACCAGAGCTTTCTTGGGACGATTAACCTGGCAGCAGCCCATGAAGGATGGATGGTCAAGATATAGAAAGCCAAATCTCCAGTAGCTCTTGGGTTGGCACTGTCAGCTGGTGTGGTAGTCATCAGGCCATTCACAAATCTCTCTGTGCCTCTCTTTTTCCATCCAGACACACGGTATCGTGCTTCTCCCTCTTAACAGTAGTGTGGTTCTGTGCTTTCCTGTTGCCATTGTAACGTAGGTGGAAGCAACACAGCCACTTCTGAGTAGAAGCTTTAAGAGTCAGTGCAGGCTTTGTTACTTTCCCTTTTGTCATGGTGACCAGCAGTGTTCCCAATGGTAGCTACTTTGTCATCCTGAGTCCCAGAGGGGTGAGGACCACGATGTGGAGCAGAAGCCCCACCAGCCTCTGTGGACCTGCAGCAGAAGCAAGAAACAAACTTTAATGGTTTTAAGCCTCTGAAGGTCATGACCACAGCAAAACCTAGCCTATGCCGGTGGACAGGCAGAGGGCAACAGTAGCAGTGGGAGGCTTTCCTGGAGAGCAGACCTCCTCTCAGCAGAGCTAGGACAGCAGCCTTCACCTCTGCGTTCCTCAGACTGTAGATGATGGGGTTCAGTGAGGGCGTCACAACCCCATAGAAATGCGACAATCTTATCCACATTGGTGTCCTTGGCCTTGGGCTTGAAGTACATGAAGGAGATGGTCCCGTAAAACACCACCACCACTGTGAGGTGGGCTGAGCAGGAAGAGAAGGCTTTGTGTCGGCCTGCAGCAGAGGGTACCCTAAGGATGGTAGCCAGGATGAAAAGGTAAGATAGACAGATGAGCAAGAAGGGGGGCAGTGTCAGGACAGCTGTGGCCACCATTAATGCCAGCGCATTGAGGGAGATGTCCCCACAGGCCAGTTTTAGCACTGCCAAGATCTCACAGAAGAAGTGGTTGATGACATTGTGGCCACAGAAGGGGAGGCGCCAGACAAGGACGGACTGTAGCAGTGAATTGGCAAAGCCTGTCCCCCAGCTCAGCACTGCCATCCGCATACAGGTCTGTCTGCTCATGAGCTCTTGGTACCTAAGTGGTTGGCAGATAGCCACATAATGGTCATATGCCATCATGGCCAGGAGCAGGCACTCCGTTGATCCCAGCACCAGGGTCAGGTACATCTGCAGGGCACAGCCAGGGAAGGAGATGGTCCTCTGGGCTTCCAGGAAGTTGACTAGCATGAGAGGCACAAAGGAGGAGGTGCCACAGATGTCCATGAGGGAGAGGTTGCTCAGGAAGAAGTACATGGGGTTATGCAGGCAAGGGTGCAGCACGTTCAGTCCTATGAGGAGGGCGTTCCCCAGCACATTCATGGAGTACACACCCAGGCAGAGCACAAACAGGACCACCTCCAGGTTACGGTGCTTATGTAGCCCCAGCAGGACATACTCCGTCACAGCTGTCTGGTTTCCTCCCTTCTTCTCATTCTCTCTCCTTTTCCATCTGGACCACCCAGCTTTTTGGAAAAAGCTCCAACTGGCCTGGGAGCCTAGTGACCTGGATGTCTGGCCTGCAGCAGGTCAGCCTCCCTCTCTGGAATTTAGTTTCACCATCTGTATAATGAGGGAGTTGGACTTCAGATCTGTAAGCTGGCCTTCTCAGCTCTGCGGTTCTGCTGCCGTCACTGGGGGAAGGATGGGGCACATTCTAGTCCCTGAGGCTCCTCTCCTCTCCTGAGGGCAGGGTCAGAGGAGACAACAGAGAAGGATTCATGTTTAAAATGGTCTTTTGGAATCCAGAGTGTTCTTGGCCATTAACTGGAAGCATCTTTTCTACATTGTGGTTCATATAACCAAATTATGCCCATGGTATTTCAGATTTATTCACTAAATATTCATTGAGTACCTACTCTGTGCTAGGTATCGGGCTGGGGCTACAGCAGTAAGGAAAATAGGTGGACAAAAGGATTCCACACCTGTCAGGCGCTGCCCCATTCCCTGAGTCAGGTGAGATGAGCTCTGGAAGGCAGGTGGGTGAGGGATGGTGCTCACCTGGTGTTCCTTTGGGCCATGAAGGTCAAATATTTCAGCCCCATAGGAAGCTTGATTTCTGGTCATCTCTCCTTAAGGAATCATGCACCATTAATTTTTTTTAAAAACGGCATGTAAGAACACACATGTCTCAATAGAGTTACTGGTCACAGGGTTGAACTCTGGTCATGAAAGCCAAGTGACTTACTTTCTGGCCTCCATATTGCATTGTAGGAGAAATGATACTGACAATGAATGATGTCACATGACGAGGGAAGCCAGGCGCGAATCTAGTGATGTGGTCAGTCACGACCAGCTTTGCAAAGGGAGCAGTGGGCGAGGCTGTGGTCTCTCCCAGGTGACCTCCATCACTGTGCACAGCTGCTCTCACTTCTCCTTGGGAAAGGCCAGCATCGTGTATTCCTAGGAGGAAGCCTAGATGTCCCCAAAGCACAGTAGTCTTGTTAGGACTGGAGAATTGTCTTATGGCCAGGTGGCCCCTGGTCTGAAGGAGAAATAGGAGCTGAGTGTGAACTTTTATCATTCAGAAGATATAATCCACCTCTCACCTCTGGCCCTTTGCTCCTGGATTGGTTGTGAGGACATCGCTTCGTGACAGCAATGGATCCCTGTCTGTCCTGGGCTAGATTTCTTTTTTCTTTTATTCCTCCTGTTTCATTATATCCACCATTTGTTGGGCTGCAGGGCTAACCCTTTCCTGAACAAACCATCTCTTTTCCCAGCTCTGCACCTTTGTCCGAGATGGAGGCGTGTCCTCCCTCCCATCCCCATACTGTTTTTTTTTTAACGTGTAGCATTTCAGGGTAAAGACCCATGAAGTGACTTGGTATATTCTAGACTGCTGCAAGAAAACCACTTCAAAGATTTTGTTGAAAGTTTTAGTGTTGTCTGAAAAGCAAGAGGGAAGGTGATTGGTAGTGAGTTAAAAGAAAAAGAAAGGAAAAGAGAGTAGTTTTGTCTTCATGTAAAATGTCTGGTTGTGCCAGACATTTCACAAGTGTGAAAGGAGATAGGAGAAGCTTACCTTGAGGGTGTGTAGTAAGTTGTAGAAGGCTCGAGGGGATGTGGACTTATTTGCCTTGGTTTGCAATACCTGCAAATAATGTTTGAAAAGAAACAATGAAATGTGTTGAAAATTTGACCATATTAGATCAATTTTGGTGGATTTATTCATAAGGTGGAAAACGACTGGTGAATCTTTTTTTTTTTACAAATGTTTCTGTTAAAATGGGATCATCATCTTTTGAAAGGGGGGAGGGAGGAGTAAAAACCCGATTATGATGGTGATCAATTCAAGTCAGTGTTGACTATTCTGTGAAATATATTTGGCCAGTGGAAATGATAATCAGAAAAGACTGTAAATAGATCCATCCAAGTGATTTCTCTGTACAAATGAATGATACTATTAAAAAACGCACACACACACACACACACACACACACACACACACAAAGAATGACAGCAGGATGGTGGGTCTGGGCAGCACCACTGTCAATTCTGGACTTGAGCATGTGTGCCTCTTCCTTGGGTGTGAGTGTGTGAGTTCACCCAGAGGCCTGCTCTCCTCATACCTTGTGCGGTTTTGGGTTAACCATCGTAGAGAGACACCTCCTCATGGATGGCAGGTGCCTGCTCTTCAGGGAGTCTCCCAGCATGGGAGGATGCAGGGCCTGAGCTGCTGTCAACGATTTGTGGCCGTGCTGCTTGAGTGACATTCCTGTCATGTGGGTGCCAAGTGCTTGTGTAGAACTGTGTTCTGAGCCCCTTTTTTTGGACACCGACTGTGTCCTGTGAATGTATCGCTACTGTGAGCCGTGGAAATGCAGACCACAGCAGGTGTTCCGCTCATTCTCTAGAGCCCTGCGCAGCACCATCTCCTTTTCTTACCCTCTTCCCCTTGTGGTTACCTGCTCCCTTCTTGTGCTCCCTCTGCCCTTGGCCATCCCTCTGTGTCACTGTGCTGTGTGGTGCACCTGTCTTCCGTATTACACCTTAAGAGCCAGACTCTGCCTCCTTCCTACCAGCACCTCATGCAGCAAGTGCTGCCAATGGCAGGCACCCAGCAGAGAGCGAATGCACGACTCCAAAACCCAGCTTTGCCTCCTGGCTGTAGTTCAGACTACCCGTGTTATATTGCCCAAGTCTCTTGACCTCTCTCAGACTCAGCTTTCTATTGAAGACTGGGATGCTGTGTAGCTCAGAGGAACCATGCACCTGAAGGTGCTGCCCTGGGGGGTGCAATGACATGTTACTGAGGCTGGATGGAGGATGACATCCATTGTCAGCTACAGGTGCCTGCTCCATCTGTACTAGCCACCTCCTGGACAAGGGCTCCAGGGTCCTCCATGACACCAGCTTTCTCCAGAGCCTGTGCAGAGTTTCCTTCCTTTACCCTGAATCAGGGTGATTCTTACAGGACAGTTTCAGGAACCTACAGGGGCACTTGGGTAACCTCGGTCAGTAACTAATCTTAACTGTTATCCACGTGAACATCTATAGTTAGGGTTTTTCTTGGTGAGATTTGGCAGAAGTAAAGAATTGCCAAGCCTCATTCATTCACTCATTCAGCAAATAGTTATTGAGCACCTACTGTGTGTTAGTCCCTGGGCCAGGTGCTGGGAGTATAGCAGAGGCAGACCTGGCTCCTGCCCTCGTGGAGTTTGCAGTCATTCATTCACTCACTTGGTGACTTTGGACACCTCCCTTCCTCTCTCCAGGCTTTAGATCTCTGAGATTCTCTCTGAGTCTGGGTTGTAATAGACAAAGTAAAACCTGAAATCTGGAGAGAACTATAAAAGCTTTGTTTTTGATGGTTGTGTTGTTACAGAAAGAACTATGTTCATCTCAAATTCTGACACTGGATACAGCTGTGGGGGTTTCAAGCAGGTGAAGGGTGGAAAACCACCTGATGGCATTTTTCTTCATCACTGAAGCCTCTAACAATGAGACCAAGTGGGCATGGCAGAGGCATCTGAGGGCTTTTGTGTGCAGCCTCTGGCTGGTTCTCCTGCCTCGCCTCCACCACATCCCTCACGCGCACCTGCTTCAGCCTCGCCAGACCACTCCCTGTCTTTTAGACAAAGCCTGCATGCTCCAGTCCTGTCCCTCTTCTTGGGCAATTTCTTCAGGCTGGAGTGCCTTTCTTTTCTACTCATCCTTCAAGGCTCAGTCCACACACCACCCTCTTGGGCAGCCTTCTCTCAGATGGCTTCACAAAACTGACCACCCGGACAACAGGACGGTCACACAGCTGTTAGCAGAGGTTAATTTCATTCTGCCTTCATTATAGTTCATTTTTTGTATATCTCTCTCTGACTAGACTGTGAGCTATTACAGTGAAAGGGCTGTGTCCTTCATCACTGTCACCCTCCAGTAACCCGTAGCCAGGAGGTGTCAGTGATTGCTATTTGAGTTGAACTGTTTATTGAGATCTAGTGTTGTTCTGCCCAAAATCTTGATCTTAGGTGCAGTGGTTTGCACTCGTGGTCTCAGCTACTCGGAAGGCTGAGGTGGGAGGAGCAGTTGAGCCCCAGGAGTTCCAGGTTACAGTGAGCTACGATCATGCCACTGCATTCCAGCCTGGGCAACAGAGTGAAACCCGTTCTCTAAAAAAGCAAACAAGAGTGCTGATCCCAAGGTCTTGCCTCAAGATCAATTCCCCCTTCCCTCTCCAACACACACACCGGAACAGAATGGTACAGCTACTGTGATTGCTAGGAGAAAGGCTTCAGGGGGTGCCAGTCCCCTACTTGCAGTAACACCTGCTCTTTCTGAAGAGCTACATCAGGAACATGGTGGGTTTTCCTCACAACTTCAGAGTCTGATCATGGAAATTAGAACCAGCACATGAAACCATAGGCTTATGGCCCTAAAGAGATACGTCCATGTCCAGAAAATGCCATGTTGCCAGGTTGCCAACAGCTTTGCCTACAACATGGGCACAGACTGGGACATCAGAGAGTAGCTGGTGTTCCCTTGGTGGGTGAGGTGGGATGGGCTAAGTTATGTTGCAGTCACATACAACCTCGTCATTTTAGTGGCCAGCATGACAGAAGTATATTTCTCATGCTACATGTCTACTGTGGCTTTTCAGGGGGCTCAGTTCTCAGAGCCCCTGGCAATGGCGGCTCCACCCTGTGGGTTACAGATGGGGAAGGACACACTGGAGCCTCTGGTACCAGTTCACTACTCTGAGCCACATGAGACATTCGTCATATCTGCCCATAGCCCACTGGCCCTGTGGCATCCTACCACTTGCCTGGAAGGAAGAGAACCAGAATTACTGCTGAGCAGCCCCTCTGCATGTGGATGCAATGGCATCTTACGACACTCAGAAAGCTACTCTAGTGGCCATCTGCCAGTATCACGCAGTGTCTAGCTCCGTCATGGCCTGGAAGATCAGAGTCACAGAGTCACAGGACCTGGAGTGTCTCTGAAAACAATTGTCTGGTTTCACTCCCTGGTTTTACACATCTTGAGAGGCAGGGTGATGCCTACAGCGAGCCCTGGACTGGGAGGAAGGGGCCCGGGTTTGAATCGGGGCCTTCGTTCCTCTTCTGCTGTATGACTTTGGTCAGATTTCTCCTTCTGAGAAGTGGAGCCAATGAGGCAATCTCCAGTACACTGTAACCTCTGAAACATTTCCTCACGTTTCTAGCAACTTCCAGTCTGAGGTCTGATAGACCCAGGGTTACTCTGCAAGCTAAATGTCATATCAGTCTCGTCTGGCAAATCTAATTTTAACCACTTACTACTTATTTTAGGCTTCACAAATTATTTTAAAAGAAAGGAAAGGGGCACAACAAGAAGAAAGCTTCAGTTACAATTTACCCAAAATGCCTGGATCTGGAATTCCTGCTTCCTGGCTGTGTGGAGAGAAGATGAGGATGGCCCTGGAGTCAGACAGGACCAGGGTCCAAGCCCCAGCTCTTCCACTTGTTAACAACGTTCTTAGCCTCAGCGTCCTTACCTGTAGCATGAAGATGGCAGTATTTCCTTGTGGGCTTATTTTAAGTATCCGGTGAGAGGAAGCATGCGAAGCTCTTAGAACAGAGCCTGGCACATGGTAAATAGTCAGTGAGCAGTAGATGATGTTATTACCATCCTGTTCCTGTCCCCAAGCAAATATTTGGGCTTTGAAATGTTTTAAATGATTTCATGAGAATAAGCAGTGTGTCAGATGAATTCTCCTTACGTCCCTCCTAGTTACTGGCCATGGCCTGAATGTTTGTAAGGGAGCTGGAGCCAGGTGAGGGGAACTGAGGTCTGGGAAGTACTGAGTTCATTACCAGCAAGTGCACAGTGCTGGGATGGACCAGGTCCCCACCCCTCACCCCACCATCACCCGCCACAGGACCTGCCTCTTGCTCCCTTGCTAATAGACAGTCTGTTTGCTCCCTGCCCCCAGGGACCTCATGGTCCCTGCCCAATTTAAAGTTCAAACTCTGTAACTACACAAAGTTGCAGGTTTGGCAGCCATGTGACCTGAGCTTCAGAGACTCCAGGTTCCTCGGCCTGCCCCAGGAGGGCTGTTGAGGTGAGGTGGGCAGAGGAGAGAGAGTGGACAGAGAATCTGAAGACCGGGTCATGCAGTTCTGCCCTTTGGATGCCACAGGCTCCAGGCCCACGGCCCCGGCTTCACTAGGCCTGGTATCTGGGCTGTGAAATGGGGTGTCTCCTTCCAGGATTGCCGTAAGAACCTGGATTCATCAAAGCTTAAAGTAAATTGCTTTGCAAGGTGGCAGACACCGAGTACATGCGAGGGACTTTATTAGGTCAGGGATTTAGTCAGGCACCTGAGCGTCTACAAATTTCTTTATTCCTGTTCCTTCCCCTCCCCTTCCTGTCCGTTCACAAAAAAGAATAACAACTTGACACAGCTTAGAGACTAAAAATCATCCTTAAATAAAGCAGCAGAAGTTATTTCACATTATGCTATGATTTATCTTCTGGAATTTTTATCAAGAACATAGGTCAAAGTAAAAAATATAAAGGTCGTTACTGTTTATTTTCTATCTGCTCATAACACATTGTCCTCTTGCTGCCCCATGAATACCCCGAACTCAGCAGGTCGAAGACAAATTCATCATCTTCCCACTCTCCCCATCTACTTCGCTCATCCTGCCCACCTCAGTGTCTCACTCCACCCAAAATAAGCCAGAAACCCAGGATCAACCCACAGTCCTCACTCTCCCTCCCTCACTCTATAATCCCAGATATCTCTCCCAGATATTATTTTACATATGTATACCATTGGCCCTTGAATAGCATGGATTTGAACTGTGCAAGTTCACTTATGCTCGTATTTTTCAATAAATATATTGGGATTTTTTTTTGACATTTGCTACAATTTGAAAAAACTCTCAGATGAACTGCCACCCAGAGACAGCAAGACCAGCCCCTCCTCTTCCTCCTCCTCCTCCGTCTACTCAATGTGACATTGACAATGATGAAGACCTTTATGATGATCCACTTCCATTTAATAGATAGGAAACATTTTTCTCCTCCTTATGATTTTCTTCATAACATTCTCTTTTCTCTAGCCTTATTGTAAGAATACAGCGTATAAAACATATAACATACAAATTATGTATTAATCGACTTTTTATGTTACTGGTAAGGCTTCCAGTCAACAGTAAGCTATTAGTAGTTAAGATTCGGGGGAGTCAAAAGTTATACATAGATTTTTTTACTGTGAGGAGAGTTGGCACCGCTCACCCCCGTGTTGTTCAGGGATTAATTGTAATCCCAAATATTATATCATCTCCCAAAGGTTATTTTGTGTCAATATCTATCTCCCCAGCGTTTCTCAGGGCCACCCTCCCCTCTACTGCCCGGCTGGCTCAGGCCTCACTGAGGGCCTGGGTGATGGCAGCAGCTTCCTCCCTGCCCTGCCCTCAGGATGAAGCCTTTCTCATCTGTCCTCTACTGTGGGCAAGGTGGTCTCCATATACCATTATTTTTATTTTTTTTGAGACGGAGTTTCACTCTTGTTACCCAGGCTGGAGTGCAATGGCACAATCTCGGCTCACTGCAACCTCCGCCTCCTGGGTTCAGGCAATTCTCCTGCCTCAGCCTCCTGAGTAGCTGAGATTACAGGCACGCGCCACCATGCCCAGCTAATTTTTTGTATTTTTAGTAGAGACGGGGTTTCACCATGTTGACCAGGATGGTCTCAATCTCTTGACTTCGTGATCCACCCGCCTCGGCCTCCCAAAGTGCTGGGATTACAGGCTTGAGCCACCGCGCCTGGCCCCATATACCATTATTTTTAAAGCTCAAAGTCACAGTCATCATAGAAATGTTGGATAATGTTGAAAAGAATAATTTAGAAAACAGGACTTATCTGTAACCCCGTCACCCAGAGGAAACAACTGTTAGTTAATATTTGGCCATCATTTTCCGGTATTTCCCAGATACTCACTTATTCATAGATCTGTAAGAAAAATACTTGAAGAGTTAAAATTGAGATCATACTAAAATACAGTGTTATATGTTCTGCTTTTTTTTTCTATTAATTACCTTAGGAACAGTGCCCATTATCATATACCCTTCAAAAAATAAGATTCCAGGGGCCGGGCGCGGTGGCTCACGCCTGTAATCCCAGCACTTTGGGAGGCCGAGGCGGGTGGATCACGAGGTCAAGAGATTGAGACCATCCTGGTCAACATGGTGAAACCCCGTCTCTACTAAAAATACAAAAATTTAGCTGGGCATGGTGGCGCGTGCCTGTAATCCCAGCTACTTAGGAGGTCGAGGCAGGAGAATTGCCTGAACCCAGGAGGCAGAGGTTGCGGTGAGCCGAGATCGTGCCATTGCACTCCAGCCTGGGTAACAAGAGCGAAACTCCGTCTTAAAAAAAAAAAATAAATAAATAAAATAAGATTCCAGGCCAAGCATGGTGGCTCATGCCTGTAATCCCAACACTTTGGGAGACTGAGTTGGAAGGATCATTTGGGCTCAGGATTTCAAGACCAGCCTGGGCAATATAGCAAGACCTCATATCTATTAAAATAAAATAAATTAGCTGGGCTTGGTGGCGAATGCCTGTCCTGAGAGCAGTGAGGAGCCATCAGGGATTTCAATGAGAAGCGTGATGCGATCACACATGCATTTCAAAAAGATGCTCCGTGGAGGAGAGATTGGAGGGAGAAATAGGACTGAAGTCTTGGGACCAGCCAGGAGGCTGGTGTGAAGGCCAGGGGTGACACGGAGAGCTGACCTAGGGCAGTGGTAGGGGCAGGAGCAGAGGATGATTTGGGGGCTGTTCTATGGCAGGATCAGCAGGACTTGGTGCTGCCTTGCTGGGATGAAGATACCAGACCTGTAACCCTAGTCTTGCCATGTCCTCACTGGCATTGGCATATGATGGCCTCAGTACTAACCTGAGACCTGCATCTGTACAGAGCCCCACTTCCTCACCCGGAGGTCCACCTCCTGCCCCACACCTTCCTGGCAGCCTCCTTCACTTCCTTGTTCCTCAGGCTGTAGATGATGGGGTTCAGCATGGTTGTGACCATGGCATAGAGGACTGCGAAGACCTCATCAGAGATATGGGCTTCCTTGCTCTTGGGCTTCATGTACATGAAGATGATGGTGCCATAGAAAAGCAGCACCACAGCCAGATGTGCTGAGCAGGTGGAGAAGGCTTTGTGGCGCCCGGCGGCTGAGGGCACTCTCAGGATGGTGGCCAGGATGAGCAAGTAGGACAGGCAGATGAATGCCAGGGGCACAGACAGCAGCAGGATGGAGCCCGCCAGTAGGAAGTCTTCACTGACCGACATGTTGCTGCACCCCAGCTTCAGCACTGCCAGGATCTCGCAGGTGAAGTGACTGACCACATGGTGGCCACAGAAGGGCAGCCTCATGGCAATGACCGTCTCAGTCACTGACTTGAGGAGGCAGAGGACCCAGGCAGCTCCCGCCAGCAGCACACAGAGCCGGTGGCTCATGAGCATGTGGTACCTGAGTGGCTGGCAGATGGCCAGGTAGCGGTCGTAGGCCATGATGGCCAGCAGCAGGCATTCCGTAGAGCCCGTGGACAGGTTCAGACACATCTGGATGGCACAGCCAGTAAAGGAGATGGTCTTCCAGGATGACAGGAGGTGGACCAGCATCAGGGGCACAAAGGTGGACGTGTAGCAGATGTCTAGGGTGGAGAGGTTGCCCAGGAAGAAGTACATGGGTGTGTGCAGGTGGACATCTAGCACGCTTAACGCCACAATGGCTGTGTTCCCCAGCAGGGTCACCAGGTACATGGCTGAGCACAGAAGGAAGAGCAGGTGCTCCAGGAAGGGGTAGCCAGAAAATCCTTTCAGAAAGAACTCGGATACCCCTGTTTTGTTGAGCGGCTCCATGCTGCAGATTTCTGAAGGGATGATAGGCAGCTGGGATGGAAGGAGAGAGGGTACAGGTGTAGGAAGCTCATAGAGCCCTTCTGGGACTAGGTGGACTGTTAGGATCTTTTCCAGCACTGCCACAGTGGCTCTCTGTGACTTTGGGCTATCCCTTTACACTCTCTGGGCCTCAGTTTATCCATGTGAAAAATGAGGATTGATTGAGATCAGAATTTCCAAAGAGAATGTTGGTCAGAACATTAGTAACCAAGCTGAAAAATCAGTTTGAGACAACGGATTAATGAAAAATGAAGCTCTTTACTGCAGGACTTCTCAGAGCCTTTAATATGCTAATGTGACCTATGACTCCCACAAAGCAATATAGAACATGTTTCCCCAAACTTATTTGATCATGGATCCCCTTTTACAGAACACCCATTAACCTACTGCAGATATGTGTTCTATGAATATAGTCTGCAAAACAATGGGCTAGATCAACAGTTCTCAAAATTTAACGTGTACCAGAATCACCTGGCAAGTTTGTTAAAACAGATTGTTGGGCTCCAATCCTGGTTTCTGACTCAGTGGGTCTGGGTGATGCTTCTGCTGCTGGTGCAAGTACCAAACTTTGAGGAACCATTGGGTTAGATGGTCTCTGAAGGTGGAGATCCTCCTGGCTTTAAGGAAGCCTATGAGCCATCGCATTTGCTCTGCCCACTGTCTGGAATGTCCTCAGCCTGCAGTGGTCTGACCTGTCTCTTCAGGCCTTCTCTAGTATCCAGGCACAAAGCATACACTGTGCTGTGTGTCGGAGGGGCTGCTGGCCTTGAAGCCTATCGGTGGGTGTGTTCCCCTGTCCCTGCCCAGGGCCTGCTTCATCAGCTACTTTGTATGGATTGGACCTTCACAATCTGCCTTCCTGTGGGTTTCGCAGCTAAAATCTGATGGAGCTCTTGGCCCAGCTCCAAACCCCTGTTTTCTGTGGGCCAGAGCCAGAGCTGCTCTGACTTGATGAACTCTTAGGGTATTAGTGTGGAACATGCCCCGAGGCCAACTTGTTGGAACTCCCATTTTGTAGATGGGGAAGCTGCGGTCACACCGCAGGTCTTTGGTGAGGTGAAGCTTGAATCCAGCTCTCCTAACAGTGTGTCACATGTGCCATGCTCAGAGCGGGTGTATGCTTCCATAGGTCTCAAACAACGCTTGTTCTTCCACTGTTCTAGATGGACACCTGTGCTCTGGGTGCTGCCACAATCCTCTCACCAGCAAAAGGGCATGAGTCACCTCTCTTTGGTATTCCAGGGTATCTGGCCCTGTGCCATTAATCCCTTGGGCCACGATGCCACAGCCTGGGCCTGGGCAAGCACAGTTCCCCTCAGTGCCTCCCTTGTAGGAGACCATTTCCATCTTTTATTCCTCCCTCACTTACTCATCTCAGAACCTAAAAGCGACTGAGGACCTACTACATGCCAGGTGTCCCAGATGTGAGGGAGCACTGAGGACAGGTGTGGCCCCAGGCTGTTGAATACAAACCCTTCCTAGGCAGAGAGGACCCCCAACTCTCCCATACCCAGTCTCGCCCTGCCCCACCCACTCTCCCATACCCAGCCTCCCCCTCCCCCCACTCCTCCATACCCAGCCTCCCCCTCCCCACACTCTCCCATACCCAGCGTCACCCTCCCCTCACTCTCCCATACACAGCCTCACCCTGCCCCCACCCTCCCATACACAGCCTCATTCTCCCCCCACTCCCCCATACCTAGCCTCATTCTCCCCCCACTCCCCCATACCTAGCCTCATTCTCCCCCCACTCCCCCATACCTAGCCTCATTCTCCCCCCACTCCCCCATACCTAGCCTCATTCTCCCCCCACTCCCCCATACCTAGCCTCATTCTCCCCCCACTCCCCCATACCTAGCCTCATTCTCCCCCCACTCCCCCATACCCAGCCTCATTCTCCCCCCACTTCCCCATTCCCAGCCTCACTCTCCCCCCACTCCCCCATACTCAGCCTCATTCTCCCCCCATTCTCCCATATTCAGCCTCATTCTCCCCCAACTCTTTCATACCCAGCCTCATCCTGCTTCTGTTTGCTTGTCTCTAGTGACAGGAAGCTCATTACTCCTGTACATATTTTTCTTCCTTTCTTTCTGCTGTCAGGCTATTTGAAGGGTCACAAGTGGAGTCTCTCTAGGTCTCACTGGGCCTTCACCACTCATGAGGTTTCCAGGCTGGGTGGCCCCTCTAGCTACTCCTTCTTCTCCCAGAGTATGAGTGCAGGGTTCAGAGCTTAGCCCTGCACAGAGCCCTCCCTCAGGGAGTTCGGGGCACCTTGCAGCTAGATCTGTGATCCGGTCCTGGGGCCTGAGAGAAAAAGGCTTGTCTCACTTGACTATGTCCAGACTCACCATGGGGCTGGGTGCAGGTGAGCTGCAAGTTTCCTTCCAGCCTTCAGAGTTCCCAGCCAGGAGCCTCTGAGGCTGGGGTCCTGGAGAGGGACCCCCATTTAACAGAGCATGAGCAGAAACAAGCACTGTGCCAGGGCTGGGGTGGCTCCCGTGGCTGGCTCAGGCACCACCTCCTCTGCATGCTTCCATGTACTACAGCTTATTCCCAAAAGTCACAAGGAAGCATCTGCAGCTTTGGCTACCTGTTGGAATATACATACAGGTCACCACATGTGCACTCACCTACAGGTGAACACACAAATACCAGTGTGACATACAGGTACACACATGTGTGCCTGTGAGTATAAGCCACACATAGGCTCATATGTGTAACTGCGTTGTCATTCACGTGAGTGTACCCGCATTAGGTACCAGACACTCACTCTCTCTTACATACGTGTGCACACACATGCCCACATCCCATAAGGCATCCCCTTGAACCTGGGGCCGGGGTGCTTCAGAAGGCTGGGCAGATTCCTTAGTCCCTGGGAGGAGGTGTGTGGAGACCATGGCCAGGAGGGGTGGCAGGGGCATCGCTAGGAAGGAGCAGCTCTGAGGGAAGGGAGCAAACTCTGCCTACAACAACCCAGGAGGACACGGGAGCCCCAGAGCAAGGGCAAGCTGCCAAAGGACCTGGGGCTCCCTGCTCTTCCTTCTGCCCTTCAGCTGGGGGATGGGGCCTGCAGGAGGAGGAGGAACAGGACGGATGCTGTGGACTCTGGTTCCCAAAGCACAGCCAGAAAGCTTTGTCTGCAGATCCCATAATGTTCTTTCTGCTCTTGCCTCCTTCCTGACAGAATGCTACGGAAAAACCAGTTCAAATGGCACCTCCACAGGGAACCTTCCTGTCTCCTCCCCAAGGCTGCACGGAGCTCTCTCTCTTTTTCGCTCCATGGCCCTAGGTTTAGACCTCTTGGAGGTCTCTCTCTCTCTCACTTCTGGCCTGCTTCCCATCCCAGCCAGCCTGCAGGGATGTCACCCTTCCTCTCCTCTCCCAGGTTTGGAAGACCAAGCTGAGACCGACAGCCTGGACACGGTCAACTTCCCCCGACTTGCTGTGACATTCGTGGCTAAGGCAAACTGGGAGTGAACCACTGGATGCCAAATACGGGCTGGTTCCAGCCTAGGTGACACCTTGGCAGAGCTGGGAGGGGTTTTACAGATCAGCTGGACTGCCCCCCTGTTATACATGGGGAAACTGAGGCCCAGTGAGGAGAAGAGGCTTGCCCAGTGTTGCGGAGTCAGTCGGAAGGGGAAGGCAAGGCCCTCATCTTCTCAGGCTCTTGACTCCCTCCTCTGCCTTCACGTCCCATTTCTCACTCACCTTCAGGCTCCTCCGGATCCACTGGAGGATGTTTCAGAGGGTTTGAGACCAGGGATCTTTTCTATCTGGAGCTAGCAGGATACAGTTCAAAGAAGTAGGCCTGTGCCTCCTAAATATAGAGAATCCTGGTGAACAGGACACAGGGTTTCACACCAGCCCAGCTTTCCAAACTCTGAAAACATGCCTGGACTTTCATAGAATTCAGCAAAGGGTTTGAAATTTGATAGAATTCAATGGAGCTTTTGGAATTTGGTAGAACTATACAAACTGCTTAGAATTCAGTGCGTTTCTCAGCAATGTGTCAGGTTTGGTGAAATTTAGTAGTTTACTGTGGGCAGCCAGGGACCCCCTACCTGGCAGCACCCAGCTCATCTGGCCGACAGCCTCTGGGGGAGCAGGCAGGTCGTATGGAGGTGGCACCTTTCAAAGACCTCTGTGTACCAAGGGACTGTGCGATCCCTGAGGAAATTTAGAGGGAGGAGAGGAAATGTGCCCAGCTTAGAAACTTTGGGGCGCTTCAGGGATGATGTCCCAAAGACCCAATTATACAGAATCTATTTAGAAATCTTAATTGGTGTGGAAAAGTTGGCCAAAGTGGCTAAGGCACAGGAATTATCCTTTTAGGTCAGGCCCCACCCAGTGCTGATCCAGGAATGTTTACAGAATGAATATACGAATGGATGGATGAGCAATTAAATGAACACATAAGCACTTTTCTTTTTTCTTTTTTTTTTGAGAGGGAGTCTCGGCTTACTGCAACCTCCGCTCCTGGGTTCAAGTGATTCTCCTGCCTCAGCCTCCTGAGTAGCTGGGACTCCAGCGGTGCACCGCCATGCCCAACTAATTTTTAGGTAATTTTTAGTAGAGACGGGGTTTCACCATATTGGCGAGGCTGGTTTTGAACTCCTGACCTCATGATCCACCCGTCTCGGCCTCCCAAAGTGCTGGGATTACAGGCGTGAGCCACTGTGCCCAGCCGCAATTTTCAATGAATAAATAAATGTAAAAATAAATGAATGAGTGAACAAATGATAGGCAGACTTGCTTTCCAGGTGAGGAGCTAGAAGTCTTGGCTCAACTCTCACAGGGATCTTACAAAAGTGCAAAATCTAGGAACGTGAATAAAGGAGTGAACTGAACCGGAAGAAGAAGCACAGCCGAATTGTAGAATATCAGAGCAGGAAAGTCCTTAAAGGTTATCTTAACCCATGCTCTCTGTACAGGCGGGAGAACTGCACTAGAGAGGTGAAGGAGCTAGCTCAGTGTCACTTAATGAGGCAGAAGCATGGCCCTGTGTTGACTCTGACACTGATTTGTCCACTCTTGAATCCTGTCTCCCTCAGTCACTGCAAAGCCCGTGTGTCCAGGCAGCCAGTGACTGGGTTCCTCTTGTCTCTGCTTGGTCCCTCTTCCCTGTGCTCAGAGCATCCATCTTGACGGTTCCTCCATGAGGTTTTCCACAGTTTTCAAAGCCCATGCCTCTGCAGGCTTAAGGGTATGTGTGTGTGTGTGTGTGTGTGTGTGTGTGTGTGTGTGTGTGTGTGTGTGTATATATATATATATATATATATACATACTTTTTTCATTTTTTACAATTTAATGTCACAATTAAGAATAAATCTTAGCCTCTTTATCAACAGACCCATTCAAATGTTACATCCATCTAGTATTTTTTTTTTTTATGGCTCCGTTTATGTTTTATTGGACCCTTTTCGGCCTGGGGGTCCCCCTGCAGGCTGCATCCTGGAGGTGTCTGTGGCCAGCTGAGGCATCCAGCTGCTGCCTCTCAGCTATGTCCAGTTGCCCAGTGGGAAGGAGGGTGGGTGGGCAGAAGGAAGGGGCAGGAGACAGATCATCAGCCCTCCCTGCCCACCCCGGGTGGGGCCCTCCCTGTCTCCGGAAAGGTGGCCCCAGGACTGCCAGTCCCATCACCCCAGAAATATATATAATATATATATATATATATATATATATATATAGAGAGAGAGAGAGAGAGAGAGAGAGAGAGAGAGAGAGAGAGAGAAAGAGAGAGTCTTGCTCTGTTGCCCAGGCTGGAGTATAGTGGCATGTTCTTGGCTCACTGCATCCTCTGCCTCCTGGGTTCCAGCAATTCTCCTGCCCCAGCCTCACCAGTAGCTGGGACCACAGGCATGCGTCACCATGCCTGGCTAATTTTTGTATTTTTGGTGGAGACAGGGTTTTACCATATTGGCCAGGCTGGTCTAGAACCCCTGAACTTGAGTGATGCTCCTGCCTTGGCCTCCCAAAGTGTTGGGATTACAGGCATCAGCCACCTCGCCCAGCCAAGAGTCTCTTTAAAAATTAGTGTTATTTTATTTTGGAACTAGGTATTGTTGTTAGATTTTTATTTCACTATTTTAAAATTAAAAGTAATTTTATTAACATTTTACTTATTTACACAAAATAAATTTACACTTTCACTTTTCCAAAAGTAACTATTGTTATCAGTTTTGTGTATATGTATCCAGATACTTTTCAAGTAATTTGCATATGTATATCTATTATCTATACATAGAAATAGGTCTTGTGATTATATATGTGTATCTATACATAGAAATAGTCTTGTGACTTTTTAGTATGCTTTTTTTTGTTGCAGCTTTATTGAAGGATGATTGATATACAACTATGTTTAAATCATATAATTTGATTAGTTCTAAAGTATACAGTCATGAAACCACGACCACAATCAAGATAATGAACTTGCCTAATATACCCTCAGTTTTTCTCATGCCCCTTGGTAATACATCCCTTTCTGTATCTGTAGATTACTTTCATTTTCTAGCATTTTACATAAATGGAATTATGCAGAATATACTCTTTTTAAAATCTGGCTTCTTTCATTCAGCATGATTATTTTGAGAGTCATCCATGCTGCGTGAATCAATGGTTAGTTCCTTTTAAAAATAGCGTCTTTATTGAGCTATAATTCAAATACTGTGCAGCCACCCATTTAAATTCACCCATTTAAAATGTGCAATTCAAACACATAACTATTGAATCTTACACTTTAAATGGGTGAATTGAAAGTGTACAATGCAATAGTTTTGAGTATCAACATAGTCAATTTTAGAACATGTTTAATCCCTTCCAAAAGAAAGCCCATAGCCATTAGCAGTCACTCCTCTTTTCCCCTCAAACCTCCTCCAGTCTTAGGAAACCATTAATCTACTTTCTGTCTCAATTGAGCTGCCTATTCTGGACATTTTATATAAATGAAACTATATAATATGTTTCCCTTTGTGACTGGTTTCTCTTGCTTAACAATGTTTTCAAGGTTCATCTGTATTGTAGCATGTATCAGGACTTAATTTCTTTTTATTGCTAAGTAATATTCAATTGTATGGCTATATCACATATTTGCCCGTTATCAGTTGATAGACATTTGGGTTGATTCCACTTTTTGACTCTTATTAGTAGTGCTTCTATTAACATTTGTGTACAAGTTTTTGTGTGGATGTATATTTTCTTTTCTTTTTTTTTTTTTTTTTTTTGGATATTTTCCTAGGAGAGGAATTTCTGGGTCATTTAGAAACTCTATGTGTATGTTTTGGGAAACTGCCATTTTCCAAAATGGAAAATATCATTTTACTTTCCCATTTTACATTTCTCCAATATATGAGGGTTCCAATTTCTCTGCATCCTCACCAACGATTGTTAGTATCTGCTTTTTAAATTACATCCATCCTCGCCAGGTGCAGTGGCTTATGCCTATAATCCCAGCACTTTGGGAGGCTGAGGTGGGCAGATCACTTGAGACCAGGAGTTCGAGACCAGCTGGGGCAACATGGTGAATCCTCATCTCTACAAAAAATTAGCCAGGCATGGTGGTATGTGCCTATAGTCCCAGCTACTTGGGAGGCTGAGGCAGGAGAATAGCTTGAGCCCAGGAGATTGAGGGCTGCAATGAGCCATGTTCACCCCACTCTACTCCAGCCTGGGTGACAGAATAAGACCCTGTCTCAAATATATATATATATATATATATATATATATATATATATATGGCTATCATAGTAAGAGTGAAGTGGTACCTAATTGTGATTTTGATTTGCATTTCTCTAATGGTTAATGATGTTGAACATGTTTTCAAGTACTCATTGGCCATTTGTATATCTTCTTTGGAGAAATGTGTATTCATTCAGCTCTTTAGCCTATTTTAATTTAATTTTTTTTTTCTTTGAGATGGGGTTTCGCTCTGATACCCAGGCTGGGGTGCAGTAGTATGATATGGGCTAATTGCAACCTCTGCCTTTTTGGCTCAAGTGATCCTCCAACCTCAGCCTTCTGATTAGTTGGGATCACAAGCACACATCATCACACCCAGCTAATTTTTTGTATTTTTGGTAGAGACGGGGTTGCACCGTATTGGCCAGCAGGTCTCAAACTTCTGACCTCAAATGATCCATCTGCCTAGGCCTCCCAAAGTGCTAGGATTATAGGTGTGAGCCACTACACCCAATCTAATTATATATTAAAAGTTTGTTATACATAAGTTAGATCACAGCCAAGGAGGTTAACCATAATTTCAAATTTTATCACCAGCCACTTGTGCTATTTTATCACATTTGAAAATATTCACTCTTACTATTTACTTCAAACAGTGATCTATAAATTTGTTTAGGCAATAATAATTACGGACTTTTTCTTCTTAGGATGATAAAAAATTAATGAGGTATTAAAGATACTACTAAAGAAACTAAAGAAACTTTACCTTTGGATTATTGCCTCTGCATTGAAGATCTATAGGATTTTAAAAAATTAAGTTTCAACTTTTCCCATGACCTCTCTGCTCAAAGAAATATCAGCTTTGAAATAATTTGTGTGAATCAAACATTGATTCACAAGACTGTACTACCATAATCACTAATTTTAACAGTCTTTTAAATATTTTCTATATCACTTTTCTTGAGTATAAAATGTCAATTATATTATGGACATGCTCTTAATATAATAGAATATTTAAATTATATCAGTTTCCAATCAACCCACCAGTCATTTAATAATTACATTGGCCATTTCCACTGATTGTCAGGAGGCTCTTCCTTTAACATCTCCCATGGTTTCCACTGCATCATTTTTCTTCCAGATTTAGTTCATTTTCAGCCTGAAGAATCACCTCTTCTATTTGACCGCCTTGAAGTTAGTCTTCTAATTTTTTAACATCTGTTTCTTTAACCATAGCCAGCTTCTCATTTGTAATCTGTTCTGTTTACTTTCTATGTGCTTCTTTTTTTTTTTTTTTGCTTAAGAACATCAGGGATCTTTGTGTACAATATTCTTAGCCTCTTATATTTTGGCAGACTGATTTTAGTTGCTTGTCTTGTGTGGACTCTCACATACAGCCAATCCGACGAGGCCAGGGTCTTCTTCAGCACACCTGCCATGACAGCACCGATAAGCCAATCTGATCTTTAATTTCTTTCAACAATATTTTGTAATTTTTAGAGTATACATTTTTCTCAAGAATATAATTATGTAATATTGTTTTATACAATTTCTTTTAAAAATAGGAGAAGACATAAAAAATAGGCACTTAATTACCTTGATCAGTGCTCTTTGTTCTATCATGTGGATTTGAATTTCTGTCTATATTTGCTTGCTTTCAACCTAGAGGATTTCTTTTAGTATTTCTTGTAAGGTGAGTCTGCTAGCAATGAATTATCTTAGTTTTTGTTTATGTGGATATGTCTTTATTTTGCCTTGGTTTTTGAAAGATAGTTTTTCTGTTTTTAAGATTTTTGGTTGGCGGTCTTTTCTTTCAGCACTTTGAATATGTCAGCCTGCTGCCTTTCAGCTTCCATTGCTTCTGACAGGAAATCAGCTGCTAATCTTATTATCATTTCCTTGTGTGTGAAGAGTTATTTGTCTCTCACTACTGTCAATGTTTTCTCTTTGTCTTTCAAGCACTTTTGCTGCTATATGTCTGGGGTGGCTTTCTTTGAGTTTGTTGAGCTTCTTGGATATGTAATGTTTTTCAACAAAATTGGGAAGTTTTCAATCATCATATCTTCTAATACTTTTTCTATTCCTTTCTTTTCCTCCTCTCCTGGTAATCCTATCTCACTTATATGTTAGTACACTTAATGGTGTTTCATATTTCCCTGAGGCTATGTTCATTTTTCTTTATCCTTTTTTCTTTCTGTTGTTCAGATTATATAATCTCTATCAAGTTTGATTGATAATCTCTATCAATATTTCTATCTTCAAGTTTGATGATTCTTTTGCCAATCCAAATCTACTGTTGAGCACCACTAGTGAATTTTTAATTTTGGTTATTGTACATTAATTTTGGAGTTTCATTCAAAATAGTTTCTATATCTTTATTAATATTCTCTGATGAGAAATTGTCATCATAGATTCCTTTACTTCCCCACCCCTCATCGGAGGTAGAATTGCTGGATCATATGGTCATTTTGTTTTTAACTTTTTTGAGAAACTACTATACTGTTTCCTATTTAATATTTCCAGCAACAGTGCGCAAGGGTTCCAATTTCTCCACAGTCTGACTAACACTTGGTTCTTTTCTTTTTTTTTTTTTTTTTTTTTTTATACAGTAACCCTTCTGTTGGGTGAGATGGAATATCTCATTGTAGTTTTGATTGCTTTGCCTTAATGGTTTAGTGATAAGCATTTGTTCATGTGCCTATTGTCCATTGTATAAATTTTTGGAGAAATGTCTATTTAAATTATTTGGCCTTTTATTAATAGCACTTTTTCATGGGGGGAAATTTAGAGGTTCTTTATATATTATGGATATTAATGCCTTATCATATATAAAATTTATTAATATTTTCTCCCATCCTGTGGGTTGCCTTCTTACTCTGTTGACGTAGTCTTGTGATATACAAAATTTTAATATTTTCATGAAGTCTAATTTGTTGATTGTTTTCTTTCTTTGCCTCTGCCTTTGGAGTCATCCAATAAATTATTGCCGAATTCAAATTCATGAAGCTTTTGCTCTCTGATTTCTTCTAAAAGTTTGATAGTTTTTGGTAGATCTTTGGTCCATTTTGATTTTTTTGTTGTTGTTGTTGGCATTACATAAGAAGCTCTTTTGCAAGGCCGGGTGCGGTGGCTCAAGCCTGTAATCCCAGCACTTTGGGAGGCGGAGGCGGGTGGATCACGAGGCCAAGAGATCGAGACCATCCTGGTCAACATGGTGAAACCCCGTCTCTACTAAAAATACAAAAATTAGCTGGGCATGGTGGCGCGTGCCTGTAGTCCCAGCTACTCAGGAGGCTGAGGCAGGAGAATTGCCTGAACCCAGGAGGTGGAGGTTGCAGTGAGACGAGATCGCGCCATTGCACTCCAGCCTGGATAACAAGAGCGAAACTCTGTCTCAAAAAAAAAAAAAAAAAAAAAAAGAATCTCTTTTGCATGTAGATATCTAATTTTCCCAGCATAATTTACTGCAAAAATCTGTCCCTTCCTCAATAAATAGTCTCATTTCTCTTGACAAAAATCACTTGATATGAGGGTTTATTTCTGGGCTTTTTGTTCGGTTCCATTGGTCTATGTTTCTGTCTTTATTCCAGTACCACACTGTTTTGATTACTGTAGTTTTGTAGTAAGTTTTGAAATCAGGAAGTGTAAGTCCTTCAGCTTTGTTATTTTTCAGTTGTTTTGGCTACTCAAGGTCCCTTGAGATTCCATATGAATCTTAGGATGGATGTTTCTATTTCTGCAAAAATGTCATTGGGATTTTGATAAGGATTGCACTAAGTACATAGATCTACATAGATCCTTTAATTCTTTAAGCATGAATTCCTTTAATTTTTTGAACATAGTTATGGTTGGTGCTTGAAATCTTCGTTGGCTAAATGTGACTTGAGGCCTTTTGTAGGCAGTTTCTCTTGCCTGCTTTCCCCCCTCATGTATGCATACTTTCTTGTTTCTTTGCATGACTCATAATTTTTTGTTAAAACTGTGTATTTTTGGTAATATATGGTAGCCACTCTGGATACTGATTTTTCACCCCTCTTTGTAGCTTCCTTTTGTTCATTTGTACTTCTTTGTTACTGACTTGGCTAGACTATTCAGTTTAGTCTATTATTCCACAACATGAAGCCTCCGTCTTTCCTCAGAGGCTATAGCCATGGATATGTGCACATTCACCCCTGGGATAACAGTGGTTTTAGCAGAGCCATTTGAGTGTCACTTTTCCTGATCTATCTGTAAAAGTATTTACAAATTAAGAGTCAGCTTTGTGAACATTTCTACCAGAGCCAAGAATTCCAAATTCCTGATAGATTAGTGTTTTATTTCTAAAGGGCTTATGCATTCGGCTCAAACTCTCTCTCTCTCTCTCTCTCTTTTTGTTGGTATCACATACAGTGTTAGGGTCCACAAATTGCCACCTGATTGCTTTATTGTTTTTGATCATGCACTGGGGAATATATTGTGCCACAGTCTGATCCAATTAAATTTGGGCAGGAATATTTTTGAGGCCAGTCTTTGAGGTTTGTTTTGACCCCAGGAGGACTCTCCTTAGCTGTCTTTTTCCATGGCATTCTGCTATTATTGGGTGAAGGGTTTTATAAATATCAATTAAGTTGGTTGAAGTATTGTTCAAGTCTTCTATATGCTTACTAATTTTCTGTGTATTCTTCAACTATTGAGACAGGGATGTTGAAATCTTTGGCTATAATTATAGATTTGTCTGTTCCTCCTTTCAGTTCTGTCAGGTCTTGCTATATGTATTTTGAAGCTCTGTTATTCGATATATAAACTTTTAGGACTGTTATCCCTGTTAATATTTTTGCTCTAAAATCTACTTTGTCTGCTCTTAACGTAGAGTTGGATCTTTAAAAATTTAATTAGACAATCTGTGCCCTTTAATTTAGATGCTTAGACCAATTACATTAAAAATGACCATGGATATTGTCATCCAAAAATTGGATTTAAATATTTCATCTTGCTGTTTGTTTTCTATTGTTCCATCTGCTATTTAATTTCCTTTTAATTTTGTTCTGTATTCTTTTGGATTAATTCTTTTATTAGCATAATTAACTTTTATTTTTAGTGGTTGCTTTAACTGTAACTTATTAATCTACCTTTAATTAATATAATACCATGTTACCTGGTATATAAATGTTGCAACAGTGAACTTCCACTCCCCTCTTCTGGGTTTTGAGCTATTGTTATATACTGTAATTCCACATCTGTTAAAATTCTATAATACCTTATTACTTTTGCTTCTAATAGTCAATTGTTATATATTCCTTCCTTTAAAAAAATTATTAGCATCTTATTGGCCACATCTAAACTATGTTTTAAAAGGTTTAAAAATTAGAGTAAAAAAATTTTATAATTATTCACATATTTACCATTTCTAGGGCTCTTTGTTGCCTGTATAAATAGGTATTTTTGTCTAATATCATTTTTTTCTTCCACCTGAAGAACTCTTTTAACATTCTTAAAGATCTAGTCTGTTGGTAATAAAGTCTCTAAAATTTTGTATGTCTGAAAATATTTTTATTTAACTTCAGTTTTGAGAGGTATTTTGCTTAGTATAGAATTCTGACAGTTTAATTTTCTTTTGAGCATTGTGAAGCTATCGCGCTACTGTCTTCTGGCTTGCATTGCTTCTGACAATGACTGCTGTCATCCTTATGTTTGTCCTCTGCATATAATGTGTCTTTTTCTATGATTGCTTTTAAGATGTTCTCTTTACCACTGATTAAAGCAACTGTATTATAATGTGCCTTGGTCTAGCTATCTTCATGTTTCTTCTGCTTAAGGTTTGTTGAGGTTCTTGAATCTATGAGTTTGTAGAATTTTTTAAATCAAGTATGGAAAAATTTTGATTTTTTCCATATTTTTTTTCTGCCTATTGCTTCTTTTCCTGAGATTCCAATTATACATATATGAGGCCACTTGAAGTCCCAAAGCTCACTGATACTTTGCTTATTTATTTATTTTTTTCTTTTTTCTTTTTGTTACTGTCTATTGCTATGGTATCAAGTTTACTAATATTTTCTGCTGCAAATTCTAGTCTGCTTTAATTCCATCTAATGTATTTAAAATTTGTTTTAAATTTTGAAATAATTTTAGATTGGCAGAAGAGTTCTAAAGATATGACACAGATTTCTTGTATAACTTTAAACCAACTTACTCCTAATGTGAACATCTTATATAGCCATGATATGTTTATCAAAACTCAGAAATTAGCAGTGGCACAACTAAACATAATTGGTATTAAACTACAGGCATTATTCAAATATTCCCAGTTTTCCCACAAATATCCTTTTTCTGTTCCTGGATACAATCCAGGATATCATGTTGCATTCATCTATTTGATTTTTAAAATTTTCAACCATTGTATTTTTTATCTTTAAAAGTTTTATTTGGGTCTTTTAAAATCTTCTATGTCTTTCTTTAATATGTGAGGCTTGCTTTTAACAATATACCATGTCATATAGATGTATGTGTGTATGTATCTATATCTCTGTCTATCTATCTATCTATCTATCTATCTATCTATCTATCTATTTTTTTGAGAGGGAGTTTCACTCTTGTTGCCCAGGCTGGAGTACAGTGGCACGATCTCAACTCACTGCAACCTCCGCCTCCTGAGTTCAAGAAATTCTCCTGCCTCAACCTCCCAAGTAGCTGGAACCACAGGCATGCACCACCACAACAAGCTAATTTTTGTATTTTTAGTAGAGACGGGGTTTCACCATGCTGGTCAGGCGGCTCTTGAACTCCCAACCTCAGGTGATCCACCTGCCTCAGCCTCCCAGAGTGCTAGGATTATAGGCGTGAGTCACCAAGCCCAGCTGTAGATATTTTTATATAATTGTTTCTTTAAAAGTTATATGTAATATTCTATTGTTTGAATATATTATAGTTCATTTGAGCATTTCCTGTTGTTGGACATTTAAGTTATAACTAATGTTTTCTTTCGCTATGCAAACAATGCTGCAAATAATATCAAATAATATCATTTTACACAACTCTTTGGCACATGTACAAATACTACTCTATGATAGCTATCTTGACAGGGAGTTATTGGATCAAAGGTATGTTTATTTAAATTGTTGAAAGATGCCCTAAATTGCCCTCAGAAATGTCTTAATTTAAATCTCCACCAAGAATACAACAGTATCCATTTCTCCATATCTTGACTGATGCTGGGTGTTGTCAGTCTTTTACTTTTTATTTTAAAATTTAAATTAAATTAAATTAAATTTGAAGGAGACAGAGTCTTGCCCTGTTGCCCAGGCTGTAGCAGTGGTGCAATCATAGCTCACTGTAACCTTGAACTCCTGGGCACAAGCGATCTGCTCATCTCAGCTTCCCAAGTAAATAGAACTAGAGGTGCATGGCAGCCCACTCTGATGATTATTTTATTTTTTTTAAATAGAGATAGAGTCTTGTTATTTGCCTAGGCTGGTCTTGAACTCCTGGGCTCCAGGTGATTCTCCCCCTTCAGCCTCCTAAAGTGCTGGGATTACAGGCTTGAGCCACCTCACACGGCCTCAGTCTTTTAAATTTTGCATTATAATGGATGAAAAAGGATATCTTGCTGCTGTTACACTTCTCTGATCACTAAAAATATTAAGAATAATTCTATTTGTCATTTTTTGCTATTAAAATTTTTCTGTTGATTGTCTCTTCATATTTTATGCTCCTTTTAAAAATTTGAAAATATTGATTTCTACAAGTTCCTTATATATTCTCTATAGCATTTCTTTGCCTGTCCTATATGTGGCAAACATTTTATGTCAATTGCCTTTTTTATTTGTGTACAATACCTTTTGTTATACAGAAGTTTAAATATTTGGGGTAGCAAATTTCTTTTTCATTTTTGTCTCTTGCATTATATCCCTGAGGTTTTAAATACATTCCCCTTACCATATTTTCTTCTAGTGATTTAAAAGTTTTACTTTTCAATTTAAATTTTGTTTCATCTAGAATTTGCTTATTGAGTGAGTGAGGTAGGGTAAGTAAGCTTACTTACTTGCCACAATAAAATTTACTATAAAGGTCGTTCTTTTCTCATTGATTTAAAAAATGCCACGTTTATCTTACACAAATTTCTCACAAATGTATTAGTCTCTTTCTGACCCAGTGTTATGTTCTAAAGAAATTTTATTGTCTCTTGCTGTCCCCATGTCACACTGTTTTAATTACTCTAGCTTTATAGTGATTTATATCTTTATGTTGATATCTGCTAGGTCAAATCCTCTCTTACCAGCCTTTTACAATCATTTCTTGGCTATTCTTGCATATTTTCTTCTCCAGATAAATTTTGCAATCAGCTTGCCACATTTCATAAAAATTCTCCTAGGATTTTGCTTTTAATATATTGGCTAATTTTGGACAGAACTGACATCACTACAAAATCAAGTTTTCTTATCCAAGAACATTATTTTTTGTCTCTCCATCAATCCAGGTCTTTTACTTTGTCTTGACCATATGGCTCCTCTCCCTTTAATATATTAATAAAATGATTTATGTTAATGTATTGTTTTTCCTGATGTTGAATTATCTTTGTATTTCTGGGATAAACCCTTCTTTCTTTTGTTTTATTCTTGTCATGGCTACTGAATTAATTTCAGATGAGCTGATGTGCTTCAGCTCCTGGGCTCCCTCTGGTGGCCATCAGGCCCTTCTCTGTGACCTTTGGGGATAGGGTTTGGAACAGTTGTGTAATCTTGGACTCCAGGGCTCAGGCCTAGGCAGTTCCCTATGGCAGCAAGATCATAGATCTAAGAATCTGGTAGGCATAAAATGTGTGTGCCCGAGTTACATGACCATCTGTATTGCCTCCTTGGGCTCTGTTAGCGTCTCTTTGCTAGGAGACCCTGAGGAAATAGACCATATCTGTGTTAAAAGAATCTACTCTCTCAGAATCCAAAAGTCCATTCACTGATCTGTCCCTTTCTCTAAGCTTTATCGTTATCTTTATTTCATTTTCAATGAGGGAAAACTCTCAGATACAGTTTCACTTTTATGAATCTGGATGGCTTTATTTATTTATTTATTTATTTTTAATCTCAGTAAACTTATAAATCAGAAACTTATGTCCCAAATTTGGTCTAGAAAGTAAGATCTTGCGTCTCTGGTATTTTGATAGAGATTGCATTTAATTTGTAGGTCACTTTGGTAGTATGGTCATTTTCACAATACTAATTATTTCCATTCATGAACATGAGGTGTTTTCTATTTTGTGTGTGTGCGCTTCAGTTTCCTTCATCAATGTTTAACAGTTTTCCTTGCAGAGATCTTTTATCTTCTTAGCTAAATTTATTCCTAGGTATTTTAGAAAATAAATTCTAACAGTACTGAGAAGCAAGAGAAAGTGCTACCAGCCAACAAGAAATGTTCAGGAATTCCTGAAAAATGGTAAGCAGATGAGATTGAATTGTTGGAAGGAACCACAGCCAAACAAAGGAAGGAACTACTGCAATAAGGGGCGTGGTTCTGGAGGCATTCTTCGTTGAGAGGCAACAGTTACAAGGAAAAGAAGGAAGGACCTGAGGCAACCATCATGCTGACTGATTAGGGACCCTAATTTGCTGTGGGCAGGCTGAGGCAGTGAGCATCAGAGATATTCGCCCTTAGGCAGTCAGTCATTGCCAATGCTTGAACTTGAAACTCAGAGAAATCTCTGAAGGAATGAGGAGCACAGACAATATCCTCCCATTATAATTTCTGGAGACAGTAAATGAAAACCACATCCACAGACAGGCCAATATGGAATCTTAACTAAAAAGAGAAGCCTGTCAATAAGGATAAGCACATGCTGTGTTTGAATGAAAGCTCTGCAAGATGGCGGCAGCCAGGGCCGAGGCTCCAGGAGCTTGGTGTGTGCCTTGCCTGGTTTCACTTGTTACTGTTCAGGAATTAGGTAGAAAAGAAAAGCTCACGTGCAAATTGATTGGAATCACCAAAGGGAATCTAGACAATTATGAGGTGGAATACTTGTGTGACTACAAGGTAGTAAAGGATATGGAATATTATCTTGTGAAATTGGAAAGGATGGCCAGATTCTTCAAATACTTGGGAAACTTTGGAAAATCTGAAGTGCCCGTTACTGCTTCAGCAATTCTCTAATGACAAGCATAATTATTTATATCAGGTGAAGAAAGGCAAAGCAATAACTCCAAAAGACAGTAACAAAACTTTGAAAGCTGCCATCACTGTGTAGTGAAGAAGGCTAAACGAAGGATAGCTCTGCGGAGGTGGCAAGATGAATTCAACAGAAGGAAGAATCAGAAAGGAACGATATTTGTTGAAAATACTGTTGATTTAGAGGGCCACCTTCAGACTTTTACTACCTTAATAAATACAAACCAGCTCCTGGAATCAGCTTAGTCGATGAAGCTACCTTTGGTTGTTCATGCAGATTGCTTCTTTGAAAAATGTTGTCCCGCTGAAGCTGGAGTTCTTTTGGCTTATAATAAAAACCAACAAATTAAAAGCCCACCTGGTAATCCCATCTATGAATGCAACTGAAGGTGTTAGTGGGGACCTGATTGTCCCAGTACGGTTGTACGAAAAGGCACATGGTATTCGCTTTGCATCTTTCGAACTAGCAGTGGCCGTGGCTGGGATGTAAAGACCCTTGCGAAGATTAGAAGAATGAGTTTTGGCCGGGCGCGGTGGCTCACGCCTATAATCCCAGCACTTTGGGAGGCAGGTGGATCCCGAGGTCAAGAGATTGAGACCATCCTGGTCAACATGGTGAAACCCCATCTCTACTAAAAACACAAAAATTAGCTGGGCATGGTGGCGCATGCCTGTAATCCCAGCTACTCGGGAGGCTGAGGCAGGAGAATTGCTTGAACCCAGGAGGCAGAGGTTGCAGTGAGCCGAGATCACGCCATTGCACTCCAGCCTGGGTAACAAGAGCGAAACTCAGTCTCAAAAAAAAAAAAAAAAAAAAAAAAAAAAAGAATGGGTTTTGTCCTGGAATACGTTGGAGAGGTACTCACAAGTGAAGAAGCTGAAAAATGGGGATAGTTACATGACAACAAGGGAATCACATATCTCTTTGATCTGGACTATCAATCTGATGAATTCACAGTGGATGCGGCTCGATACGGCAATGTGTCTCATTTTGTGAATCACAGCTGTGACCGAATCTTCAGGTGTTCAATGTTTACGCTAATAACCTCAATACTTGTCTTCCCCGAATAGCACTGTTTTCCACGAGAACCATAAATGCTGGAGAAGAGCTGACCTTTGATTATCAAAATGAAAGGTTTTGGAGATACATCTTCAGATTCTGTTGACCACAACCCAGCCAAAAAGAGGGTCAGAACTGTATGTAAATGTGGAGCTGTGACTTGCAGAAATTACCTCAACTGAATTTTCACGTAATAGAGCTGATGATACTTACAATTTTTTTGCTAATGTTAACATTTAAAAAAATAAATATTTGGGACTCTTATTATCAAGGTTGTACCTATGTTAATTTAAAATTCATGTTTCAAGACATTTGCCAAATGTATTACTGATGCCTATGAAGAGAGGGTCACTGGGTCTCATAGACTGATTTGAAATCTACATATTTAGGTCTTAGAGACCAAACTAATGGAAGGCAAACTATTCTCAGCTCAGTATACGTGTACCTAAGTCTATGTGAACAGAGAAATGCCTCCTGAAGTGTTTGAAAGTGTTAAGCTGATAATGTAATTAACAATTGCTGAGAGATCAAACATTCAACCTGTCATACACCTCAAATTTGGAGAAGTAGAGTTAATTTGGGCAAACCTACCAGTTCTGTTTTTGCTACTATATTGTCATTCCTGTTTAATACTGTACTTAAATTTGAGACAAATGGATGATACTGAATTTTATACTCTATTTTCTACTTTTTCATTAAAACATTGGCATCTTAATGATATAGAAATTTAATATGTAAAATTAAATGTAAACATTCAGCTTCATTTCATATTTTGAAGCAATCTAGACTGTTGTGATGAGTGTATGTCTGAACCTCCAATTCTTAAAGACTTCTTAATCTTCTAGATGAAAAATCTCCAAAGAGTTCTCTCTAGAAGTCCAGAATGGCTGCCAGTCTGCTTCTTTGAAAGGACAGGATAGTGGGACCAGGACGTTTTGAGTACCAAGCAAGGGAAATGGAGTATTTTAAGGGCGCCCCTTAGTAACAGGGATTAGGAAATCTGCGTCGAGTACCTCTGGTCTAAACAGTAAAACAAGCTGCCTGGAGAGCAGGTGTACCTAATGATACTGTAATGTACGTTAACATTACATCCTCTCAATTTCAGGCAGGTGTAACAGTTCCTTTCCACCAGATTTAAGTATTTTTATATTTCCTGCTGGCTCTTCCTAAAAAGTAATCTGTATTTTTGAACTGATACTTGTTTTATACATGAATTTTTTTTAGATGTGATAAAGCTAAACTTGGCCAAAATGTGTGCCTGAATTATCAGACCTTTTTATTAGTTGACCTATGAAGACTAAAACGGAATATATTAGTTTTCAAGGGGGTGGGAGGGTTCTAGCATAGTATCAAATCTTAATGAGGAAAAATTATGCTTTCATGTATAACTCTGAGATTTCGAATCGTGCTATCAAAAATGAAGATAAATGCAACAAATAAACCTAGCTTTCAGCATTTCACATCTCCGTGTGCTTTTTCCGCCCTAATCCTAGTAGTCATACTTACCTCTCCCTTTCTAATCTAGTCACCCCATTGGTAAGTCTTTTTTTTTTTTTTTTTTTTTTTTTTTTTTTTTGAGACGGAGTTTCGCTCTTGTTACCCAGGCTGGAGGGCAATGGCGCGATCTCGGCTCACCGCAACCTCCGCCTCCTGGGTTCAGGCAATTCTCCTGCCTCAGCCTCCTGAGTAGCTGGGATTACAGGCATGTGCCACCATGCCCAGCTAATTTTTTTGTATTTTTAGTAGAGATGGGGTTTCACCATGTTGACCAGGATGGTCTCGATCTCTTGACCTCGTGATCCACCCGCCTCCGCCTCCCAAAGTGCTGGGATTACAGGCTTGAGCCACCGCGCCCGGTGGTAAGTCTTACTGACTCTGCCAGCAGGCCATGTGCAAGCTTTCCCGCTTTTTACCACCCCCTAGTCCCATCCAGTGTCCTTCATCTCAGACCTCCATCTCTGACTGGTGGCCACCATCTCCCTTCATTCTTCCCCTGTTCACTCCCCTTCCACTCTTTTTCTAACATTATAGCACTTCTTTTCCTCCCTTAAATAAGAAACCCATTCTTATCTGAGCTTTTTGTTTTTTCTGCTTGGAAAACTCCTGCACCCTGACTCCTGACTCCACATATGTACATGACTGATTCTTCATTCAGACCTTCGTTCAATAGTCATCACAACAGGCTGGGCGCAGTGGTTCATCCCTGTAATCCCAGCACTTTAGGAGACCAAGGCTGATGTATCACTTGAGGTCAGGAGTTTGAGACCAGCCTGGCCAACATGGTGAAACCCATCTCTACTAAAAATGCAAAAATTAGCCAGGCATATTGGCGCACATTTGTTATTTTTGGAAGAGCTGTTTTATATGTTTTAATGTTATTGTAAATGGGATCATTTTAGAAATAACATTTTTGGTGTTTTATTGTTGTTATATTGGTAGGTAATTCATTTTTGTTTATTGATTTTTAAGGCCTGGGATATTGCTACACTATCACATTAATTATAGTAATTTATGTATAGTTTATTTTGAATATTCTTGTAGACAAACATCAATTGCAAATAATGACAGATTTGTTTCTTTTTCAATCCTTATTCCTTTTTACATATTTTATTATGTTTCTGTGCTGGCTAAGATCTTTTATTATGCTTCTGTGCAGGCTAAGAGAATAATGTTGAAAAGAAGGAAGAATAGCCATCTTTGTCTTGTTTTCTTGTTTTTTTCGTGTGGGTTTGTTTTGTGTGTTGGTTTTTGAGATGGAGTCTCTGTCGCCCAGGGACAGAGACCTTGGAAATGGCGCGATCTCGGCTCACTTCAACCTCCACCTCTTGTGTTCAAGCAATTCTCCTGCCTCAGCCTCTCGAGGAGCTGGGACTACAGGCATGTGTCACCATATCTGGCTAATTTTTGTATTTTTAGTAGAGATGGGGTTTCACCATGTTGGCCAGGCTGGTCTCGAATTCTCAACCTCAGGTGATCTGCCCACCTCAGCCCCCTAAAGTGCTGGGATTACAGGCTTGTCTTTCTCTTGATCCTTAATGCTTTCAAGTATCTTTTTTTTTTTTTTTTGACACAGGATCTTGCTTTGTCACCCAGGGAGGAGTACAGTGGAATGATCATGGTTCAGTGCAGATTTGATTTCCTGGTCTCAAGTGATCCTCCTGTCTCAGCCTCCTGAGTAGCAGCAGGGACTACAGACACACACTATGAAGTGTGCGTATATTGCTATATCTTTCTGATGAAAATGTGCTAATTAAAAAAAATGTTTTTGTTAGAGACAGGGTCTCACCATATTGTACAATTCAAGGCTGGTCGCAGTGAGTCACACCTGTAATCCCAGCACTTTGGGAGACTGAGGTGGGCAGATCACCTGAAATCAGGAGTTCAAGGCCAGCCTGGCCAACATGGTGAAACCCTGTTTCTACAAAAAACACAAAAATTAGCAGGGCATGGCATGGACATCTATAATCCTAGCTACTCAGGAGGCTGAGGTGGGAAATAATATTTCATTGCATGGCTATACTACATTTTATTTATCTATTCATCAGTTGATGGATATTTGGGGTGCGTCCACCTTTTAGTGATTACAAATAGTGCTGCTATAAACATTTGTGTACAAGTTCTTATGTAAAATAGGTTTTCATTTCTCTTGGGTGTATATCTAGGAATGGAATTGCTGGTCATGTGGTAACTCTATGTTTAACCTTTTGAGGAATTGCCAGGCTGTTTTCCAAAGCAGCTGCATAATTTTTCTTTTCTTTTTTTTTTTTCAGATTTTTACCATATTTTGCCTAATTTTTTTAAAACTTATTTTATTGCATTTTAGGTTTTGGGGTACATGTGAAGAACATGCAAGATTGTTGCATAGGTACACACATGGCAGTGTGATTTGCTGCCTTCCTCCCCATCACCTATATCTGGCATTTCTCCCCATGCTATCTCTCCCCAACTCCCCACCCCCCACTGTCCCTCCCCTATTTCCCCCCAACAGACCCCAGTGTGTAGTGCTCCCCTCCCTGTTTCCATGTATTCTCATTGTTCAACACCCGTCTGTGAGTGAGAACATGTGGTGTTTGATTTTCTGCTCTTGTGTCAGTTTGCTGAGAATGATGGTTTCCAGGTTCATCCATGTCCCTACAAAGGAAACGAACTCATTGTTTTTGATGGCTGCGTAATATTCCATGGTGTATATGTGCCACATTTTCCCTGTCCAGTCTATCATCGATGGGCATTTGGGTTGGTTCTAGGTCTTTGCTATTATAAACAGTGCTGCAATGAACATTCATGTGCACGTGTCCTTATAGTAGAATGATTTATAATCCTTTGGATGTGTACCCAGTAATGGGATTGCTGGGTCAAATGGAATTTCTATTTCTAGGTCCTTGAGGAATCGCCACACTGTCTTCCACAATGGTTGAACTAATTTACATTCCTACCAACAGTGTAAAATTGTTCCTATTTCTCCACATCCTCTCCAGCATCTGTTGTATCTAGATTTTTTAATGATCACCATTCTAACTGGCATGAGATGGTATCTCAATGTAGTTTTGATTTGCATTTCTCTAATGACCAGTGATGATGAGCATTTTTTCATGTGTTTGTTGGCCTCATGTATGTCTTCTTTTGTAAAGTGTCTGTTCATATCCTTCGCCCACTTTTGAATGGGCTTGTTTGTTTTTTTCTTGTAAATCTGTTTCAGTTCTTTGTAGATTCTGGATATTAGCCCTTTGTTGGATGAGTAGACTGCAAACATTTTTTCCCATTCTGTTGGTTGCCGATTCACTCTACTGACTGTTTCTTTTGCCGTACAGAAGCTGTGGAGTTTGATTAGGTCCCATTTGTCTATTTTGGCTTTTGTCGCCAATGCTTTTGGTGTTTTGGTCAGGAAGTCCTTGCTTACGCCTATGTCCTGAATGGTTCTGCCTAGATTTTCTTCTAGGGTTTTTATGGTGTTAGGTCTTATGTTTAAGTCTTTAATCCATCTGGGGTTAATTTTAGTGTAAGGTGTCAGGAAGGAATCCAGTTTCTGCTTCCTGCACATGGCTAGCCAGTTTTCCCAATACCATTTATTAAACAGGGAATCCTTTCCTCATTGTTCATTTTTGTCAGGTTTGTCCAAGATTGGATGGTTGTAGATATGTTGTGTTATCTCTGAGGCCTCTGTTCTGTTCCATTGGTCTATATCTCTGTTTTGGTACCAGTACCATGCTGTTTTGATTACTGTAGCCTTGTAGTATAGTTTGAAGTCCAGTAGTGTGATGCCTCTCGCTTTGTTCTTTTTGCTTAGAATTGACTTGGCTATGCAGGCTCTCTTTTGGTTCCATATGAAGTTTAAGGTGTTTTTTTCCAGTTCTGTGAAGAAGGTCATTGGTAGCTTGATGGGGATAGTGTTGAATCTGTAAACTACTTTGGGCAGTATGGCCATTTTCACGATACTGATTTTTCCTAACCGTGAACATGGAATGTTTCTCCATCTGTTTGTGTTCTCTCTTATTTTGTTGAGCAGTGGTTTGTAGTTCTCCTTGAAGAGGTCCTTTACATTCCTCGTTAGTTGTATTCCTAGGTATTTTATTCTCTTTGTAGCAATTGTGAATGGCAGTTCGTTCTTGATTTGGCTCTCTTTAAGTCTGTTATTGGTGTATAGGAATGCTTGCGATTTTTGCACATTGATTTTTTATCCTGAGACTTTGCTGAAGTTGCTTATCAGTTTCAGGAAATTTTGGGCTGAGGTGATGGGGTCTTCTAGATATACAATCGTGTTGTCTGCAAATAGAGACAGTTTGACTTCCTCCTTTCCTATTTGAATACCGTTTATTTCTTTTCCTTGCCTGATTGCTCTGGCTAGAACTTCCAGTACTATATTGAATAGGAGTGGTGAGAGAGGGCATCCTTGTCTAGTGCCAGATTTCAAAGGGAATGCTTCCAGTTTTTGCCCATTTAGTAGGATATTGGCTGTTGGTTTGTCATAAATAGCTTTTATTATTTTGAGATACGTTCTATTAATACCTAGTTTATTGAGGGTTTTTAGCATAAAATGCTGTTGAATTTTGTCAAAGGCCTTCTCTGCATCAATTGAGATAGTCATGTTTTTTGTCTTTGGTTCTGTTTATGTGGTGAGTTACTTTTATAGACTTGCGTATGTTGAACCAGCCTTGCATCCCTGGGATGAAGCCTACTTGATCATGATGGATAAGCTTTTTGATGTGCTGTTGCAATCGGTTTGCCAGTGTTTTATTAAAGATTTTTCTGTCTATGTTCATCAGGGATATTGGCCTGAAGTTTTCTTTTCTTGTTGAATCTCTGCCCGGTTTTGGTATCAGGATGATGTTGGTCTCAAGATGATTTGGGAAGGATTCCCTCTTTTTGGATTATTTGGAATAGTTTCAGAAGGAATGGTACCAGCTTCTCTTTGTATGTCTGGTAGAATTCGGCTGTGAACCCATCTGGACCTGGGCTTTTTTTGGGTGGTAGGCTCTTAATTGCTGCCTCAACTTCAGACCTTGTTATTGGTCTATTCAGGGTTTCAACTTCTTCCTGGTTTAGGCTTGGGAGGAGGCAAGTGTCCAGGAATTTATCAATTTCTTCCAGGTTTACTGGTTTATGTGCATAGAGTTGTTTGTAATAATCTCTGTTGATGGTTTGAATTTCTGTGGAATCTGTGGTGATATCCCCTTTATCATTTTTTATTGCATCTATTTGGTTATTCTCTCTTTTCTTTTTTATTAATCTGGCTAGTGGTCTGTCTATTTTGTTGATCTTTTTGAAAAACCAGCTCCTGGATTCATTGAATTTTTGTAGGGTTTTTTGTGTCTCTATCTCCTTCAATTCTGCTCTGATCTTAGTTGTTTCTTGTCTTTTGCTAGGTTTTGAGTTTGTTTTTTTTTTTTTTTATCTTGCTCCTCTAGCTCTTTCAATTTTGATGATAGGGTGTCAGTTTTCGATCTCTCCTTGCTTCTCATGTGGGTATGTATTGCTATATATTTTCCTCTAGAGACTGCTTTAAATGTGTCCCAGAGATTCTGGTATGTTGTGTCTTCGTTCTCGTTGGTTTCGAAGAACATCTTTATTTCTGCCTTCATTTCATTGTTTATCTAGTCAACATTCAAGAGCAAGTTGTTCAGTTTCCATGAAGCTGTGCGATTCTGAGTTAGTTTCTGCATTCTGAGTTCTAACTTGATTGCACTGTGATCTGAGAGACTGTTATGATTTCCATTCTTTTGCATTTGCTGAGGAGTGATTTGCTTCCAATTACGTGGTCAGTTTTAGAGTAGGTGTGATGTGGTGCTGAGAAGAATGTATATTCTGTGGATTTGGGGTGGAGAGTTCTGTAAATGTCTATTAGGTTTGCTTGTTCCAGGTCTGAGTTCAAGTCCTGGATATCCTTGTTAATTTTCTGTCTTGTCGATCTGTCTAATATTGACAATGAGGTGTTAAAGTCTCCCACTATTATTGTGTGGGAGTCTAAGTCTCTTTGTAAGTCATTAAGAACTTGCCTTATGTATCTGGGTGCGCCTGTATTGGGTGCGTATATATTTAGGATCGTTAGCTCTTCTTGTTGCATTGATCCTTTTACCATTATGTAATGTCCTTCTTTGTCTCTTTTGATCTTTGTTGCTTTAAAGTCTATTTTATCCGAGACAAGAATTGCAGCTTCTGCTTTTTTTTGCTCTCCATTTGCTCTCACTTCTTAATGGTGTAGTTGGAGCACAAAACTTTACTTTTAATGAAGTCCAATTTGTCTAGTTTTTCTTTAATTGCTGTGTATTTGGTGTCATATTTAAGATTCCATTGCCAAAGTCAAGATCATAAAGATTTATACTTGCTCAGGAGTTTGAGACCACCCAGGGCAACATGATGAAACCCCTTCTCTACTAAAAATAAAAAAAAAATTAACCGGGTGTGGTGGCACGTGCCTCGAGTGCCAGCTACTTGGGAGGCTGAGGCAGGAGAATCACTTGAGCCCCAGAGGTGAAGGTTGCAGTGAGCTGAGATCGTGCCACTGCACTCCAGCTTGGGCTACGGATTGAGTGAGACTCTCTCAAACAAACAACAACAACAACAAAAAGATTTATGCTTATGTTTTATTCCCAGAATTTTATAGTTTTAGCTATTACATTTAGATCTTTGATCTATTTTTGTATTTGGTGTGTGATAAGTGTCCAATTTTATTCTTTGCATTTGGATATCCAGTAGTTCAAGCACCATTCGTTGAAAACACTATTCTTTTTCATTAAATGTTCTTAGTATCTGCTTCTAATTTTTTGAAGAGTTTGTGAAAAATTCGTATTAATTCTTTAAATGTTTGGTAAAATTCACCAGTGAAGCTATCTAGACCTGTGCTTTTCTTTGTAGGGTAGTTTTAAAAATTACTAATCTAGTCTCTTTTTTGGTCTATTCGAATTTTTTATTTATTCTTGAGTCAGTTTTGGTAATTTCTGCCTTCCTAGAAAGTTGGTGATTTCTTCTGAGTTATCTAATTTTTTTGGCACACAATCGTTAGAGTGTTTTTTATAATTCTTTTTATATCTGTAAGATTGGTAGTAATGTCTCTCATTTCTGGTTCTAGTAATTTGAGTCTTTTCTCTTTTTTTTCTTGGTTAATCTAGCTAAAGATTTGAAATTTAGTTAATTTTTAAAAATATCCAACTTGGCCAAGCATGGTGGCCTTACACCTATAATCCCAGCACTTTGAGAGGCCGAGGCGGGTGGATCACCTGAGGTCAGGAGTTCAAGACCAGCCTAAAAAAATACAAAAATTAGCTGGGCATGGTGGTGTGCGCTATAGTCCCAGCCACTCAGGAGGTTGAGGCGAGAGGATCAGTTGAGCCTGGAAGGTGGAGGTTGTAGTAAACTGAGACTGTGCCATTGCATTCCAGCCTGGGGGCCTGGGTGACAGAGTAAGACCCTGCCTTTACAAAAAAAAAAAAAAAAAAAAAAAAAGTCCAACTTGTGGTTTTGTTGATTTTCTCTATTGTTTTTCTATTCTCTATTTCATTAATTTCTACTCCATGTTTATTATTTCCTTTCTTCCTCTTGCTATATCTTTTCATTTGTTTTAAAATTTCTGAGATATCTATGGTGATATCCTTTTAAAAATTTTTTGTGTTTTTACTATTTGTTTCTTTTCTTTTTTTGTCTCTTCTCTTCTCCTTTCTTTTCTTTTCTTCCTTTTGAGACAGGGTCTTGCTCTCTCACCCAGGCTCTAGTGTAGTGGCATGATCATAGTTCACTGCAACCTCAAACTCTTGAGTTCAAATGATCTTCCTGCCCCAGCCTCCCTGGTAGCTGAGACAGCAGGCAGGTGGCACCATGCTCAGCTAATTAAAAAAGTTTTTTAAAAAAAATTTTTGTGAAGATGGGGTGTCACTATGTTGCCCAGGCTGGTCTTGAACTCCTAGGCTCAAGTGATTCTCCCACCTCTACCTCCTAAGATGCTGGTAAAATTGGTGTGAGCCACTGTGCCTGGTTTCTTTTTGTTTCTGAGTAAGTCTTTCCCGAACTTTCTTAATTCTATTAGTCTTTTCAAAGAATCAAATTTTGGTTTTGTTAACTGCTCTTATTTTAATTGTTTCCTTTCTTTCATTTTCCTGTATTTATTCTGTTGGTCTTTTTTCAATTTTTAAACTCATTAGATCCCAGACTCTCCTTTTCCCCAACATAATTGCTCATTTCATTTTATTTTATAAGCTTTGATGTACAGTATTTTGTTTCTGTCAGGTTCCAAGTAGTTTCTAATTTCCATTTAAAAAATTATTTCAGAAGTATATTTCTTAATTTCTTAACAAATGATATATTTTTGTAAATGTTTAAATTTTTGTAATTGATTTTAGCTGGATTTCTAATGTAATTTCCTGTGGTCAGAGAATGTGGTTTGTATGATACCCATCCTTAAAAAGTTTTTTTCTTTTTGTTATTAGTTACAGCAGCAATAGGAAAAAAAAATTATTCTTACTTTATGACTTGCTCTCTGGTCATTTTTTAAATAAATGTATTCTGTGTGCTTGAGAATATAATGAGTCTTGTTTGTTGAGGGAAATGTTTCTTTATATGCTCATTCTATCAAATATTATAATTAATTTGCTTAAATGTAATTTTCTACGAACATTTTGGCTCTGAATTACTTAAAGTAACATCTTTTTATTCATTGTGAATTTGTCAAATTCTCCTGATAGTTTATAAGTGTTTGTTTTATATATTTTATACTATGTTTTAGGTGTATATGAGGCTAGAATTGGTATATCTTTCTGATGAAAATTATCTTTTATAATTACATATAGAATCTCTTTATCTCATTTGGCTTTAAAATTTACTTTGTTTGTAATCAATATAATTATACCAGTTTTCTTTTCATTAGTATTTGCCTTATATTTCTTTTTTTTCTTTTTCTTTCTTTCTTTTCTTTTTTTCCTTTTGAGACAGGGTCTTGCTCTGTTGCCCATGCTGGAGTACAGTGGCATGAAGATGGCTCACTGTAGTCTTGACCTCCTGGCTTCTAACAACTTTTTCACCTCAGCCTCCCGAGTAGCTGGCACTACAGGCCTATGCCATTATGCCTGGTTAATTAAAAATTTTTTTTTTTTGTAGAGACAGGGTCTTGGAATGTTGCCCAGGCTGTCTCAAACTCCTGGCCTCAGGCAATCTTCCTGTCTCACATTCCCAAAGTGCTGGGATTACAGGCATGAGCCACTGCACCCAGACTGCATTATATATCTTTTGTATCCTTTTGCTTTCTACTCTTCTGTAAATAGTCTTGTGTTTTAGACTTTTTTAGTACATGCACATAGGCTTAAAAAAATTTTTTTTGGCAAGGTACAGTGGCTCACATCTATAATCCTAGCATGTTGGGAGGTGGAGGCAGGCAGAGCTTGAGCCCGGGGGTTTGAGACCAGCCTGGACAACATTGTGAAACCCTATCTACTCTCCCTCTCTCTCTCTCTCTCTCTCTCTCTCTCTCTCTCTCTCTCTCTCTTCTCTCTCTCTCTCTCTCTCTCTCTGTCTTTCTCTCTCTCTCTCTCTCTCTCTTTCTCACTTAGCCAGGCATGGTGGCACGCACCTATAGTCCCAACTATTTTCTCTCTCTCTCTCTCTCTTTCACTTAGCCAGGCATGGTGGCACGCACCTATAGGCCCAACTATTTGGGTGACTGAGGTGGGAGGATTGCTTGAGCCTGGGAGGTCGAGGCTGCAGTGAGCCGTGATTGTGCCCCTGCACTTAGCCTGGGTGGCACAAGACCCTGTCTCAAGAAAAAAAAAATTTATAATGGGTATATATATAGAGAGAGGGAAATGAGGCGCAAGGAGGGTCACGTCAAGGTTCTAGAGACCAGGAGACTCATGATATCGGCTACTGAGACAGTGTCAACCTCAAAACATCCTACCCCACCTCCCCCTGGCTCTAATTCCTCTCCCTTCTGTGGGAACCTTATTCTGTGAGCCCTGACCCTGTCCTCTGGTGACTCTACTCAGAATATAAAGGTCAATCTTCTTGCACCTTTAAAGTAAAAATCTTTGGAACAATTCTCTCCTCCAGCTGCTGCCTCATCTCTCTCTTCCTCTGCACTGGCAAGTTTCTCAAAAAGTTACTCCTGCCTGTTTTACCAAACAGTTGCCCAATCCAGATACATAGGAATTATGCTTGGCTCCTGCTTCCCCTCAATTCTCTCATCAGATGACTCAGAAAGTCTTTTAAATTCCATCTCAAAAATAGAAATGGATTTTAAATGTTCCACCTGCTGCTCTCTCTGCCACTGCTGTGACATGGGTACCCATCATCTCTTGCCTGGACCTCTGTACCTTCTCCTGGGATTGGATTTCCAATCCTTTCACAAGCTGACAGTGATCTTCTTCTCCTCTCTGAGTCCTCACCCCCTTACCTGTTCCTCCACCAAAGCTTTCTGGGATTTGCTGAGGTTTGGGAACTCCAAGTCCTTCAACTGGAATTACATGGGACACCCCCGCACACTCCCAACTCCCATAGCTGCTGCTCCTGAGATTAGACCAGAGAGGTGACTCATTTTCATTGGCTACCATCCCCAGAAATGCTCTGTCACCATGGCCAAATAGGGTCTGATGCTGGGGCTGGCATGCTGAGCTCTGGGGACAGCCTCCCAGAAGGCCAATTAGTCTGGGCTAATTGAAACTTGCTACCGGCAGTCTTTATAATTAGACAGGTTTCCTGCTGGGAATCAATCCCTTGGACTGTCCGGGTGCTTTTCCTACTCTTGAAGAGGCATGGAATTGGATTATGTGACTCAGTATCCCAAGGAATTCCTTGTTCTTGCCTCCATAGAAATAATGATATTGCACGGTTGGGAGCAGTGGCTCACACCTATAATACCAGCACTTTGGGAGGCCAAGGTAGGTGGATTGCCTGAGGTTAGGAGTTTGGGACCAGCCTGGCCAACATGGTGAAACCCCGTTGCTACTAAAAGATACAAAAAAAATTAACTGGGTGTGGTGGTGGGTGCCTGTAACCCCACCTACTCGGGAAGCTAAGGCAGGAGAATCACTTGAACCTGGGAGGTGGAGGTTGCAGTGAGCTGAGATCATGCCACTGCACTCCAGCGTGGGCGACAGAGTGAGAATATGTCAAAAAAAAAAAAAAAAAAAAAAAAAAAAAAAAAAAAGAAAAGAAAAGAAAAGAAAAAAGAAATAAAATAAAAAGAAATAATGATATTGCCTCAGCGTGGGATGGAGAATAAATAGACCTCAGAGTCTTCCACCAGAGGAAAGTGTTACTTTTCCTCTACTTTTGGGTTTCTCAGCAGATGCACTACTGATGTTCTGAACAAGGCAAGTGTTCCTCCTACGGGACCATCACACTCATTGCAGGATATCTGCCATGCATGAATCCTGCACACTAGATGCTTACCCAATCATCCTGATAATGCCAAATGCTCCCACATATTTCCAAATATTCTCTAGGGAGATAGTTATGCCCCAAGCATCAAACGCACCTAGTGGACATCCACGAGCAAGGAAGTCACTGAGATTACAGTGCGCTGAAATCATCTGATGATTTTTAGGCTTGTTTTGTCCACAGGACCTAGACCTTCAGCTCTCTGAGATCAGTGGCTACATTTGATTCATCTAGGTGTGAGGTGTGCCACTGTTCAATAGAAATACAATGCAAGCAAGAGAATTGAAAATTTTCTAGTAGCCACGTTAGAAAAGTAAAATGAAACGGGTGAAATTAATTTCAGTAACATTTTATTGTGCTCAACATATAAAAAATATGACTATTTTAACCTGTAGACAAGATTTAAAAGTTACTGACATATTTTACATTCTTTCGTGTACTAAGTCTTTGAAATGGAGTGTAAGTTGGGCGCGGTGGCTCACGCCTGTAATCCCAGCACTTTGGGAGGCCGAAGTAGGCGGATCACAAGGTCATGAGTTTGAGACCAGCCTGACTAACCTGGTGAAACTCTGTGTCTGCTAAAAATAAAAAAATTAGCCAGTCATGGTGGCACATGCCTGCAATCCCAGCTACTTGGGAGGCTGAGGTAGAATCGCTTGAACCCGGGAGGCAGAGGTCGAAGTGAGCTGAGATCACACCACTGCACTCCAGCCTGGGCAACACAGCAAGACTCCATCTCAAAAAGAAAAGAAAAGAAAAGAAGGAAAAGAAACAGAAATCTTAACTAAGACTAGCCAAGTATCAAGTGCCCAATAGCCATGTGACTAGTGGGTACCATATTGGACAGCACTAGAAAGCTCTGTTGACTTACTTTCTCACACAACTATTGCCTACTTTTTTCTTCCAACATTTTTTGGGTGTTTTCTTTATATTTCAAACATAGAGAAAGGTTAAAACATAGAGAAAGGTTCAAACATTTCAAACACACAGAAAGGTTGAAAGAATTGTACGATTGAATATATATATGTACTAGTGTTAAGCCATATACTTAACACTAGTATCTGCAATTGTTAACTACTTGCTGCATTTTTCACATATCAATTTGTCTATCCAACCATCTCTCTATGACATTTTTGATTATTGTCTACTTTTTAGAAGTGTTTCTTTTTATGTATGTGTAGGATAGGTTGAAAATCCACTCAGGAAATTATTATGTCTTTGGACATTGTTCTACAAAAGCCTAATCAGGAGTTTTTTCAAATTTCAGGGCAAAAGAACTTGAAAGCTTCTCTCCTTTTCTTCTTTATTATCCTCTTATGCCTGTTTCTGGATTTTTCTCTCCTGTGGATTCTCAGAGACATGAGTTCTCTTTCCCATCAGGGAGCAAACTTTCTGAACGAAGCATCATGTTCAGTTACATCTCTCAGCCTAGCACAATATTGTGATGGATTAGAAGTAGGCTTTGGGGTCAGGGAGGTCTGTGCTTGATTCTGGCTCTGTCATTTACTACTGCATGATCCAGAGTGGGAGCTTTATTTATTTGTTTATTTTTGGAGACAGAGTCTCATTATATCTCCCAGGCTGGAGTGCAGTGGCACAATCTTGGCTCAATGCAATCTCCACCTCCTGGGTTCAAGCAATTCTCCTGCCTCAGCCTCCTGAGTACTTCGGATTATAGGTGCTTGACACCATACTGGACTATTTTTTGTATTTTTAGCAGAGACGGGGTTTTACCATATTGGCCAGGCTGTTCTCGAACTCCTGACCTCAGGTGATCCGCCCACCTCAGCCTCTCAAAATGCTGAGATCGCAGGTGTGAGCTACTGTGCCCAGCAAGAATGAGTGCTTTCACTCTCTAAGCCTCATATGTAATATGAGGACAATGGGTTTGTTGTGAGATTTAAATGAGATACATTTGTAAAGTATAATTATTCTAGCAATTATTAAAATAGTTGGGAGGAAAAGGAAAGGGGTTCATTGCTTATGAATGACTCCTTTTGTGCTTTCCTTGTGAACACATAGGTCCCAGAATTTATGCAGTGTGTTGTAGTAATTTATATTTCTGTCTCCTGTCCTAGGTAAAAAGCTCTTGGAAGGCACGGACTGTCTTTTTTCTACCCAGCCTCAGTACCAGGCACAGAGTCTAGTTCAACACATGTTAGTTACATAAATGAATGTAGTTCTAAGTGTCACAATTATCTTTAGATAATGGTTTCAGAATATTACAAAGACTTGAAAATCCAGAGAGCAATGAATCTTAGACTACACAGATTCAATCTGTCTCTAGTTCTTCCCTTGTTGTGCACGAGGGCAAAATTAGGCTCAAGAAAGTTCACTCTGTTTACTGCATATGCATGTCTCAAAGCGCCTGGGCACGCTGTCCAAGAAAGGCGGGAGAAAGCAGTCCCCTTAGATTAATCAGCTCCCACGCATCCTCACGGACAGCGATTCTAGGACACCTCTTCCACTCGTTGGCATCTTTAAAGTGACACCAGTGAAGTGTTTGATTCTGGGGTCTAGCTGCTCTCTTCACTGGTGAAGGGGTGGATCACCTGGCTGGGACGCAGACCTGTTTTACTTGGTGGGCATGCTTTCTGAATATTTTTCTACAGGTGCTAGAACTTTTTGCTTTGTTGCTTTCATTATTATACAAGTAAAATGTTTGTTGTTGCAAGTTTCAGAAATGCACAAATGCCAACTAAAAACCAATCACCAGTAATGCTTTGGACAGGACAAGTGTTCCTCCTGTGGGACCATCACACTCATTGCAGGATATTTCCATGCTTGGATCCTGCACACTAAATGCTTACCCAGGCATCCTAATAACACCAGGCGCCCCCACACATTTTCAAATATTCTCTAGGAATGGATTTCTGATCCTTTCACAAGCTGACAGTGATCCTCTTCTCCTCTCTGAGTCCTCACACCCTTACCTGTTCCTCAACCAAAGTTTTCTGGGATTTGCTGAGATTTGGGGACTCCAAATCTTTCCACTTGAGTTGCACGGGACACCCACGCACACTCCCAACTCCCATAGCTCCAGCTCCTGAGATTAGATCAGAGAAATGACTAGTTTTCATTGGGTACCACCTGCTGGGTATCACTGCTCAGAGAGGAGCCCTATTAAGATTGTATCACGTAGCTCTTCAGACTTTTGTCTGTGCATGTTTACGTGCGTAACACAAACATTGCTAGCACTAACCACCCTGCATGTACAGATGAGGTCACATTTTCATGGATACCTAGGTTTTGTAGACTGTTTTCCCCATCCAAATAACATCAGTGCCTCAGTTTATTCACCTCTAGCCCTATCTTCCTGTAGTCTCTCCATTTATTTTTTAAGCTCTCCAGCAGCTGCCACACACATTTTGCACTTTGTGCCTCTCTTCTCTCTCCTTCCCATCATCTCTTGGGGCCAGAAGGAACCGGGCTTCTCCCAGGCCCAGATATCATGGCCTCCATCTACCTCAAACTTCAAGCTTCAGCTACATGTGGCTGTCACATGTGGAATTGGGGAGCCTTCTACATTATGAGGGAGATCTGCATGGGCTGGGTGCTTGTTTGGTTCTTGATTCAGTATGCTGAAAGGGAGAGAAAAAAGAATTTGAAAATGCTCTCAGGAAACTGGCTTGACTTGCAGGGCAAAGGCCTATTTTGAAGGTCAAAGACTGTATGTATATTAAACTCCTTCTTCCTTGCATTCTTTTTGTAGTAATTCAACTCTCTCTCCAAGCAGATGCCCTGGAACAACTAGAAAGAAACTTACATATTTGGAAAAGTAACTTTAAAAAGCAAGTTATCATCCTAGGTAACATAGCAAGACCATGTCTCCACAAAAAATTAAAAAAAAAAAATAGCCAGACACGATGGCACATGAGGAGTCTCAGTTACTTGGAAGGCTGAGGCAGGAGGATTGCTTGGGCTTGGGAGGTCGAGGCTGCAGTGAGCTATGATCGTGCCACTGCTCTCTAGCCTGGTGACAGATCAAGATCCTACCTCAAAAAAAACTATATTAATACTTTTCAAAAATATTATCTCTATTGCGTGTAAGAATTCACCTCACAGATGCTTCTGGCAGGTTGTTTGCAAGTCTCACAGGCTCAGTCTCCACTGAAGCATAGCCTGGGCTATAGCCTGGGCTCCTTCCTTTCAGACACATGGTGTGGCGCTTCGGTTACTCAGGTCTTCTTTCACAGCTCTCAGTGAAGAGTTGCTTTTTCTTTTGTTCATGTGGGTCGGGTCTTCCACATCTCTTGTTAAGTTTATTCTTAGAAGTTTTATATTTTTTGTTTTAAATTTCAATAATGCCTTCTTTCTGTTTTAGCTATTAATTACTGTTACATAGGAAAATCACTGATTTTCTATTTTTATTTTAAAATTTTAAAATTTAAATTTATTATTACTATTATTTAGAGATGAGGTTTCATCATGTTGGCTAAGCGGGTCTTGAATTCCTGGTGTCAAGTGGTCTGCTCACCTTGGCCTCCCAAAATGTTGGGATTATGGGCATGAGCCACTGCACCTGGCCAACATTTAAATTAAATTTTATTTAAAAAATCTGTACTTTTAAATTAACTCTTGTTAGTGTTAATAGTGCTCCAGTATATGCTTTCAAGTTTTCTAGATATGCAATCACATCATCTCCAATATTTCTGCCTTTTATTGTATGTTGTTATTGTATTAAGCTAACTAAAAATGGTAGAAGTAAGCATTCCAGCTTGTTCCTGGTTTTAATGGGAATCCCAAGTGCTGGGATTACAGGCCTGTTTATTTTCACCATTAATCATGATGCTGACTACTGATTTGAAATATGTTTCCTTTTAATAATGTTAGGAGAGTATCTTCCTAATAGTACACTTTTTTTGTTTGCTGATCATTTGCATACGTTGGAGATACTGCAGGCTCAGTTCCAAATCACTGCAATAAAGTGAGTCACATCAATTTTTGGATTTCCCAGTGCATAAAAAATTTTCCTATAGTCTATTACGTGTGGAATAAATAGCACTATGTCTAAAAAAGGTACATATCTTAATTTTAAAATACATTATTGGCCAGGAACAGTGGCTCACATCTGTAATCCCAGCACTTTGGGAGGCTGAGGCGGGCGAATCACAAGATCAGGAGTGACCGTTGCTACTAAAAAAAAAAAAAAAATTAGCTGAGTGTGGTAGCACACACCTGTAGTCCCAGCTACTCTGGAGGCTGAGGCAGAAGACTCATTTGCACCCAGGAGGCAGAGGTTACAGTGAGCCGAGACTGTGCCACTGCACTCCAGCCTGGGTGACAGAGCGAGACTGTCTCAAAAAATACATATACATATCTTATTGCTAAAAAATGCTAATAATCACCTGAGGCTTCAGTGGTCTGTAATCTCTTCACTGGTAAAGGACTTTGCCTTGATGTGGATGGCTGCTGACTGATCAAGGTGATGGTTGCTGAAGGTTGGAATGGCTGTGGCAATTTCTTAAAATAAGATACTAATAAATTTTGCCACACCAATTGAGTCTTCCTTTCACAAAAGATTTCTCTGTAGCATGCGATGCTGTTTGATTGCATTTTATCCACAGTAGAACTTCTTTCAAAATTGAAGTCAGTCCTCTCAGACTCTGGTGCTGCTTTATCAACTAATATTGTAGAATATTCTACATCATTTGTTGTCATTTCAACACTGTGCACAGCATCTTCGCCAGGAGCAGATTCCAACTCAAGAAGCCACTGTCTTTGCTCATCCATAAGAAGCAACTCCTCGTCTGTTCAAGTTTGATCATGAGATTGCGGTAGTTCAGTCACATCTTCAGACTCCGCTTCTAATTCTAATTATCTTGCTATTTCTGTCAAATATACAGTTACTTCCTCCACTGAAGTCTCAGACTCCTCAAAGTCATCCATAAGGTTGGAACCTACTTCTTCCAAATCCTGTTGATATTGATATTTTGACCTCCTCCCATGAATCCTGAATATTCTGAATGATATCTAGAATGGCGAATCCTTTCCAGAAGATTTTCAATTTACTTTTCCCAGATCCATCAAAGGAATCATTAGATATGGCAGCTGTAGCCTTACAAAATGCATTTCTTAAATAAGATGACTTGAAAATCGAAATTACTCCTTGATCCATGGGCTACAGAATGGAAGTTGTGTTAGCAGGCGTGGAAACAACATTCATCTCCTTACACATCTCCATCAGAGCTCCTGAATGACCAGGTGCATTGTCAATGAGCAGTAATATTTGGAAAATATTAGGACTTTTGGAACAGTAAATGAGCATTGGCTTCAACCTAAAGTTATCAGCTGCATTAGCCCCTAACAAAAGAGTCAGCCTGTCCTTTGAAGCTCTGAAGCCAGACATTGACTTCTCTCTAGCTATGAAGCTATGAAAGTCCTACAGGGCATCTTCTTCCAATAGAAGACTGCTTCATTAAAAATCAGTTACTTAGTGTGACTACCTTAAGTATTTTTGGTAGACCTTCTAGATAACTTGCTATAGCTTCAACATCACAAAAGTGCAAGTGCTGCCTTGCCTTGTACTTTTATGAAGATGGCTTCTTTCCGTAAGCCTCTGCTAGCATCCAACTTTTCATCTGCAGCCTCCTCACCTCTGTCAGCCTTCATAGAATTAATGAGAGTTAGGGTCTTGCTCTGGATTAGGCTTTCGTTTAAGAGAATGTTGTGGCTGGTTCATCGTTTATCCAGACCACTCAAACTGTCTCCGTATTGGCAATAAGGCTGTTTTGCTTTCTCATCATTCCTGTGTGCACTGGAGTCGGACTTTTAATTTCCTTCAGGAACTTTTCCTTTGCATTCACACGTTGGCTAACTGTTGGGTGCAAGAGGCTTCACTTTCAGTCTGTCTTGTCATTCCACATGCCTTCCTCACTAAGGTTAATAATTTCTAGCTCTTGATTTAAAGTGAGAGACATGACTCTTCCTTTCATTGAGCATTTAGAGGCCATTGTAGGGTTATTAATTGGCTTTATTTTCATATCATTGTGTCTTAGGGAATAGGAAAACCCTAGGAGAGGAAAAGAGATGGAGGAAGGGCTAGTGAGTGAAGCAGCCAGAACACACACATTTACTGAATAATATGATAGGGACGCAGTTCATGGTGCCCCAAAACAATTATAATAGTAACATCAAAGACCACTGATGACAGATCACCATAACAGATATGTTAGGAATGAAAACATTTGAAATATTGTGAGAATTATTAAAATGTGTGACACAGGGATGTGAAGTGAGCACATGCTGTTGGAAAATAGTGTCTACAGACTTGCTTGAAGTGGGTTGCCACAAACCATCAATTTGTTGTTTTTGTTTTGCTTTTTTTGAGACATGGTCTCACTCTGTCACCCAGGCTGGAGTGCAGTGGTGTAATCTCAGCTCATGGCAACTCCGCTTCCTGAGTTCAAGCAATTCTTGTGCCTCAGCTTCCTGAGTAGCTGGGATTACAGGTGCAAGCCACCACGCCTGGCTAATTTTTGTGTTTTTAGTGGAGATGGGGTTGGCCTCACTAGGTCGGACAGGCTGGTCTTGAACTCCTGACCTCAAGTGATCCACGCACCTTGCCTCCAAAATGCTGGGATTACAGGCATCAGCCACTGAGCCCAGCCCAAGACAACATATTTTAAAAATATGAAACCACCCTCACATTCCTAGAATACATTTATTTTATGGAGTTTTCGTCTCCCAATGTTTTGTTAGGGATAGAACATTAATTTGATAGAATTCTGAGATTAGTAGTGGTTTTGTGCTATAGTTTTTAGGTTTGGTAACAGGGTTATGCTACTTTTATAAAGTAAGTTATATGAATTAAAAAAATAAAAGAAGATATCTTCAAACAGCTCCTGTTGTGGTTTGTAGGATTATTTTATTTACCCCTTTGCTTTTTTTAAAAAAGGTAGGCTTTATTTTTTAGAGTAGTTTTAGGTTCACAAACAATTTGAGTGGAGGTTATAGAGATTTCCCGTGTGAACACCCCTCTGCTATTATCAGTGTTTCACAACACAAAGGTACATTTGTTATAACCTACTCTACATTGACACTTCATCTCCCAAAGGCCGTTGTTCACATTAGGGTTCATTCTTGGTGTTGTACATCCTATGGATTTTGACAAATTTTGAAATGACACGTATCCATCATCATAGTGTTTTATAAAAAGAGTAGTTTCACTGCCCTAAAAAATTCCCTGCACTCTACCTCCTGCCTCCTTCCAGCCCCTGGCAACCACTGATCTTTCTGCTATCTCCATAGTTTTGCCTTTTCCAGAATGTTAAATAGTCACAATGGTGCATATGTAGCCTTTTGAGATTGGCTTCTTTCACTTAGCAATATGCATTTAAGTTTCCCCTATGTTTTCTCATGGCTTGAGAGTTCATTTCTTTTTAGTGCTGAATAACGTTCCATTGTCTGGTATACCACAGTTTATCCATTCACCTGCTGAAGGACCTCTCAGTTGCTTCCAAGTTTTGTCAATTATGAATAAAGTTGCTGTAAACACCCACATGCAGATTTTTGTGTGGAAACAGGTTTTCAGCTAATTTGGGTAAATTCCAAGGAGTGTGATTGTTGGATTGTATGGTAGAGTGTGTTTAGTTTTATATGAAAACTCAAACCGTTTTCTATGATGGTTTATCATTTGGTTTTTCTTTATTGTTTTAATGTTAAAATTTCTCCTGGATATAGCTAGATGCTCTGGTCTCTCTAGTTTGCTTAAGCAGGGCATGGTGGCTCACACCTATAATCACAGTGCTTTGGGAGGCCAAGTTGGGAGGACTGCTTGAACCTAGAAGTTCAAGACCAGCCTGGACAACATGGCAAAAACCAGTGTCTACAAAATAATTTTAAACTATTAGCCAGCATGGTGGGATCTGCCTGTAGTCCCAGCTACTTGAGAGGCTGGGGCGGGAGGATCACTTGAGCTCAGGAGGTCAAGCCTGCAGTGAGCCGACTGTGATGGTGCCACTGCACTTCAGCCTGGTTGACAGAATGAGACCCTGTCTCCAGATGGGTAGATAGATAGATAGATGTTTGCTGAGTGCTGAGTGCACTTTTTGATCTAAAAACTTAATTCTTCAAGTCAGGAAATTTTCTTTAATAATTGTTTCTCCATGGACTCTATTCTCTATTTCTGGAATGCCTATTATATAGGTATATTTGATTTCTGGATCTTTCTTTTCTTTCTCTCTCTCCCTTTTAATCTATTTATTTATTTATTTCTGAGTTATAGAGAAGGTTCTCAAAGCAATCTTTCCGGATTTGGTTTTTAATTGGAAAAAAATTTCCTGGTTTTGCATATTTTCCATATTCACATATAGATTGACTTTTGGAATTGTATTTACAATGTAAATTAGGGAATTTTACTGTTTTTGCTTCTTAGATTCGAATAACCCTAGTAATAAAGATATAATAGCTTATATCTTTTTTCATATGTCTAGAAATGTTTATCTAATTGCTCACTTTGTGGAGGGACCTAGATCTACATTTATTTGGGATTGAGGTTTGAAATGCATCCTATAAAAGATGTGTAGATCATCTTCGAACATGTTGGTTCTGGCAATGGGAAGATAAGCAAAATGGAATATTTATGGTTTCGTTTTCTGGATTGGGAGATCCAATCCACCATGATTAGGGCAGGGAGAGCTTCTGAGAAGAGGAGAGCAGTTTGCTGTTCTGCTGGGCAACTTTGTTGAGGCAGTCCAAGGTTGGCCAGAAGAATGTCCCCTTTCCTAATTGGCATGAGCACCTGGTTGCAAACCTGCTGGCCGATGTCCTTGCTTTTCTGTGCAAATCAAAAGACGAGCTGAGCCTTGGCCACCTTCTCTGTGAGCAGGCACTCACAGATTCCCAAGGCTGCCCAATTTGTCTCCTGCTTACACCCATCTCAGCCTTGCTCCTAGTCCTGGCTGTCTACTGTGGGCTTTAGGGAGACTCTCCTGGCTTGTCCTCCATTGTTTCCCAGGAATGTCTTTCTTTAGTCAATACATCCGTCAGCCTGGTTCCATTTGCACTGTACCTTGTAGAAATTCCTTGAAGTTTATGAGCCAGTAATGTGATTTTTTTTTTACTGATTTCCAGTGTGGAATAGGACTTTCCCTCTTTTATTTCTTTGTCTGTTTCAATGGGAATTTGGAATGGGGATGATTTAAATGCATGGGTCCAAATTATGGTCTATAAACAACCATCAGATGCTGTAACTTTTGACGGGTCAGAATACAAAACTGATTTATTTACAGTGTCACCACTAGGTGGTGCCACCAATTAGTGAAAACAATGTGGTTGCTATGGCTGGACTTCAAGAACCACCTGTAGCTACTACAAGCACCAGTTTGTGACTTGTCTGGAACTTGCATTCACCTGTGCATATTTACATGAGCATGTGCACACACAATTATTAGTGTGTGAGTTTTCCCACAGAGCAATGTTGATTTACAAGCCTGTGCATGAGTCTGTGCCAAAAAATATGAGTTTCAAAAGGCTTACCAATCAGCTATGTGGTCCAGAATGGGAGTTCCTTGGATGGGAAGTCCCCAATCCTGTGGGGGGGAATACAACGACAAGCTTTTCTGAGGCAGGGATTCCTGAAACACAGCCACAGTGTCCTTAAAGTTGTAAGTCCTGCAAACCCTTATGTACAGTCAAGCCTCCAAGAAGGTCTCGGTCTGTTTCTTCTCCTCCTTCTCCTCCTCTTCCTCCTCCTTCTTCTTCTTCCTCCTCCTCCTTCTTATTCTTCTTTCTTTTCAAGACAGGGTCTTGCTCTGTTGCCCAGGCTGGAGCACAGTGGTGCGATCTCAGCTTACTGCAGCCTCAACTTCCTGGGCTCAAGCAATCCTCCCACCTCAGCCACCTGAATAGCTGGGATTACAGACACCTGCCACCACGCTTAGCTAATCTTTTATAATTTTTGTAGAGACAGGATTTTGCCATGTTGCCCAGACTGGTCTTGAACTTCTAGGCGCCAATAATCCACCCCCCTCAGCATCCCAAAATGCTGTGATTACAGGCTGCTGCACCTGGCTGTGTCACTTCTTATTTATGCCTAGTGTTCCATTACTGGAACGCTAATTATGTGGGAGTTATTTATATCCTACTGATCAAGGTCATTGTCAAGGTCTGATTGCAGAAATTAAAAAAATGCAAACTTAGGCATAAATGTGTTAAGTTGCAGAGGACTGTGGTCTCAATGCCTGTCTTTCACTGCCCCTCTGGTGCCCAAAGCATCTAATCAAATGTTCACCTTGGGATCTACTATCCAGTTGGGGAGTGAGTCTGCACCTAAGGAAACAGATGTCGTGTATATAGGTATGTGTGTGGAAGGCCTGAACCCCTGCCCCCTCCAGGCTCATTTGCATCTCCACCTCATCTTCCCACTATCTCTGTGGAAGGCCTGGCTGATCTCAGGCTCTCACTCCAGATGGCCCCTCACTGCAGGGACAGTGCTCTGTTGAGTACATGCTGTATAGATTAGCTCACAAGGCTGGGGGAACGTAAGCGAGTCTTTCCCTTCTCTGGCCTCAGTTTCTCCATCTGTCAGTGAGGGCTGGGTCTGGGTGATGCCAAGGGGCCCTTTGAGCTGACTGAAGTTCTTCAAGTTCATGGTTGTAAGGCCCGGCCCTGCCCCGCCGCCAGCGGCTGGTCAGGGGTGGGAGTCTTCCTGGAGAAGTTCTGAGGATGAAAATCCTGTTTGACTTCCTCCTCCTCCTCCTCCTCCTCACAGCAGACTTCCCTCCTTAACTTCCCTAGGGAAGGCAGCGGGGCTCCCGGGGCCCCAGGAGTCTGCAGGAAGGGTTCTTACTCCAGCATCATTAAAAGTTCAAGTGGCTCCCCCAAGGGCCAAAGAAGTGCCAGGATTCATTAGACCTGCTGCCCCCCAACCCCCCACCGCCCCGAGCCCAATTTGTTTGAAAGGAATGTTTAGCCTTTTCATCTGGTGAGGGTTTTCATTAAGAGTTTGAGGCCTCCCTGAGAGAGCTCAGCTCAGATTGAGGTCAGAGGGGGAAGGGTCCCTGGAGGTCAGCTCTTGCCCTGGGAACTCTGCAGAGGAGACAGGCTGGGTCATGGGAAGGGGTTTGCCCAATGTCACGGTGGGGGTGCTGCCAGAGCTCAGAGAACCAGCCTCGTGGTGTTGGCAGACATTCCTCCACATGGCAGGTGGCGGGGAGATGAGCACAGACCCCGAGGAGCCTGGGGGAAGGGGCTGAGGACTCAGCCTGGAGGGATCCTGCAGAGCCAGACACAGAACTGGGGCGTTGGGGGCCCCACTGCGTGTGAGGAAGAGCTTGGGGAACAGCCCAGCATGCCCATAGCAGAAAGGCTTGCCCAGGGAGAGCATGAGTACCTGTCGCTGAGGCCCATGAGCAGGATGGGATGGTGACTCCCAGGAGGAACAGAATGGATTCGAGCCAAGGGGCTGGGCTTGGAGGGAGAGTCAGTGACTGCTCAGATCCTGCTGCTCTGTAAATGCTCCACTAGGTAGGAATGGTATTCACCACCGCTGGGCAGGGAAGGTGTGACAGAGCAAGGAGCACGCCATTATGGCCAGTTGAGACTGCTGAACTGGGAACCAGGAGGCCGGGCCTGTGCCTGCCCTCTCTGAGCTCAGTGGCCTCCTTCCTGCCTCCCAGCCACCTTACAATGACACCCGGACCCTCCTTCTTCCCACGACAGGCCGGATGGAGGACCTCCCTGGATGGTGAAATCTGCCTGTGGCCCCTCCCTGAGCTTCTCAAGCTCACTGAGCTTGGGCTGGTTCATCTGACAGAGCCTTACTCAGCCCCGGAGAGCTCTACAGGCCACTGGACCGGGAACCCCAGACTCTCAGGTGACAGTGTCTCCCGAGTCCTGGAGTCCACTGCAATGGTATCAATGGCAAACGCGTGATGGGAGCTGATGTTGCTGTTTATACATCTCATCTCCTTTAGTCCTCAGCACACCCTGCAGGGAAGGAACTGTTACCAGCCGTTTTACAGAAGAGGAAATAGGTCAAGTAACTGTGCATAGTCTCAGAGCTAACGAGTTATGTGGCTCCAAAGCCTGTGTGCTTCATCTCTGTTCCTCAGTCTCTACAGGAGGAGACGGAAGCCCGGAGAGAAAAAGTCACTGAGCCAGGCGGTTTCTTTCCTCTAGACTCAGGGCTCCTCCCTCAACCAGATCCAGCCTGACAGTTCCTATGTCTCCACCCAGCCTCCCTGCCAGGCCTCCCCAGAGTTCACAGCGGCCTGGCCTCACCCTTGGACAGCAGTTGCAGTCCAAACAGACTTCGCCCACATTCCCTGGCTGCTCTCCAGCCCGCAACGGAGACAACAAAGTTTAGTGACAGAGAGGGCTGAGCGGAGGCTGCTGAAGGGGAGAAAGGAGTGAGAGGTGCTGGGTAGGGGCTGTCTGGCTCCCAGATGCTGGACCTCCTGGGGAGCGCAACCCTCACGGGATGGATCACAGGCGCTGCTGTGGCGGTCCTGCTGCTGCTGCTGCTTCTGGCCACCTGCCTTTTCCATGGACGGCAGGACTGTGACGTGGAGAGGAACCGTCCAGCTGCAAGGGGAAACCGAGTCCGCTGGGCCCAGCCTTGGCTTTTCCGGCGCCGGGGCCACCTGGGCCATCACCATCACCATCATCCTGGCCACGTGTCTCATGTGGGCTTCCACCACCACCACCACCACCCCCGCCACACCCCTCACCACCTCCATCACCACCACCACCACCACCCCCGCCACGCTCGCTGAGGCTGCCGCCGTGGGTTCCTGTGGACAGCAGCTGTCTCTGCCTGCCATCCATTCCCAGGACAAGTGGACCCCATGTTTCCATGGGGAAGGATGCGTCTCTGGAGTGAAGGATGGAAACGATGGCCTGGGGCCTGCGTGAGCTGCATTTGCATGCTATGCCCCATGGTACTGTGGCAGCAGAGAATGGAGGAACACTGGAGCCTGCTACGCTGAAGGGTTTGGGGAGTGGAGAGCAAGAGTGCCTCTTTTGTGATTGTGACTCCCAGTGAGCCCCAGAAGTGACAAGGGTGTCTTGGCAAAGCCAGGACACAGGTGGATGTGAAGTGCCCATCTTGACCTCCTCATCAGACCACTGCAGGCCTCTGGCTGGTAGGGCACTGGGAGAGGCCCTGAGAATGTCCTTTTGGTTTGGAGAAGGCAGTACGAGGCTGCACAGTCAATTCATCGGTGCTTTAGTCCAGGAAAATAAAAACCACTAAGAAGCTTTTGTGAAGAGGCTCTTGATTGCAGCATAGCAGGCGGCAGGGAGGGAGCTGCCTGGCCTGCGTCCTCATTGCCCTGGGACCTCCCTCTCTGCTGGGAAGTGTGTCTGGAGCAGGTGGCTTCTGTCTGGGTCTTAGGGGCTGGTTGTGGAGTGGGAAGAATTGGGTGGGCTCTGTCTGAGCTCTGAGGGAGGATTCGGGGTTTGCCCAAAGCCCTGCCCACAGAAGGTCCTGTGTGCACCAGCAGGGCTTTGGCCTTCTTGGGGACAGGAAGGTTGGAGCCGCTGCAAGCCTGGATCCCCAGGGCTCTGCCCCTGCACTCTTTTCAGCCCACATCCAGGGCGAACTGAGCTCTGGAACTCGAGGAAGCCCCACCCACAGGCTGTCTTGAATTGTTTCCTTGGTAACTGGGTCACGGTTTCTTCTCCAGGCCTTGTATCTCCCGCCATGCTGCCCCAGCTGTGTGCCAGTGCATGGTGGGAGGGCTGGGAAGGAGCAAGTGGAGGTCTTTAGATGCTGGGGTACAGGGTGTTGGATGGCCTTGGGAGAATGCTGGGGTCTCAGTTTCCTCTTCTCTACAATGGGGTGGGTAACAGAGATGCCCCTTGCTGAAGCCTGGAGGCTCGTTGGAATATGCTCTATGAAAGCTGGTGGTATCCACAGTGAGAAAGGAAGTCTGGCTCTGAGACCATCAGCCTGTGCCTGTGAGCTTAGGTGGGAAGTGGGGCCAGGCGAGGCGGTGGGGAGGGGCTGGAGAGCAAGCCAGAGAGTCAGGGGCCTGGTGACTCATAGGAACAGAATGTCCTCTTTCCTTTCTATTTCCCAGTGGATTCTCTGTGAGGACTGGAGGAGGAGGGAGAGACGGGGAGGCAAATTCACACTGATTTCTCCCGCCCTGGGTTTCTGGGTTGGGAAAGTGGACCCTAGGCGGTCATGCAGTGTTGACTTCCTCTGCAATGTCCTTCAAATCCACCCCCTATAACCCAGGACCTCTCCATGCCCCACCTGGATTCCTGCCACAACTCTTCCTTCTGTTCCCTCCAGCCCTGCCCCTTTTCCAAGCATCTCCATGCTGATTTCACAGATGAATCAAAGAAGGGGAAGAGGTTCCCCTAAAGCTCAGAAACAGGAAAGGAAGCCTATGCAGGGCAGGAGGCCTGCTGAGCGATCGGCCTTTATTTCAGTTTAAAAATGTGGAACCACTCAGGCACTCTGCAGGCGGCCTCCAGCTGCGTGTCCCCGCCAAGAACAGCTGATGAGAAGTCAAAGGAACAAATGTTCAAGCTTGACACACAGTCCCCTGGTGCCCTCTATCACCCCAATTAAGGAGGTGATGTTGGTAACTCAACCTGAAACCACAGGCCCCTAGATCATCCCGTCATCTCCTTCCCTCTGCTTCTGGTCGTCCCAGTTAATAAAAATAATCCAAGGAATCTGCTTCCTGTCACGGCCCACAGGCTGCTCCGTGTGGAGGAGGAGCTCAGGGCCCAGATGGTCCCATCATCTCAGAAAAGGGACAGATTGAGAATATGACAGGCCATGGTTTGCTCTGAAAAGTTGCTCTCCCATTCTGTGCAAAGGGCCGGTTTCCTAATGCTGGTACTAAAGAAAGTTCCCTTGGGCCTTGGAGAAACGGAAAAGGATCCGGGCTGCATGACCTTGGGCCGGCCCTCTGCCCTTTCTGGGACTCTGCACCCAGATCAGTAAAACTGCAGAATCAGATGACCTGTGGTCCAATGGTACCTGGAAAGGGCACTGAGCTAGGAGTGGAGGGAGGCTGGTCCCTCCTCAGCTACTGGCACTCCGGTTAACGTGGCTAATTCAAAACGGGCTACAGGGAGGTCATTTAACCTCTATGACTGTAGGATCTTTATCTGTAAAATGGAGGCTATATCGCTACACACGGTTGCTGGGAAGGTTATGAGGTCATGCCTGGTGGGGTCCCATGCCTGGAGTTACTGTTCTCACTACTCTGTTTCCCAGAATATGGACAAAGTGGGGCTGATAGCCCAGTCTCCTTTCTGGAAGTGGTGATGGTCTGCAGAGGTGTTGGGTGTGAAGGGGCTCTGACGTGGCAGACTAACTCAGTCACCTGGGCCTAGCTTATTCCGCTGACCTCCTGGCAGGGAGCAGGGTGGAAATGGCTTGGGGAGCGCACGGCGGGGGGCGGGATAACGGGTTGGACGGCTGCTGAGTGGGTCCTGGGCCCTTCTCACAATTGGAGGAAGGAATTCAGGAAGTGCTCTCAGCTGCTCAGACATCTCGGAGCCAAGTTCCAAGCGGGACAACGTGGAGGCTGCGGCACCCAGGGAGGAGTGCCATGGTCCCTGGGGCGGCCACCACGCCAGGGGGCTGAAGTACTAGGTGCAGCGAGGGCTGGCCCTTGGGGAGCCCAGGGTAAGTCTTCGTAGTACAAGAGTGTGAGCAAGGGGCTGAGTGGGCAGCAAAGAGGGCAGGCAAGGCCAGCACCCAAGAAGGCTTCTTCTGGGACCTCCGGGTAAGGAGCCCCACAGTCATGGACAGGGCAGGGATTCCCAGGGAAGCACGTGATACTCTATCTAAACTGCATGCTCCCAGCACCAGGCAGAAAAGGAGGCCAAATGCAACCTGCCCCCGCCTCCAGCCCCCGCTGAAGGCCCTGGCACCTGGGGTGACCCGTGAGTGGCCCTGCCTTGCCCAGAGCTGGCGCATGCCTTCCTCCCTCCTTGTGCCCCTGCCCCCAGCACAGGGCCGGGGGCTGGGGAGGCAGCAGATAGGCCTATTGAAGCACTGGCCCAAGGTCCCTCCTGGGGAGGAGCCGGGCTCCTCCTGCATCCATAGAAGGGGGAGTATTTTGTCTTTGGCCTGAGTGTAACTTGTTCTTGAAATCCGTAGGCGTCACCGGAGGGCCAGGGCTGGCTAGGCTGTCTCTGTGCAGCGTCTTCTGACCCCTCCTCTCCACCTCGGGAGTCTGTTCTCACATCTTCCAGGGCAGTGCTTCTTCTAGAAGCTGACATGGAGCTGACCACAGCGCCTGGAGGCCTGGCCTGAGGAGTAGAAAATAGAGATTTATCCAAGATTTGAGCAGTGGGGTCACGTGGCAGTGCCCAATGGCCTGGAGCAGGAGCGACCCAGGGACTCAGAGCAGCGTCTTCTTAGGAGACGGAGGGAGAGCACCGGGCCCCTGCCATCACCAAGAGCCTCCTGTTCTGCATGGGAGTGAAGGCTTCGAGAGGACCTAAGGTTGCTCAGCGGGCCATGGAAACGGCAGTGATTGGGGTGGTGGCAGTACTGTTTGTGGTGACTGTGACCATCACCTGTGTCCTCTGCTGCTTCAGCTGTGACTCGACGGCCCAGGATCTACAGGGGGGCCCTGGGAGCAGCTTCACGGTGGCCACGTTTCACCGGGAGGCTTCTCTCTTCACGGGGCCTGGTCGCCATGCCCAGCCAGTGCCTAGTGCCCGGGACTTCTGGACCTTCATGTGAGGCCTGAGTCCCTAGGATTTGCTATACTGATGGGTCAGACTCACATGCCCCTCAGCAAGCCTTCCCTGGCCTTCTGCCCCTCCCAGGGCTGCCTCCTGTTCCTTCCCCTCCTGTAACCTGTGAACTCTCCATCATCTCTCCCACCCCAGCCTGGGAGATCCTTGGTATTGGAACCCCTGAGCCCAGCTGGAGTTAACCCACAGGATGGGAATGGGGCTTAGGAGGGGTCTGAGGAGTGAGCGAACAGACACAGCGCTGGACTGCAAGGCCGCCAGGTCTGCTGAGCTACACCAGGAACTGAAATACCACTGGAATTTATTGTAGGCATGTGCCTGCGATGCTGGTCTATTGCCACCTGAGGACACAGCACCCTCAAGTGGACATTTTTGGAAACCGCTTCTTATTTGCTCTCCTAATCGATTCCTTTTGCACGTTGCACAGAACCCAGCCTCGAGGCCTGCTCCCTGCCATTTGCCTGAAATCAGCCCTAAAATTCTGAAGAGCTGCTTCCTGGGAACAGATGATTTACTTTAGAACTGAAAATGTATATCCTTTTACGGGCCTTTCCAAATCTGATTTGGAGAGAAAATACGAGCCACAGAAAGCACCGTGTTTTATCGAAAGCCAGAAATCTGATTTTTAAACATATTTTTAACGTGTTTTGTATTGCTATATTCTAACAGGTCACTTCTATTCTTAGAGAACGTGACTTGTGTTACCCGGGAGTGACAGAAAAACCAGGAACTGAAAGATAATTCCAGACAAGTTAAAATGTTATGTTACATTCAGAGCATGTAACGAAGCTCTTGTTTTCATCACAAACAAAGACATACTCAGTTTTTATTAATAGAAACCCATTCTCCTGTGGCCATGGAATAAACGCCGTGCTGTATTTAAGGAATTTGGTTCGAAAGGTACAAAATCGGGAGCCTCCTGGCTCTTATGTCTGCATTTAGCCCTGAGTAGACGGCTCTCCCAGGACCTGTCTGTTGAGGGGGGCAGGATTGAGCTTTAGGGGGACTCTGGCCTCTAAGGGTGTCCAGGCAGGCTGCCCTTGCCATGTGGCTGCCACGGGAAGGGCCCTCAGAGAGAGTGGCTTGGAGCTGGAGACGTATAACGGGAAGATGCTGGAGGGAGGGGGAAGAGCATGGTGGGCGGGGCTCAACTCAGGCCCCAGAGCTCCTGGGACCAAGTCCTGGACACTCCGAAGGCCAGTCCCCCATGCAGGGCCTTCACAGATGCACAGGGAAGGGACCCGGCATGTGGGGAGGCCCCGGAGACAGAGGGACGAGAACTTTTGCGGGCTGTATTCTCTAAAAGCCAACACTGTGGCAAAGTTTGGGTGCAAGACATTTATCAAGGATCATCTCCTGTAAAGGGAAGTATCGAGTCCCGCTCGGCCGTAGAGACCCCCACCCAGGCGACGCTAAAGCAAGTAAGAAGCAGACACTCGGATAGAACAGCAAAGTGAAAGGGACTATCCAGATGTCAAAAACCTTTTCCTCAGCCTTCCAAGCCAACAGCCTCAGGGGCTGACAGCATTCCGGACTAAGGGCCTCGAGCACGAGCAGACTCTGACCCACGTAGTCTCTCTGAGCGGGTGATTATTATTAACAGCAGGTGTCCTGTGTTTTCTCATAGAACCAGGATAAACTAGGTAGGCAGCTGGTGCCTGCTCACCACTGATCACAGGCAAACCAGAAAGGATTCTCCACGAGGGAGCCACGGGGGCAGGTCACATATTCCGTGCCTAGAGAATTGTTTTAACAGGTGTATGCTATACACATACTGTTGTGCTACTTTAGAATGCCCCAAGCAGTTTTCCACTCGTTGGGGGGTCAGCTAGGTTTTCCTTGCCATGGTTCTTCTTAGCAAACAATGTATTTTATCATACGCTCGGCATTTGTCAGCAGAGAAGAAGGAAGAAGCAGGATTGGGTAGAGGAAAAAGTCAAACCTTGATACAGGCCCTTTATATCCCCACACCTTTGCTCCGTTTCTGAGTCCCTCTCCCCTCCCCCAGGGTCTAACCTTAGCCAGGGCAGCTCTCTGCAGGCCTTTGAAGTCCTTCCTTTCTATTTTATTATTTTAATTTAATTTAATTTTAGGAGATGGGATCTCACTCTGCCACCCAGGCCGGAGTGCAGGTGTGATCATAGCTCACTGCAGCCTTGAATTCCAGGGCTCAGTCGATTCTCCCGCCTCAGCCTCATGAGTAGCTGGGACTATAGGTGCATGCCACCATGCTAGCTAATTTTAAAAAAACCCTTTTCTTCTAGAGATGTGATTTCACTATGTTGCCAAACCTAGTCTCGAACTCTTCTGGCCTCAAGTGATCCTCCCACCTTGGCCTCCCAAAATGTTGGGATTACAGGTGTAAGCCATTGCATTTGGCTGAAGTCCTTCCTTGAAAGGGGACCTGGCAGCACATCTCCACAGGAACTCAGTAGGGTCCTGTCCTCGGAATAGCCTAGACTGGTCAGAGGTGGGTTCGTACGTCTAGACACAAAGAAAAACCTGGGCACAGGAGACCCACGTGGGGAAAGACAGCTGAGCAGGATCCGGGAGTGGAGAAGAGTGGGCCTCAGCCTCCCTCTCCCTTCAGCCAGAGTCAGCTCTGCTCCAGCTCCGGCAGCCTTCAGCAGGAGCCAGGCCCGGCACTCTGCTCTTGTACTGTGTGGTCACAGTGCTCACCAGGTCAGTCCGGGAGGGTCTGCAGGCTGGAATCACAGGGCTGTGAAAACGATGTGCCAGTGGAGAGGGCGTGGGGAGGGAGCCTGGCCTCCCTCTGCAGGAGATCAGCTGTCTGCTGAGCCCGGCACACTCTTGGTTTGTTTGTTCATTTGCCCATCGGCCCACCCATCCATCTACTCCTGGAATAGATGCCACCTCACTTACCCATGCATTCATTCACTTACTCATTCAGGAAACACTGGGCACTGACTGTGTATCCAGCCCTGCCAGGGAACGAGGGAGTCAATTGGACATTTGGACCTCGTGAACTCCTAGATAAGGCTTCAGATAACACACCCTAGGTGCTCGCGGAAGGGAGTGGAGCTGGGAGGAGGAGGCTTTGTGAGTTGAACTTGGAGAAGAGAGGGGACTTGAGAAAGCAGAATTTGGGGGAGGTACTGTGGGCAGGGGGAGCAGCATGAATGGGGGTTCCGAGTGCATGTGGGGGAAGGGGGTCAGTGGCTCAGCTTGGCCAGGCACAAGGAAATGAGGCTGGACAAGAGTCAGCTCCCGGGGAAACGCTTCTGGCCGCATCTAGTCCAGCATGTTTCCAATGCAGGGAGTAGAGAGGCAGGCTTGCTTGGGTCAGGCTGGCAGGCCCAGCCTCTGGAGACACATGCAGCGTGGCAACGTGCTGTCGCTGCAGGGAGGGTGGCTCAGGAGCTGGCGGGAAGGTCCTCCAAGGACGCTGGTGGGGCCAGGCCCACGTGGAGGTGGATCCGAGAAGCTGTCCCAGGAGAGCAGGAAGTTTAAAAAAAAAAAAAAAGAGGGTTGCCAAGTCCAGTACCCCGGAATGGGCTGACGAAGAGGGGCCGAGGAGAAGCAACTGGAGAAGGGATGGGAAGGTAGGGGAGCGTGGGGAGCAGAGAACTGGGGGAATGGGGTTGCCAGATTTGACAAATAAAAAGACAAGACATACAGTTAAATTGGAATTTCAGACAGGCAACAAATACGTGTTAGTATGAATATGTCCCGTACAACATTTGGGACATGCTTACACTAAAAATTCTTTGTCTATCTGAAATTCAAGTTTAACTGGGCACCCTGCATTTGATCTTTCAACCCTGTGGAAGTGGGAGGGAGTCCTGAGAGGAGGGGAGAGCACAGGGGGCTGCACAGGGGAGCCGAGATGAGGTCCTGCGCTTTGCAGCATGGTGGGTGATGGCGATGATGATGAGGACGCTTTGAGTGGAGGGAAATGAGCAGCCCCCCACCACACTCACACCAGATGTGCATGTGGTGTATGTGTGGTGTGTGCATAAATTGTATGTGTGCAGTGAGTGTGTGTGGTGTGAGTGGGTGTGGTGGTGTGTTTTTGTGTGAGTGTATGTGGTGTGTAAGGTGTATGTGTAGTGTGTTTTTTGTATGTTGTGTGTTGTGTGAGGGTATGTGGTGTGTATATGTGGTATGCATATGGTATATATGTGTAAGATGTGTGTGTTGTGTTTGTGTGGTGTGTTTGAGTATGATGTGTATGTGGTATGTGTAGTGTGTGTGTCTGCTGTGGTGTGTGCGAGCTGTATGTTGTGTTTTTGTATGCTGTGGTGTGTGTAAGCTGTATGTGTGTAGTATGTGTTTTGTATGCTGTGTGTGAGCTAGATGTAGTGTGTGTTTTTGTATGCTGTGGTGTGTGTGAGCTGTATGTGTGTAGTGAGTATGTTTTTGTATGCTGTGTGTGTGAGCTGTATGTGTGTAGTGAGTATGTTTTTGTATACTGTGTTGTGTGAGCTGTAGTATGTGTGTGTATGCTGTGGTGTGTGTGTAAACTGTATGTGTGTAGTGTGTGTTTTTGTATGCTGTGTATGTGAGCTGTATGTAGTGTGTGTGTTTTTGTATGCTGTGGTGTGTGTGAGCTGTGTGTAGTGAGTTTTTGTATGCTGTGTATATGCTGTGGTGTGTGAGCTGTACATGTGTAGTGTGTGTGTGTGTGCTGTGTGTGTGAACTATATGTGTGTACTGTGTTTTTGTATGCTATGGTGTGTGTATGCTGCGGTATGCGAGCTGTATGTGTGTAGTATGTGTGTGAGCTGTGTGTTGTGTGTGTGTATGCTGTGGTACGTGTGAGCTATATGTGTAGTGAGAGTGTGTATGCCGTGGTGTGTGTGAGCTGTATGTGTGGTGTGTGTGTATCTGTTTGCATGCTGTGTGTGTGAACTGTAGGTGTGTAGTGAGTGTGTGTGTGTTTTTGTATGCTATGGTGTGTGTTGGTCCCAGGTGCTCCTGCCATTCTCCCTGTTATATGGGAAGCAGGAGGGACCCAGCAACAGGGCAGTGGAAGCCTCTCCCTGTGACCCCAAGGGCAGGAGGTGGACTTGCAGGGACAAGACCGAGGCTGACGCCAACATGCAGCAAAGCCGAGAGTGCTTATCTGGTGGCAGTGAGGGAAGCAGCTGTGCAAGGTCACCCTGGAATCTGGGGCAGAGCCGCTCTTGCACTCAGGCTCCCAGCTTCCAAATCCAGTGTTCTCTCCATTCATTCTACCTCTATTGCTGGTTCCATTTACCGGACTCTTAGGACACACTAGGTACATTGTGCTTCCTCTGTGTCCTCTCATGAATGCACACAGCAACTCCATCACCACCACTTTACAGATGAGGAAACCGAGCCCCCACGAGGCACTTTGGGTGAATACCAAATCTGCAGAACAATGCTAAGTTTCATTTTCCTCCATAAGTGATACCTGCACCCAGCCAACTCTCAGAGACCCAGTTCATATCTTCAGAAGGACAGGAGTCACGGGATCTGATTTGCCACAGGTTCACCTGAGCAAAAGGCACCTGCATCATCCCCCTCCCCATAGAAGGAGTTTCGCTCTTGCTGTCCAGGCTGGAGTGCAATGGCGCAATCTCAGCTCACTGCAACCTCTGCCTCCCGGGTTCAAGTGATTCTGTCTCAGCCTCCTGAGTAGCTGGGATTACAGGCACCCACCACTACACACAGCTAATTTTTGATATTTTTAGTAGAGATGAGGTTTCACCATGTTGGCCAGGCTGGTCTCGAACTTCTGACCTCAGGTGATCCTCCCACCTTGGCCTCCCAAAGTGTTGGGATTACAGGCATGAGTCACTGTGCCCAGCCTTTTTTTTTTTTTTTTTTTTTTTGAGATGGAGTTTTGCTCTGTCACCTAGGCTGGAGTGCAATGGCACTATCTCAGCTCACTGCAAAAGCGATTCTCCTGCTTCAGCCTCCTGAGTAGCTGGGATTCAAGGTGCACATGACTGCCCCTGGTTAATTTTTGTACTTTTTGCAGAGATGGGGCTTCACCATGATGACCAGGCTGGTCTTGAACTCCTGACCTCAAGTGATCCACCGGCCTTGGCCTCCCAAACTGCTGGAATTATAGGTGTAAGCCACAGCACCCGGCCCCATCTGCATCTTTGACTTGAAGAAGCAGCAGGTCTTTGCCCTCTGCAGTTCTAACGGACAGTCCAGGAAGCCTCCTCCGGAGAGTAAACTTCTGTGGAGGGCTGGAATTAAGGGTTAACAGACATCAGTTCCGACCCAGCCCACTTAAGGACTTCCTAAGGCTTTGCAACTGCAGAGATACAGGCTGTGCCTCTCTGAGCAACAGGTCTTGCTTCCCCTTCACTTCCTGGGGCTTCTATCAGCTCCACGTGGGGCAAAGGGCAGGAAGAACCCTGCTCAGTTCTGTCTCAGCCCCACTGGGACGTGGAAAAGCTAATCCGAGCCCCGCCTCTGCCACTCCCTTGCTGGGCCTCAGTTCCCCTGGCTGTATGGAGAAGATGAGAATCCCATCCTGGCTTCTCTAGAGGATGTGTGAGAGTGAAGATACTGGGAACCCAGCTGTCAGGAGCAGGCAAGGGAAAGAGGCCCCCGTCCCTCCCCCCTCCAACCTTTGCCCTGCTCTTTCCACGCATTCCTGGACCTGAAACCAGGGTGGTGTTTCTCACTGGGACAGGCTGGATTCTGGAATCTAGGAGGCCTTGAAACCAGATGTTTCCCGGAACAGTACCTTAAAGGAAACCACTTGTTCCAGGGAATAGAAAAGGGTCATTGTACCTCGCCAGATCCCTAGTTCCCTGAGGACATGACCCTTGAAAAAGCAGACCCAGTTGGAGACAGAGGCATGCACCCCCCACCCCATGCCTCCATCCAGCATATTCTTAACAGTGAAAAGTTCGAAACCACCTCAGCACCAACAGGAGTGGGCTGGGCTGGCACATTCCAGCACAGCCACAGAACCAAACACTAGGCAGACATAACAACGAGGCAAATGTAAACTCATTCACCTGAAAGGGCATTTATCCTGGACTGGGAAATTAAAAGGAAATCAGAGGACTGTAAATGTGGCTGCACACTCAGACTCACAGATGATGTGGAGAGCTGTATGCCAGGATGTTGACAGACTGCTGTCTCTAGGTGGATGGATTGCTTATGCGTTTTATTTTATATTATTATTTTTTTTTTCGAGTTACAGTTTCATGCTTTTGCCCAGGATGGAGTATAGTAGTACAGTCTTGGCTCACTGCACCCTCTACCTCCTGGGTTCAAGTGATTTCCTGCCTCAGCCTCCCAAGTAGCTGGGATTACAGGCACGCGCCACCATGCCTGGCTAATTTTTGTATTTTTAGTAGAGACGGGGTTTCTCCATGTTGGCCAGGCTGGTCTCAAACTCCTGACCTCAGGTGATCTGCCTGCCTCAGCTTCCGAAAGTGCTGGGATTACAGGCATGAGCCACCGCGCCCGGCCTGTTTGTGCATTTTAAATGTTTTTCCTTTATGTGAAGTTCTCAAAATGAATGATTTGCTCTTGAATAAGAAACAGCAAGAACCTTACAAAGGAACAAAAGTCATTTTAAAAATTAGAAAACAAACCAACTCCAATCCAAGATAGAGATACAAAAACACAGGCATGGACCCAGATGAGGCAGACAAACTTCTCAGAACAGATACAGTGATGAGACACACACACCTGCCTAATTCACATGGCTGAGGTCGGCAAGGCTGGGGAGTTGCAGGGGGTGGGGGCTTGCCAAGTTTTCAGAAACGCTGGAGTCTGGGTGTTGGGGTGGCTGCGGGAGCTTCTGGGCAGGTTGGGTGGGCTGAGGAGGGTAGAGGGAGTGGCCAGGGGTTCAAGAGCCTGAGTGACAGGCCTGGCTGTACCCACACCCAGCCTGCACCTCCTGGGACAGGACAGGGCTCCTGATCCCAGTTCCCCAGTCAGGCAAGGCTGAGGAGCCTGCCAAGGCAACTCTTCCCCATCCCAGCAGTGGAGGGAGACAGCAGGGTCCACAGCTGGTTGGGGGGCTTCCTGGCAACCACTTCCAGGCTGAGGCCTTGCCTCAGGCCCCACTTGGGAAGCCAGGCCAGTGGTGGCTCATACAGGGTCCCTCTGCCTTTGTCCTTCTCAGATGCAGGCACAGCCGCAGCCCTGCCACTCACTTGCTGGGCCCGTGTCCCTGGCTGTACGGAGAAGACGAGGGTCACATCTTGGCTTGTCTAGAGGATGTGTGAGAAGATGCCTCATTCACATGGCTGAGGTAGGCAAGTCTGGGGAGTTGCAAGGGATGGGGTTTGTCAAGTTTCCAGAAATGCTGGAGTCTGGGTATTGGGGTGGCTGCTGGAGCTTCTGGGCAGGTTGGGTGGGATGGGACCTGGCCTGAGACAAGGGGTGGCTGCCTCCTCTTTCAGGTGCCAGTCAACTGGCTCACCCTGTGTCCTCCATCCCTACTGTCACTGTCCTTGCGAAGACCTCACCACGTCATCCCCTCATGGGCCTCCCTGGCCTGCCTCACCCCTGCCCACCCCGCCGCCAGAGGGCTCTTTCTGGGACACACAACTAACTCCTTAGAGGGCTACTGGGCAGGCCTCAGTTCCCACCTTCAGACTTTGCTATCTGTGCTACACATAATAATGGTTCCTCAAAGATGTCCGTGTCCTAATCCCCTGAAGCTGAGAAAATGTGGTGTTCATAAAGGGGAATTAAGATTGCAAATAAATCACAGTTGCTAATCAGTTGACCTTAAATAAGATTATCCCAGATTATCTGGGCAGGCCCAATGCAGTAAAAAAAAATGCCCCTTCACCGGGGAGGAGGAGGGCAGAGGAATCAGGGGTGATGCAAGAAAGACCGGAAGACAGAAGCAGGCCACCAGCCAAGGAGTGTGACACTTTCTAAAAACCAGACCGGAACAGACAAGGAAATGCTTTCTCCCCTGTTGCCTCCAGATGGGAACACAGCCCTGCCAACATCTTCATTTTAGCCTAGTGGGATCCTGTTTTAGACTCTGATCTCCAGAACTGTAAGATAATGCATTTGTGTTGTTGTAAGCCACTAAATGTATGCTAAGTTGTTATAGCAACAAAATATTCTTGGCTCAACTATTAGTGCTCACAAAAACTTAGCCTTGAATTAGCTCCTCTAGTTAAATCTATTCCTGGCCGCCAAGAAACAAGAAAGGTGGCCTCTGAGGTGGTGAGGTCTTCGAGCTGAAGAAGGCTGTTGGGTCTGGAGGAGGGATGGGCTGACCACTTTAGAGATAGGGATGGGAATCAGAAATTACACTTCTTAGTGAGGAGGATGAGAGCGATAATGTGGCGGTTGTCAGGCCCTGCACCAGGTGTTGGATAATGTGCAAACCCAATCGTCCCTATCCTTACCCTGCAGAAACACCCACACGAGTATGTCCAAGGATGTTCTTATAGTGTTGTTTCCATTAGTACAACATTCCAAAAATCCAAATACCTATCAATTGGGAAATATATAAAGATAATGACACAGCCACCAAAAAATGGAGTAATAGGCAGCCATTACAAAAATGTACTGACTTGGAAACTGCCTTCTCTAGAGAAAAAACAGCAAGTTACAGAATGGTCTCATTAAAAAAAAAAAACCAAAAACAAAAGCATTTCTCAAGAAAACAAAACTAAGAAGAAAAACCTCCTAAATACACATAGGTATGTGTGTGTATGAGCCTAGGAAAAAGTCAGGAAGGAGGTGATGGCCTCTGGGACAGGCTTGGAGGAAGGAGGAAGTTTTTTCATTTCTCATCCTCTGTCCTGTTCCACCTTATTTGAACAAGCATGTGTTGCTTTTTATTACAATGTTAAAAGGAAAAATCCTTAGACTAAATTTTAAATTCAACAGTTTACTTGAGCAATTACAATGATTTAAAACAAAAAGAAACAAAAAGCAATTTGGGAATCGGGCAGTCCCCAGAACCAAAACAGGTTCAAAGAACTCTGGCCAACACCATGATTTGGCAACATTTATAGATAGAGAACAGAAGTGAGATACAGAGACAGCTTAGTTGGTTACGGCTTAATTGGTTAATTAGTTCTAGCTAAATGTCTTACCTTATTCAACTCGGCTGACCTGTAATTCATTAAGTTCAGCTGTGTGACTTACTGAACCTCAGCTGTTTGCAAGAATGTATTCCCAAATTAATTAGTTTCATTAAGCATGATGGCTTCATATTGGTTTGGTTTGCTGGGCTCAGTAAAGGAGCCTAATTTAAATCAATGGCCTCCTATTTTAACACAAAATAACTTTTTTTAAATGTAAAGATCACACAGGTTAAGAAAGCAAACTTGACTATCCTATTCTGTGACAAATAGTTGTTATTTGCAAAAAAGGACTGCCTGGGTTGAGGGAGACCAGAGCTCCACTTACCAAGGCCACTCAGGAAACAGATGGACCAACTTGAGCTCGGTTTCTGTGTGAGCTCATCTGGGGAATGAGACACGGTGGATCTTCTGAGTGGAAAAGTGGAGTCATTCAAGCCCTCCTGGCTTCTACAGAGGTGAGAGCTGAAGTTCTGGGAAGGGAACTGGCATATTCCTCTACATTTTATGACACTTCCAGACTAAAATATAACTTTCTGGCCTCCATTTCAGTGAACTTTGAACTTCCTCATAATTCACATTCCCCTTTTGAGAAACCATAATTTTTATGTGAGGGATAAAACTTTCTGTTTTACAGCCTGATCCTGGCTACTTACAGAATAACTGTACTTCAAACTCAAGGTCTTCTTTGCTCCCTGTAGCCCCAGCCCTTAAAAGAGACAAACACTGGCAGAGGGATGGTCCCAGGAGAGCAGCCAGGAAGAGGCACTGGAGTTCAGGGCTCCAGTCCCAGCTCTGCCCATCTGGCTCCTATGGCAAGGGTTGCATCCAGTGTGTGGACGTCCCCTCTCCTCAGTGAGGCTGTGAACCCTCTAAGGCCAGTGCTGTGTCAGAACAGCGACATTGACATCTGTCTGGCTCATAATGGCCTTCAAGGTGTCCTAAGTTTACAAAGCTCTTTCCCAAGCATCTCTCAGTTGTCTCCAATAACAAGCCTCAGGGCCCAGCAGAGCAGGCTATATTAACTGCAGTTTATAGATGAGGAAACCAAGACTTAGAGACGCAAAAGTGACAGGCCCCACACCAAGTAAGTCAACAAATTGGTCACAGAGTTCGGCACAGGACCTTATTCTCCCTTCTTCTTCAGCCACAGCCTCATTTTTGCCTCTTTTATATCTTCTGTTTCCCAGGTAGATTTTGTTCCATAAAAAGGGGTCTGCCGCTTTAAAAGGTGTTTGAAAGCTCCAGAATAATGTTTCCAAATTCCCAACTAATACTTTAGTATTCAGGAATGAGAAATTGAAATTTCTGGGAATTCATGAACATTCCTGAAATTATCCTTTTTTTTTTTTTTTTTTTAAAGACAGGGTCTTACTCTGTCACCCAGGCTGGAGTGGCATGATCATAGCTCACTGCAGCCTCAAACTCCTGGGCTCAAGTGACTCTCCTTCCTCAGCCTCCCGAGTAGCTGAGACTATAAGCACATGCCTATAGAGTATGCCCCTAACATCTTGAAGTTAGCCATTTGGGTATTCCTGGCTATTTTGTTTTTCTCTTTTGTAAAGATAGGGTCTTACTATGTGACCAGACTGGTTTTGAACTCCTGGCCTCAAGCTTCAGCCTCTCAAAGTGTTGGGATTACAGGTGTGAGTCACTGCACCTGTCTCATATTTTCTGTAACATTGTATTTACATGCTTTTATATAATAATGAGTGACCAGAATAATAGTTAAAAATTTTCAGTGACAAATTGATGCTAAAAGTTTCAGATTTTTTTCTTATGGTTTATTATTATTACGAACCGATGTGTTGTGACAGCATTATTTCAATGAGGTAAAATTCCATCTGATATAGGCACTGGATATAGAAATCATTAAAAAGGAGGAAATATTATTGCAAAACAAATGCCGGATAAAAATCACTTAAAAATGGAAAAATAATAGCACAAACACTTAATTTTAAACGTTATTATTTTTAAAACAAACTTTTAAAACACAAGCTTTAGTTGCTCCATCTGACAGTTTTGACCTTTGCTTTGTGACAAATATTCTAGATGTAGAAAACTTTTTTTTTTTTTTCATTTTTCATTGATGTTGGTTGAGTGTGCCCCTACCATCTTCAAGTTAGCCATTAGGGTACATAATGCTTTACAGAAGCTTATTTCCTTTTTAAATAATGCTTTATCGTTGTTGTTATTTTGGTCTGCTTACCCTGGTCTTGATTTTGCTTTTGAGATCAATGTTGTTCTTGCTAATTCAGAGTTTGGAGCAGTTTCTGATTTTTGTTGGAGTGTTCTACAACAGCAGTCACGTCTTCTTTTTGCATCTCCCCTGTTAAAGTATTTACAAAGAACTGTAGCCTATAGTGAATATTCAACACTTGGAAATGCCAGTGATCATTGTTGGGAAGCGTTCAAATAACTCACATTCTAACATTCAGATTCACTAACAAGGTTCATGGAATCACTTGTTGGAATTGCCAATTTCAAGACTCATTTTGCTTTCAAAATTTGTTTTTTTCCGACACTGCTCATAGGACTTGTATAAGTATCCTATGTGTGTAAATTACCAATACTTTTTTATTTGCAAAAATGACTTACCATTAGAAGCAGACCAGGACACACACACACACACACTTGTAACTAGCGTGTGCTGGTAAGCTGACTCTCCTGGGGGGAAAAAAAAGCCCTGATATGTAAGGGTTTGCCAGATTCTGAGGGTGGGCATAAGTGCTCCCACAATGGTCAGTGCCCACCTACATAAGGGATGTCACTGAGAGCTGGGAAGAGCGGCACACAACTGGCCCTTCCTGAGCCAGCTCCAACACACCGCTGCCTCTACCCTGGCAACAGCAGTCGGAAGACTCGGTAGATGATGGCCTTTTCTCTCCTCTACTCCCCAGTTCCATTCAGAACTTCACTTTCAGATGGATGCCTCAGCATTTTCTGCTCTCACTTTTGATTTGTTGTCAGTGGAGTCCTTTGAACTAGTAACATCTAGTTCAACATGTTGATTATTAAGCTTTAATTCTCACACAAGAACACATTTACCGGGTTCCTAGATGTCTTAACTTCTTTTTCTCAGTAATTGGCGTTTGGAAAAACATAATATTTCTGAGAAATGCTGGGAAGGAATTCCTGCCGAAAACACAAATCCAGGAAACCCAAGTTAAACCCATTTGCTTGAGTGATCATGATCCTATTGGATACGTTCTCATGGGTCCCAATTTTGTCCACGGCTCATTTTCATTGATCTCATTTTAGAGGGTTTTAGGTATGGAGTCCTTAGGATTTGGTGTTAAGTTTAGTGATTTTTCAGACAGGCTGATCACCAGAGCTGCACCAGTGATCATTTGACTTTACGTCTGACCCTGTGCACAGGTGCCTACTTGTCACCTAACCTCAGTTCTCCTTTTTTTCTTTACTAAAAAAAAGACATCGGCCGGGTACGGTGGCTCAAGCCTGTAATCCCAGCACTTTGGGAGGCCGAGGCGGGTGGATCACGAGGTCAAGAGATCGAGACCATCCTGGTCAACATAGTGAAACCCCGTCTCTACTAAAAATACAAAAAAAAAAAAAAATTAGCTGGGCATGGTGGCATGTGCCTGTAATCCCAGCTACTCAGGAGGCTGAAGCAGGAGAATTGCCTGAACCCAGGAGGCAGAGGTTGTGGTGAGCCAAGATCGCGCCATTGCACTCCAGCCTGGGTAACAAGAGCGAAACTCCGTCTCAAAAAAAAAAAAAAAAAAAAAAAAATGACATCATCAGCACAGTCCCTCCTGGAGCTGGGAATGGCCAATAGAAGTGGTGCATAACTTCTGGGAAATGTCCTTAAATAAAGGTGGAATATTCTTCCTTGTTTTTTCTCCTTCATCTGGCCAGAATGTGAATATGATGGCTGGAGTTACAGAAGTCATACTGGACCACAGAGTGACCTTGGGAGTAGAAGCCACACATGGGGGAACAATAAGTTAAAAGGGGCCTGAGTTCCTGATATTGTGGGAGCCCATATCAGTCCTAGACTGCCTTCTTCCAGGCTTTTATACAAAAACAAAACAATCTTATTCAAACCACTATTGATATGTGGTTTTCTATCACTCATAGCTAAAACAAATTAACCAGCATACCAATGCATTGTATTCTGTTAAATAGTTTATGGGAGGCCACTGTTTTGGAATAGCCTCCTACACTAGGCCCCAGCAGACCACAGCAAACCAGAATGAAGTCACCTGTGCTAACTGCCACGTCGTCAAACCAGACTTCAAAATGAGACTGTTTTCCAAAAACACAGGAGATTCCAGGCACCCTAATCAGCACACTACTAAGTGCCCTCTACTTTAACCACATAAGGAAAGTAACTTTGAAATGGCCAATCTGTTTTTGTTCCCTGTTTCTGCTTTCTTCAGCCCTCTTTTATCCTTAAAGCCAAACTCTCTGCCCACCTCACTGGAATACTCATTCTATTTCATAGAATGAAATGTTGCCTGGTTCTAGAATCATAAATAAAAGCCAATTAGATTGTTAGAAAAAATGTGTTGTAATTTTGCCTTTAGGGAGTTCCTAGTGAAAGCAAAGGCCACTAGCAAGAATTATTGAAAGGTTGGTAATGGAGGTGACAATGAAAGACCATCGCATTATCCAGTGACTCAGAAGGTGTGGGGAGGCTGCCGCATCTAGTGATAATGGATGATAAATTTGGAACAGAAGAGGCTGGGGTTTCATCTATGCCTGTCTTCCCATCTGCCAAGAAGGCTGATAAATAAGCTTTTATACTGCTCTAAGTTGGTAAAAGAAGTTTTCAGATTTTTAATCTTTAAGGATCTTTTCACAAATGCCAATGATCTTTCCTTTTCAAGACAGGGTTTCACTCCTATCACCCAGGCTGGAATGTAGTGGTGAAATCTCAGCTCACTGCAACTTCTGCCTCCCAGGCTCAAGCGATCCTCTCACCTCAGCCTCCTGAGTAGCTGCGACTACAGGTGTGCACCATCATGCCCAGCTAATTTTTGTATTTTTTCTAGAGACGAGGTTTCGCCATGTTGCCCAGGCTGGTCTTAAACTCCTGAGCTCAAGTAATCTACCCGTCATGGCCTCCCGAAGTGCTGGGATTACAGGCCTGAGCCACAGCCCCAGCCTCTATGCCTATACCAGACCCCTCAAAGGCTAGAACATACCTTATTGTTCTGCCAGTGAATGGTTGAGGAACTGGCTGAAGGAACTGGAGGATTCAGTCTAGGAAGAACTTACAGGAGTTGGGATTGGGTTTTCGAGCTGCTTTCACACATCTAAATAAAAAAGATGTAGCTTTCTTCACGGAAGGCCCTAGGCCAAAACCAGAACCAAAAGGTAGAGGCTGCCAACTTTACCCTAAATTAAAGAGAAACCTTCTATCTATCAGAACTGGATGGAGGTAGCTTTTTGATAGCACCTCTCCAGTGGTGGGAATATTTAATCAAAGGATGCAAAAGGAGTCATAACCGAGCAGCAGTTCCCATATGCCATCCTATGTATTTGTACCTACCTGTCTATAAAATTTTCCAGGTCTCAGCCAGGTGCAGTGGCTCACGTCTATAATTCCAGCACTTGGGAGGCTGGGGTGGAAGGATCTCTTGAGCCCAGGAGTTACCAGTCTGGGCAACATAGGGAGACCCTGTCTCTACAAAGAATTTAAAAATTATTTGGGCATGATGGTGCACACTTGTGGTCCCAGCTACTCGGAAGGCAGAGGCAAGAGAATCACTTGAGCCCGGGAGGTCAAGGCTACAGTGAGCTGTGATTGTGGTGCTGCACTCCAGCCTGGGTAACAGAGCAAGATCCTGTCTCAAAAAAAAAAAAAAAAAAAAAAATTCCAGGTCTCACTTTCCAAATGAGAGAAAAAAGACAATGTGGTACATTAAAAAAAATATTTACAGTTTTCTTTCTTACAAGATTATGTTCTATTTCAGGAGGTGTTATAATGTCTTTTTTCAGTAGTAGGTGATATTAGCTATTGTTGTTTACCATCCTAATATGACAGGGTAAAATCTTAGCAATCCCTATAATTCCATTAAAATTTACACTAGCTGTGAGATCCAGGAGTCTAGTAACCATCTGGTAATATGGATGAGATGACACCTCGTTGTCTGAATTGACCTTCCAGGATTTGTAGTTTATTCAAGTGGCTACTAATGTGATTCTTTTGTGCTTATAGCAGCTAAATAATTTCATGGTGCAAGTCAGAGAAACCAGTAATACGGTCCACTTGCTTACAGTAACTTAAACTTTATTGACTAAGTATTCATTTTTGACACATAGAGCTACTTTTTCAGAGACATGAATTTTCTATTTGCATTTAAAAACAAAACTAATTTTCAAAGTTCTATTCTCAAAGTGACAATGATGACCTTTCTAAATGCTCTCTTTAAATAATCCTCTAATATTCTCAGAAATTTAGTGTACCTCCAAGAAACTATTTCTCTTGGTAAAAGCCTTCTGTGTTCATCTTAACTGGCTGATGTCTTTATCCATGTGAGCAGGCACTGGGTCCTGTCTATACAGAGCACAGAGCGTCTAGCATGATGCCACATTAATGTAATGGTAATAATTTCTGTTTGTCTAGAGGCTTATGCTTTACAAGGCCCTTATCGTTTACTTCCCCTTAATGGCAGAGAATGACCTTCTCATTGTCCTTCTCTGTGATAAGCCAAAGTGAATGTAACGCACATTCCTCATAGTGAAGGCTTCCTACCTCATTCATTTATTCACAAAGTATTTACTGGGCGTGATTATGTGTTAAGCACTGAACTGAGCTCTGTGGTGCTGGGCACTGTGTGTTAGCTACAAATATGACAGATGGAGCCCCTTCCCCCATGGAGTGAACATTCTAATGGGGAGTTAGTCAATAAACAAATAAATAAATAGATTGCCTGGGGTAATGAGTGTAATGGGGAAGAATAAAGCAGTAGGAACTGGGAAGCAATGGGAGGATGTCAATCTTAGGGACGTGAGAAGGCACCCTCGTGCAGAGACTTGGGCAATGTGAAGGATCGCCACAGTATGACAGATTGGAGGAAGCACATTCCAAGTCTTGTGGCAGAAAGGTGCTTGGCTATTTGAGAATCAGCAGTGACATCAGTGTGGCTGGAGGATAGGGAAGGTGGGGTGAGTGGGTGGGAGATAATTTCAAGAGGTGGACAGAATGCAGATTATATGGGAATTTGGATTTCATTCTCAAGTATGATGGGACATCACTGGAGGGTTTTGAGCTAAGGAGGGACATGCCATGAAATGCAATGTCTGGCCTCAGGGTAGCAGGTGCACCCACCAAATGAGTTCAATTTGGATGTCTTTTAAAGGACCACCTGATGCATTGGATGTAGAAGATGAGGGAATGCAGAATGCTCCAGAGTATTGTCCTGAGAACCAGGTAAATGGTGATGCTTTTATTTACTCACATGGGAAAAATTGGAAAGGAATACATTTAAAAAAGGAGACTTGAGAAATTCAGAGTAAATATTTTGGATTAATATTAAATTAAATTTGAGGATTCTATGACACATCCAAGTACAGATGTCAGAGAGGCAGGTGGTTATTCAAGTCTGAACTTCAGAAGGATGGGTTAGGGATGGCGATGTTACCATGAGACCCATCCTTGTGGACCTCTGCTGTCTGGGCAACTGAGATACAATCGAAGCCATTTAACTTATTCTAATGGCACCTAGAAATTTAGCATGATCTGCTAATATCTTCACTACATTTTGTCTGGAACATTTACTAAATTCTACCTCTACTGAAACTATCAGACATTAGACCAATACATTTCAAAATACAGGAAATATGTTCGGAAACGTTAAAGAATATGATTTTCAATTGAATTTACTTAGCTTATTTAGAAGTTACTTTGTTTCTGAGTGACAGCTCTATCAACATGACAGAGCTTTCCTTAATGATCCACCAGTAAAAGCGTTGGGGTACAGATACCTGTTGAGCCAACAGTCTCTTTCTAGAATTCAGTCCTAAGGAAATAACCAAAGAACTGGATCATTTTCTCAACAAAGATGTTCATCTCGTCATTACTTGTAAAACAAACATTGGAAGCAAAGTAACCACCAATAAATGGTATATTCTATCATTACAGCATAGGATGGGCACAGCGGCTCAAATCTGCAATCTCAGCACTTTGGGAGGCTGAGGCAGATGGATTGCCTGAGGTCAGGAGTTCGAGACCAGCCTGGCCAACGTGGCAAAATCCCGTCTCTACTAAAAAATACAAAAAATTAGCCAGGCATGATGGCAGGCAGCTGTAATCTCAGCTACTTGGGAGGGTGAGGCAGGAGAATCACTTGAACACAGGAGGCAGAGGTTGCAGTGAGCCAAGATTGCACCACTATACTCCAGCCTGGGCAACAGAGTAAGATTCCATCTCAAAAAAAATTTTTTGGGGGGGCATATTCATAAAATGGAAAATTATTCACACATTAAAATGATATCAACAATAAGTTTTTGGAACATGATAGGTATAGTTATATAAAATTAAGTAAATTATATGCATATGTGCACGTACAATATGATCTCAATTACATAAAAATATGCATGTATAAAAATGACCAGACAGGAGGAAATTAAGGCTTAAAGAGGCAAAGCACAAAATCCTTATTTAGATTTTGATTCAAACAAACCATTAAGAGAGAGAGAGAAAAAATTAGAACATTATGAAACAATTAGAATTTTCAGATTTAGAAATGACTAGATATTTGATGATAAGACACTACTAACATTTTACACATGGTAATAGTATTGTGCAGTATGTTAAAAGAAGTCATTCAAATGTTTAGCGCTATTAACCATAGGGGATGGAATTCCTTCTTAAATTGCTTGGCTAATCTTTCTATCATAGGCATGTGTTATTTAGTATTCTGAAACAAATCTAGCATTTGGATTGAAGACAATGAAAAAGAAACAGGAAAATAGAATTAGCTGTAGCCTGGGATTTGGGCCTGTGGTCCTGGTTTGCCTTCCTTCCAGGTTTGAGCAGAGGGAATACCATTCTTTTTCTAGGTCTCAGATTTCTCACCTTCAAAATCTGGACAGGAGTCCTACCCTGTCTCCCTCTTGGTGTTGGTGAAAAGATTCCGTGGTTATGCCAGCCAAGGGGCTGATCACAGACGCAGTTCAGTTTGGAATGTGAAGTGTGGGCCCCAAGTTTCCAGGGTCTCCTATTTCCTGAGGAGCACAGTTAATCCGGGAAGGCACCTGAAGGGGGAGCAAAGTTCACAGCTCCTTTGGGCATCGTGTCAAGGGTCCCCTAGGAGATGGGTCTTCCAGCATCCACGATGTGAGCCCAGTCCTGACTCCTTTGTGCCTTAGGGCTTGATGGTTAGATGCGAGCAACCTCAGCAATCCCCTGATAATAATACTTGTTTTAAAGTTATATGTAGTGAAAATTCACCACTGTCAGGATTGATGCCTTTTACTCATTTTGTTCACCATTTTGTTCATGAATTCTACCCAATATCTACCTCTGTAGTTGGAGTTATTAAATTCATTGTTATGTGGCTAGTGCACACCAACTCCTGCTTTTGGAATGAGATTCACAGAAAGCTGGGATAACCGAAGTTTGCTTTCTGTAACAACTCAAAGCACAGAGGGAGACAGAGATGTTGGGGCATAATAACATGAATCTAAGTGATGTACTACGAGGCAATCACTGTGTCTGAATGTCTCTGGGTGCTTGAGGTTTGGGTTGTTTCTTCCATCTCCTCCTTTGTGTTCACCTATTTGAAATCATCTCTGGCTCCATTCAGGAGGAAACAAGATGGAACCCAATGACTGGCCACCACGGACAGACGCGAGGGGGAAGGAGAAGGCCCCAGTGGGAAAAGGTGAGTTGGGGCAGGTTTACAGAGCTCCAAGGCTCAGGACTTGGAGCTTGGTGGTGAAGGGAGAAGAAGTCTAGAGTCAAGAGGCTCTAGACTGAAAGAGTGGCTGAAAGAGGGGCAACTGCTTAGGCAGCAGCCAGGGTTAAGAACAAAGGTTGCCATGACCTTTGAGGAAGAGGAGGGCAACCTGCATAGGGCACAGGACCCATCCTAATACTTCCTCTATGGTGGATGCTATGGATACTGCAACAGGCAACTTGAACCCAAGGAAAGAATGCTTGAACTTCTTGCAAGTGACTACCTGGCTAATCCTCAGACACTCTTCTCCAGTTGTGGCCTTTACTGCCTTGCCCTTCTCAAATTAAGGGTATGGTAAGGGTGGTAAGGGGGTTTCAGTTACAGGAGGAAATTCAGGCTTAAAGAGGCAAAGCACAAAATCCTTATTTAGATTTTGATTCAAACAAACCATTAAGAGAGAGAGAAAAAAAAAATTAGGACGTTATGAAACAATGAGAATTTTCAGATTTAGAAATGACTAGATGTTTGATGATAAGACACTACTAACATTTTACACATGGTAATAGTATTGTGCAGTATGTTAAAAGAAGTCATTATCTTCTAGAAATACATTTTTAATGGACATGATACAATATTTATGGGTATAATGCAGTGTCTGCCATTTGCCTCAAAATAATGATGGAGTTGGAGAAGTTGGATAAGGTTATGAATGGAAGAAGACTAGCTATGAGCTGGTCATTGCTGAGGCTGAGTGATGAATAGGACATGGTTGTCAGTCAAATTATTTTATTTTTGCACATGTTTAAAACTGTGCGTAATGTTGAGGTCTAGCAACTTGTCTGTTTCCATGGCTAGTAAGTGACAAAGGTGAAAGGGACCTGAGGGCTGTTTGTTCCCTGAGCCTGTGCTCTTGATGGCTTTACTCCTCTATGTCCTTCCAACTCACCTAGGCAAGGAACGTCCTCCCCAGCTTCCCCCACATGTGCTCTTTTTTTCCGGACACCTTCTGAGTCAGGCTATTTCCCTGGAAGATTCCTCTCCATGATGAGCTGTAACTTTGATCCCCTCACACTGTTTCTTGTCAGAGAAGCTTTCCCTGACCACTGCCACCCCAGGCTAGGGTACGTAGCCTACGCTAAGCTTCTGAAGTGATCTATAGACTCCTTCATGGGACTCATCACACCGACAGTTAATTACCTCTTCAGTATCCACCTTCTCCTCTTGACTACAGCCCCATGGAGTCAGGGTCTTGCCTGCTACCTTTACTGCTGTGTGTAGCCCATTGACCAGACAATTTGCCTTAGGTATATAAACGCAAAGGGGTTAGCTTTCAGTATGGCCAAGTCATTATATAAGGTTGAGTTCCCTGGAAGGTTGGTACCCTAGGAGGCCCAGGTCAGAATAGAATCCTCAGTCCTTAGTCCACGGTGCTTGCTTTGGGTTAGAAATGTATGCGGCGGGTGGGTGCATGGGGAACAGTGCAAGAATTAGATTACTTCCATGGGGTTTGACATTTTAGAAGAAACTGAGTATTGCCAGTTATTTTTCAAGGCAATAGAAAAGGAAAAACAGTGAATGCCAACACGACATGTCTTATCTTTCGGAACCCGCCTAGGGCACTTTGTGCCTAGATTTTCTTAGAATTGCTGAAGAGTGGCTGCTTTGTCAATTTATGCGCTTTCTGTTTTTGTTTTCTGTGGGAAAGCTGCTGGGTTTTGGCCAAAGGGCCTGGAATTGCATGCAGTGGTCCCTAGGATGCCAGATGAGTGTAGAAAACCAGCTGGGATGTGCTGTGGAGGGCTCCCTGTCTGAAATCACAGCCCGCTTTTGTGATTTGGTTCTTAGGGACAGGAAGACATGTGGGCTTACAGAAATGGTCACACTTGAACTGTTCAAATAAAAGTTGTCTCATGGTAGTGCTTGCTGAATTTTCAACGACAATATTTATTCATTTTTGCATTTTCATTATGTAAATTCAAAGACAAGATACGTTTCAAAGGAAACTTAAAGATGGAGTGCAGTGGCTTATGCCTGGAATCCCAGCACTTTGGGAAGCCAAGGCAGGAGGATTGCTTGAGGCTAGGAGTTCAAGACAAGCATGGGCAACATAGGAAGATCTCATCTCTATCATTAAAAAAAAAAGACCAGCTTGGTGTGGTGGTGCACACTTGTAGTCCTAGCTACTTGGGAAGCTAAGGTGGGGGGATCACTTGAGCCCACGAAGTGAAGGCTGCAGTGAGCCATGATCATGCTAGTACTTTCAGCCTGGGTGACAGAGTAAGATTATGTCTCAAAAAAAAAAAAAAAAGGAAAACTTAAAACTTCCGTCAGGGATGACTAAGGAAAGGATAGACTTTTTTTTTTTAAATTTTTGAAAACAATATGTACTTTTTCTTCAAGAATAAAAGTTTCTACTCCTCTGTATTCAGATTTTATTGCTATTTTTTATTTTTATTTGTGCTATCCATAATAACAGTAGTAATTTTTATTTATAAAATTAAACTGATATCTGTTCTTACTGTGGTAATATATACAGAAGGCAGCATTTACCATCTGAACCCTCTTTAAGTGCATAGCTCATTGGTATTAAGTACATTCACATTGTTGTGCAGTCATTACCACTACTTATCTCCCGAACTTTTTCGTCTTCCCAGAGTGAAACTCTGTGCCAACCAAATACTATAATAATTCCCCATTCCCCCTCCCTCTAGCCCCTGGTAACCACCATTCAATTTTCTGTCTCTATGAGTTTGAAAACTCTAGATACCTCATGTAAGTGGAATCATTCAGTATTTGCTGTTTTGTGACTGGCTTATTTCACTTAGCATAAAGTCTTCAGGGTTCATCCATGTTGTAGCACATGTCAGAATTTTCTACCTTTCAAGGTTGAATAACATTCCATCATATGTATATAATAATTTTTACTTTAAAAATTCTTATTATGGACAATTTCAAAGACACATAAAAACACAGACAATAGTATAACGGGCTCCCAGGTACCCATTCTCCCACTTCAACAAACTCACTTTATTTATACTTCCATCCACTCCATCCCCTACCTTATAAAGCTAATTCCAGGAGTATCATTTAATTTGCAAATATTTTAGGATGTATCTAAAAGATAGAGGCTCTTACTAAAAACATAACCACAATACCATTCTTCTGCCCCAAAACATTTCACAATGAGTCTGTAGTATAACTCTCAAGTCAGTGTCTAAATTCCTGTGTAGTTTTTTTTTATTAGATTGTATTTTTTAAATGTAACTAGTCATTTGCACTTCAAAAGATCTAAGTGGTGGTAGAGAGGGGTAGTTCTAAACCAAGATAAATGGAATTTGTACAAATCAGACTCCAATCAAATTTCATGTACTTGAAACAATCTTTTCCTTGCCTATCTGTTCCAGCTTGTCTGCTCACCTGTAAAAGCAACAGTAGTAAAACAATTGCTCCTTTGCAGTTGAGACCCTCCAAAGATTAAGCCTGTTCGTTATTTGTTCTCTCAGTTCTGGATTTGGCGTCTTCTTACCCTTTTCCAGGAAAATTGAGTAGTGCCTAGTTTTGAGAGGGGTAAGAGGATTGCCTCTTGAATGTACCTGGAACTATTAACTGCAACTTGAAAGTGAAAAGACTTATGACAAAAAAAGAAAAAAAAAATGAATGTGAGGTACTGGCGGACATTGGAAAACAGATCTAAGCACAAGGATAAAATAACAAGAATTATCCAGGGAATTTCTAGGACAAAAGTTGGAAAATCATACCCTGGGTAAAGGACAACGTGAAAGAGGAGATTTGGGGCAGGAATTTTACCAACAATCAATCAAAGAGAAAATTTTCCTATCTCGTTATCATTATTGTTTTATGTTAAATTAGGGTCACCAGATAAAGCACAGGATGCTTAGTAAAATCTGAATTTCAGATAAACAATGAATACTTTTTAAAGTATAGCTATGACCCAAAGTATATAGTCATGCTTATACTAAAAAGAGTATTGTTTATTGGAAATTGAAATTTAATTGAGCAGCCTATATTCTTATTTCCTGAATCTAGCAAGTTAATATTAAACACATAGTAGCCAGGCACGGAGGCTCTTGCCTGTAATTCCAGAACTTCGGGAGGCCAAGGCGGGCAGATCACTTGAGGTCGAGAGTTCAAGACCAGGCCAACACGGTGAAACCCTTTCTCTACAAAAATACAAAAAATTAGCTAGGCATGATGATGAGCACCTGTAATCCCAGCTACTCGGGAGGCTGAGGCAGAAGAATCATCTGAACCCAGGAGGCAGAGGTTGCAGTGAGCCAAGATCATGCCATTGCACTCCAGCCTGGGAGACAGAGTGAGACTGCATCTCAATAAATAAATAAACACACATAAACAAATAAAAAATAAAAAAATATTAAATGCAAGGTGATTCAACTTATAAACTGAGGACTATTTGGCCTTTAGGCTCTTAGTTTTCTGTTTTAGAATGTGGTTGAGTTTTCTTTATTCAGTCTGCTTGTATATATATCCAACATTATATAGTTAGTCATATATATATATATATATATATATATACACACACACACACACACAAGACTATAGATAGTCTTGTATATCTATCTAACATTATAGCATTATATTTAAAAAATTGGCCCAGTTTACATTAGCACCAAATATAAGTGTATAGTCATACACTTCACAATAATATTTTGGTCAGCGTGTATGTTTTGGCCAATGATGTATGGTCTGCATATATGATAATGATCCATAGTTTATGATTCCGTATTTTTACTGTACCTTTTCTATGTTTAGATACACAAATACTTACCATTGTGTTACAACTGCCTACAGTGTTCAGTAGAGTAACATGCTGGACAGATTTCTAGCTTGGCAGCCATAGGCCATACCATATCGCTTAGGTGTATATTGGGCTATACTGTCTAGGTTTGTGCAAGTCCACTCTGGGATGTTCCCACAATGATGAAATTGTCTAATGATGCATTTCTCAGAACGTATCTCAATCTAAGCAATGCATGACTCTACTTATTTTCTTCTACACTTAGCAATATCAGGTATGATTAGTCTTTTCATTTTTGCTAACCTGCAGGGCAAAATGTTTGAGAGCTATTAGTTTAGAGCACTTCTTAAATGAGGCAAACTGTTCTCTTGTGATTCCTAGAATCAAGGTTTTATTCAAAAAGAATTTTACATTTTATTCTATATTATAGAAATGTGTACAACGAAATGTAACGATGTCTAATGCATTGGCTGTTTTTAAATTCCAGTGGTGGATTTCCCAGCTACTGGCAGTGAAACTGACCTTCTCTGTACATACTCAAGTCAACACTCAAGAATTTCAACTCACCTTTAGCAAAAGCAAATATTTATATTTAAAAAGGAAACATTTGAATTCAGAATTCATTAAGATAAAAAAGTTAGCAAACTAAAGATGGCTTGTTAGTTGATAGCATAATGGCAATGTCTAGGTCAGATAACTTACATTGATTTAAAACAGCATTGCCCTTGACTTTGCACAATCATATTTGTAATTATGGCAATAATTTTAAAAAAACTAATCTCTTTAATCTACATTTTCACAAAACACTGTTGAAAGAGCAAATGTCTGCTCAGTTGTTTTTTCCTTTGCTTAAAAAATAAAAAAGTACCAGGAATCCCACCCCACCCTGCTGCTGGGTAACAGTCAATCATTTATTATTCCTGGATCAAACACAAGCATTCATGCCTATGAAAACATTTTGCAATGAATGGGATCTTGGTCTCTACTAAAAACAAAAAATAGCTAAAAAGGGACTTCAATTTATTTTCAAATTCTATGGCTGAATTCCTATAATTCCTAACTGGTGAAAATATTGGCAAGCTACAAGATTTTACTTAGAGTCAGATTTACTTCTTTGGTGTATGCCCAGAGGTGCTATTGAAAGCTATTTGTGGCTAGCTTTCCAGGAGACCAAATGGACCTTAAATGGAATGAATATTGACTCTGCAGTACAGTGCACAAGGAGAAGTAGGAGAGTTAGATACTTTTATTTAGGAAAAAAAAAAAAAAAAAAAAAACTAATTGGTTATACTTAACCAATTTCTACACAGAAGTTTTAGTATTTGGCAAAGCAAAAAGTCACATCTCAAAATCACCAAACTTACTATAGCTGATCCATTTCTGTTGTATTTTGATATTAATCTGGGAGTTATATCTTAATAAAAGTCTCATATAATCATGTAATTTAATCAACCTCACTACATATTCATACAATCACTTTCAATCCAGACTCAACAGTTTTCCATTCCTCGGGCCTAATCAGCCTGCTTTGGTTTGGATATTTTGTCCTTTCCAAATCTCATGTTGAAATGTGATCATCAATGTTGGAGGTGGGGCCTAGTGGGAGGTGTTTGGGTCATGGGGGCAGATCCCTTATGAATGGCTTAGTGCCTCACCAGAAGCTCAGCAGATACTGGTACCAAGCTTATACAGCCTGCAGAACCATGAGGCAAATAAATCTTTTTTTAAAAATAGACTACTCCCCAGTCTCAGATGTTCCTTTATGGCATTGCAAAATGGACTAACACACAGCCCTAAACCTAATTAAACCCCTAGAAACCAATACATCCTCCAAAGTAATCAATTCCCCCAAAACTGATCATACCCCTTCCCCTAAGCATTCCCAATCACCAAGTTAACCAATAGCCATGATCCACCAATCATCCATGAAAGAAACGTCATTGCGGCAGAGACCACTAATCTTTCAATATCCATTTTTCATTTCCTCATTTCACTAATTAAAAACCCCTACATTTTAGCTGAGCACATGACCTCACAGATAGATATATCTTCTGTGATCCTTTGCATCTGGGTATGGCCATATGACTAAGTTCTGGGTAAGGAGATGTTGGCAAAAACAATGCATTCAACTTCCAAGTCAAGTTCTTAGGAGAAACTATCCATTCCCTCTCTGTCCCGCTCTCCTTGGGCTGGACAGTTTGAAGGAAAGTGGTGAGCCAGATTTGATCATTTGCATGAGGACAACACTATAGGGGAGGGTGGAGCAGGAAGAAAGAATGGGGCCCAAGTCTCCTTGGGGAGCCGTGCAGCCTACATGCCTTGGACTACTTTGGCCCCAGATGCCAACGTAACAAGACTATGAATAAACAAGACTATGAATGGAAATTTTAGCAAGATAAGTTGTTTAAAAAATTAAGCTGCTTCCTATGACTAATCTCTATGTAGAAGCAAACAACAAACAAAACAAAAGACCCTGGAGACCTGATAACCTCCCAAGCCTCATTTTCCAATGAAACTAACCCACAGAATTCAAAGTTTTCCTTTCAACTGTCTGAAAATTTTAGCCAGAAAATAAAGTGACTTTCTCATTATGTATCTGAAATCCTGTTAGTTTTTTTTTTTTTTAACGCTTTGATGCATGACCTCCTCTGAGTTAAAAAAAAAAAATCCTCTAAAACTGTAAAGCTACTTCCTTAAACTAATTTAAACAAGGATGATGCTGGCTACTAAAACCTTTGAAAACTTCATTCAGTTCAGAATGGTTAAAAACACAACACACAAGCAAGGTGTGTCAACAGCTCTGATAAAAAGCAGCAGGCTGCGAACAGGCCTGGGCTTTTGTCTCACACCTACAGTTGCAACACAGTGTCTGCCTGCCCCACAGGTCAAATCCTCAGGTGTGGTCAACCCACAGAAGAATTTTGGAGGACCCAGCACTTTCCAGGGCCTGTCACTTGGACATTAAAACCTGTGAACATCCAACAGAAACAGAGGTTGGCCCCCAAGTATCCCTGTTACAATCCAGGAAGGTGAAGTCACTGGAAACTTTTGGTGGGAACTTTGTGTTCCCTTAGAGGTGAGGAATTGGGAGAGATCTAGGAGGTACTTTAGGGTTAGGAATTTTAAAACTAAATCTGGATTGTAAATCTAGATAAAATAGGAGCTCTTAGTAAGGCCGGTGGACCGTAACTACAGACATTTAACACCTGTGGGGTGAGTCAACCTCTTCTCAATCCTCAGTCTTTTCAAATGGATGGTGTTAATTTGTACCACCATGTGTATTATGTGGGCCTGTGGCTGTCTGGCCCAGAGTTGCAGGGTTTTTGCTGGAGTTGTACTGTTCAGGTTAACTGTCACAGTAATAAAAAAAATATGAGAGTGGTTCATGCAGATGATAGTTGTATGGTCCAAGCAAAAACCACTTGGTAGTTCCTGTATCACCCTTACCCATCGAGTTTGGTGAAATGGGTTAATTAAAGCCTCAGTCCCAGCTGTCTCTTGTAAAGGAATTTTCTACCGGAAGGTTCAGTTGAGCCGTAATGCACACTGTGAAGACTATGTGAAGGTTGCTGAGGTGGAGGAATGCAAGTGTTTCAGTAGTGGTGAACTTGATTCTGCTCCAAAGTGTTTTTTATGCTATTGCAATAGCACCGTGATGAGGAGGAGAGTAACTCAGGCATTTAGTCAGACCACAGCTGATTAATCGTGTATGGAGAAGACAAGGATTGCCTAGAGCATCTCCTCGGACAAAGGGAAAAGCAGGATGTGTAAAAACAAAACCTGCAGATGGTCTCTCTTTGTCCTCGGGTGCACTGATCCGCTGCAGAGAGGCAGTTTGTCCCTCAAAGGGCTGACAGAGTCATGAGGAAAGGGAGTTTTTAGTTGTACGCAGGTTGTCTGAGAATTCTGACTACTTCAGCTGTGGAGAGTTGGTCATGCGTCTCTGTGTGATGGCAGCCTGTCTTTTCACTGGTACCTGCCCTATTTCTCTCATTGGAATTTGTTCTGTATTTAGACTTTACAAACTTAATGATGTGTGGATTCTGCAGTGATGCTTTTGGGCCTGAGTTGAAACATGAATGTGCAAATGTATGTCATAGCTGTCAATCCTTAGCTTGCAGAAAGGGGGATGAAAGCAGCTTACTGCCTTATTTCTAAGGCCACGGGACATCTGGCTGTATGTTGGATGCAGCACAACTCACGGCGAAATCTTAGAAAGCCCGTTTTCTAGGATAGAGAATTGTGATAACAATTGTAAAAGCATCTCATCTTCTCCAAAGAGATACAAAAGTGAAGATTTTATTGTCATACTTTTCAGGAACATGTTCTTGTTGTCTGGAAACAGTCAAAGAATCCAAGTCCACACACAAATACATAATTTATTATTTCAGATGCACATAAGAAAATACTACCCATAATCCAGATTACAATGATGTTGTCCACTTCATCAGCACCTGAGTGAGGCTCAAGGGCAAAGAATGAGCTGATCACGTTCTTTCTCTCTGATCAAGGTCATTCTCTCTCTCTCCTCCTACACCTCCACACCCAAGGAAGGCATGCAGCAAGAAGCTCAAAATCTCCAAGCCAGGAAGAGAGCCCTCACCAGAAACAGAAACAGCTGACACCTTGATCTTGACTTCCCAGGCCTCCAGAACTGTGAGAAGTAAGTGTCTGTTGTTTAAGCCTATCATCAGCCCAAGCTAAGAAACATGGTCGCCCAGAATTAAGGCTGTATTTCTCCGCATCTTCTGCAGTGAACTGCGTCTCCTGTGGCCACATGACTAAGTTCAGGATAATGAGTTACAAGCAGAATTAAAGCATGGTAGCTTCTAGGAACCTCTCTTAAAGGAAAGCTGGTATATGGCCTTTGCACCCTTTCCTGACTGTCACTCTTTCTATCCTACTGCTTGGAATGTGGTGTGAGAGCTGGAGCTCTTGCTACCTTCTTAGACTGTGAGGTAATGACCACACCATAGGGATGATTAAGAAGTAAGCTCGAAGGAGTTTGAGACCCTGAGGACTTGAAGGAATAGAGCTCCTACCACAGTTCCAGATTGCCTATGATTCAGTCTTTACACAGGACAGAGAAATAAACTGCTAACTAGCTTAAATGGTGCTTCTGTGAGACTCTATTCTTTTCAGTGAAGCCTAATCCTTGCTGAGGCTCACCTTTTCCCTTATGTTAACTTGACTTCATGGGGCATAGTCTGTGTGTCTCCAGGCCATTTCCTTTTAGTGGTGAGAGGCCAAATCTTGGTCCCTCTGATCACAAATGCAACACGTTGAGGATGCTGTCTTCGGCCTGTAGCAAGGAATAGGAACTTGTCTAGTAATCCCAGGGACTTACGTTCTCCAGCTGCTTCAATTGGTTCCCAAGATAGTAGCCATGGGCTCCATGGCAATGTGACTTCACTTTTACTCTGTAGGGAGCATTGCATATACAAAAAATATAATACACCTAGCCTTTGCTTAAAGATGTTAGTTCTTTCCTGAAAAACCTTGTTGCTCAGGGGAAAATCAATCATTAGATAGAAAAATATTTCCATTTATTTCAATGGGAAACGTATGATGCATTTCATTCTGACCAATGATATCTTCAGTATTCACACATAGAAAAATCTATTGACTGTACAATGAAAGCAAATTTGTGTAAGAAACAATACTTAGAAAGTAAATAGGTAGCATTTATATGTGAAAGATACTATAACTGAGGATATTTTACCTCCCAAGGAGGAAGAAATGGATGGAGAATGGATCAGAGAGGTCAGTCTTTGGAAGGTCCAGTCTTCTTTCTGTACTATTTTCTTCAACAGTTTTTCAGCATTTTGAGGCTTCATAATCATCTTGCATTCAAAGTGCACCACAAATAAAGTCATAGCACAAAAAAATACTTCTAGGGCAAAATATAAACTAAGTATGTGAGTACTTCAAATAATGTAAAAAATAGTGCATGTGTACAGCCCGCTGACGTATCACTGAAGATGCTCCTAGTTCTTCATCTCCCTTGTGTGGCAATGTGTTTTGGATTCTTTTGTAAAAAAATTTTATTGCACATCACTCCTTTTTTTTATTATTACTTTTGGAGACGGAGTTTCTCTCTTGTCCCCCAGACTGGAAGGCAATGGTGCCATCTTGGCTCACCGCAACATCTGCCTCCCAGGTTCGAGCGATTCTTTTGCCTCAGCCTCCCCAGTAGCAGGGATTACAGGCATGCGTCACTACGCCTGGGTAAGTTTTTGTATTTTTAGTAGAGACGGGGTTTCACCATGTTGGCCAGGCTGGTCTCAAACTCCTGACCTAGGTGATCTGGCCGCCTCGGCCTCCCAAAGTGCTGGGATTACAGGCGTGAACCATCGCATCCCGCCATCACTCCTTTATTATGCTGATCTAGAAAAAGGATTTAGCACAAGTATGCTCAAATGAACACTGGGCCCCTGTGGAGGACCAAGCAACTAGAGCAAGATCCAAAAATCAGTCAGTGAAAGACACACTTCGATAGGACGAAGAGGCATTTCACTGCCATGAAACAAGGCAGGGGAAGGATTCTAAAACACACAGCAGGAGGTGTGAGTAGCTCTGAGCTACCCCTCAGAGCTATCCCATCTTGGTGTAAGGAATGGCTTATTTGCTGATGACCACAAGTGGGACTGTGGTCAACCACCACGAGAACAGAGGGCCTCCAGATCTTTACCTGGGCTTCACCATGCTTCACAGAAGTTTCTGCTTTATTGACGCTAGTCAGACCCCCATAATGCCACTCCTTGAGCCACCGTGTCCTCACTACTGGCAGCCACATCTGGCCAATGGCATCTAGCACTGTCCAAAGGGTCCGATTGTTCTCTTCCACACCGAGGGGAAGCAAATGTCAAATTCATGGCCAGCATCTCACAGAGCCTGCCCCCCGTACTTCACTTCCTCACGGCCAACCAGGATTAGGTTGGCATCGTACCAGCTGCTGAAGTGGTTCTCCACATTCCACGTGCTCTCACACAGCAGATCAGCACCAGCTTGTAGTGGCAGCAGCCATGGCAGTGGGCTAGGGATGCCGTCTGTGTTCTGGATTCTTGCAAATAATTCCTATTTATTTCATTTGATAGTCTCTGGGACTTGCCATGTTAAGCAATGATTTGGCGAGTATGTCTTTGCCTGAAATCAGAAAGTCAGAATTTTCTTGTAGCATATGTCATTGGGTAAAAACATTGTTGTACCCAGGGGAGAAAAGGAGTGCTCGTCTGGGACATAGTAGAAGCTTTCAAAGCCATGGTGGCGAGAAGTTGTCACTGAGCTGTTATTATCTGGATAAGTATGTAGCTGAGACGACGGGTTAGAAAGAGGCAACACCTCAAATTCTCTTTTTAGGCTCTTACTCTGAGACAGTGAGTTAAGTCCTTATGAGGTAGGTATGGCGAAAGTCAGGGAGGCTGCAGATGAACTGCTATCACACCTAGGCTTTTGGCCAAGGCCCCAGGGTCTCAAATCTCTACTGTTTTCTTTCAGCCAGACCTGAGGGACACAGAGTGTGTGTAGAGAAGAATTTTAGTGCTTCCACGAAGCTGCTGCAGGAATTACCGAAATGCTGTTGACTTCGTGACTTCTAAAGAATAGGACTGAACTATGCCTGTGCCAGCCAGAGTCCACCTGAGGGTTTGTTTTGTGAAGGAGGAACTGAGCTGTGTTGAGCAGTGAAAGCCCCTCTGGAGGAAGAATGGGAAAACTGGTTTCACCTGCTTCCTCTGTCTGCCTGTTCTAAAATTCCAGGAGAGTAAGCTCCATTCTTACTTGTCTCTGGGCCCTACCAGATCCTAGCAAAGTGCTGCCAGCATGGGCTTTGGAGTTAGAGTTGGATTCAAATCCCCGCATTTCCTTCTCTCAACACTTTTAAGCCTTTCTTACCTGCAATCGCACCGCCCAGAGAAAGTCCTCGTCTGCCCTTGCATTCCTCTTGAACTGCACCGCGCGCGCGCGTAGCATCTTCTCTTCTTAGCTAACTTCCCTACATGCAAGTGTTCAGCCGGCTGTCTTATCAGAGAAACCTATTTTTGGTATTGAACTTAGAGCTCCTTGAGTGCTCCTGGAATGTTCTGGTTCCTCCAGCATTTCAATGACACTAGGAGACATGTTTCTTTGGTTCTGTTTGCTCTTGTGTCTGGCTGCTGGGTTCCCAGCTGCTAAAGGTCTTTAGGGAGCCATCGTCCTGAGCGAGCGGGGGACACCATAGTCTGCCCCTGGGGATAGGAGTGTGAGCCACTGGCCAGTTATCAATCCCTTAATAGGCCCCAAATTGCAAAGCTGGTAAGACCTGGGACGTCCCCTGCTGGGGAACAGAGAGAACTCAGCTCCTCCTTGAGGCCGGGAAGACTCCTCTTGATCCTCCAGCTCTTTTAACAACACTGACATGGGAGCCACAGCCCTGCCCCTCTGTAGCCCATGGCCTGTTCAACCTGTCTCCTCGATACCACGGGAGGCCTGCTTTTTCTTGCCCCAAGACTCTTTGAGGCTTGTTTCCAGGATCTCCTCTGGCACAGAGGTGAAAATTCCGGTTCCACTCCGGTCTTGTATGCCCCCGCCCGAGCCACTGGCACTGCCCACACCTTTCAGCCTCAGCAGCTCCCTAGCTTAGGAGAACAGAGCAGCTGGACTGTGGCTGGGTTGGGATGCATCGTGGATGTCACAAAACAAACTGCCATTTTCCCAGATTCCTCCTCACCGCTCCCTCTCATCTATAACCCGTAGTATTTTATTTTTTATATTTTAATCTTTGGTCTCTTTGGAATTCATTTTGGTGTTTGAGAAGTGCATTGTGGAACTGAGATCCTGAACAATAAGCCTGATTCTGAAAGTGTGGAGAATGCAGGATATAGAACACTGAGAGGCTACGTGGACAGGAACAGGAAGCAAACTGGAAAGAGCAAGACGTTCTTCCCTCTTTTCCCAAAAGAGAGTAAAAAAGAATCTTTTCCTTCATCCTGTCCTCCATGCTCCCTCTTGCGCCCCCTGTGGGTCGGTCTACAGAGAGTCACCTGCCAAGCCAAGTCCCAAATTGAGCATAGAGGCATACTTCAGAAGCAGGGGGCACAATAGCTTAACGATTAGCACATTAACTTTATCACAAATTAAACGGCCGTATGTCCTTGGGTCTAGTTCTAGACTTTATTCTGTTCCAAAGATTGATCTATTTATTCCTTACCAATACCAAATTTTATCACTGTACCTTTTATACATGTTGATATCTAGTGGGACTAGTTTTCCCTTCTCGATTATTTTCCAAGACAAGTTTTCTGTATGAATTAATTTATATGTAGTTGTTTATGTGAATTAGAATTAGCCTGTTAGTGATTGAGGTTGTGTTGAATTTATATATTAATTTAGAAGACTTGAAAAGTTTACGTTTTTTAGATGGTTTTCGTTCTTTTTTCTGGAGGCAGAATCTTGCTCTGTCACCCAGGCTGAAATGCAATGGTGCAATCTCAGCTCACTGCAACTTCCGCCTCCCAGCTCCAAGCAATTCTCCTGCCTCAGCCTCCCGAGTAGCTGAGGTTACGAGCATGTGCCGGCACACCTGGCTAATTTTTGCATATTTAGTAGAGACAGGGTTTCATCAACTTGGCCAGGCTGGTCTCAAACTCCTGGCCTCTAGTGATCCTTCCCACCTCAGCCTTCCAAAGTGCTGGGATTACAGATAGGAGCCTATATCTTTCAATTTGTTAAAATATTTCTTTGAGTTATCTCAATAGAGTACTATGTTCTTATTTATGTATGTGCTGTGAATTCTTAACCTTATTCTAAAGCATTTTCCCTCTATTTCATTGCTAAATAGAGGAACACTTTTTTCCTTACATTTTCTTCTTGGTAAGGGTCTGTATGAAAAACTGGCTTTTTTTATGTGTAAGTATACTATCATCTATTTAACCATTATGCTATTTTGGGACATTTAGATGGTGCTGTTTTTCTCCATGATAAATGACATCATAGAGACTATTCTTATATAAAACCTCTATCTCTGTCTCTGGTATTTTTTCTTTAGGATATATTTTTAAGAATTCCATTGTGAGGTCTAAGTATAAGAGCATTTTATGTGGTGCTGTGCGCCTGTAGTCACAGCTACTCCAGAGGCTGAGGTGGAAGAATTGCTTGAGCACAGGTAGTCAAAGCTGCAGTGAGCCATGATTGCACCACTGCACTCCAGCCTGGGCAACAGAGTGAGAGACTGTCTCAAAAAGAAGAAGAAAAGAGTATTTATTTATTTATTCATGAGACAGATTCTCACTCTGTCACCCAAGCTGGAATGCAGTGACATGATCATGGCTCACTGCAGCCTCAAACTCCTGGGCTCAAGTGATCCTCCCACTTCATGCTCTTCAATAGCTGGGACTAAAGGTGCTTGCCCTCACAACTGGCTAATTTTTTTTTTTTTTAATTTTGTTTGTAGAGATGGGGTTTTGCCATATTGCCCAGGTTGGTCTCAATTTCCTGGGCTCAAGCAAACTGCCTGCCTCAGCCTCCCAAAGTTCTGGGATTGCAGGCATGAGCCATTTCACCAGCCCTTAAAAACAAAAACAAAAACAATTTTTTTTTTTTTTTTTTTTTTTAAGGAATGGCATCTTGCTCTATTGCCTAGGCTGGTCTCCAACTCCTGGCTTCAAATGAGCCTCCTACCTTGACCTCCTTATAAGTATCTTGATTACAGGTGTGAGCCACCATATCTGACCTTATAGGAGCATTTTAAAGTCTGAAATTGTTTTTCAAAAACAGTGTCCACTTACTAGAAGGGACAAGGGCTCCTGTGTCACTGATCCATGACCAAAAATGGATATTATCTTATCCTTTTCTGCAGTAGGTTAATGGAATTTCATTTTAATAGTACCATTTTGCACTACTTGGGTGAGTGATGTTGAACTTTTTATGTTTATTGAATTGCTTGTATTTAGATAGTCCTAACACAGGTTTTTTTTGGAGTTCCTCATCACTTTCTTTTCGACATTTTTTTTCTTTGAAAGAATTTCAAACTTAAAGAAAAGTTGCAATAATTATATTTATAAAAGCCATATGCCATCTCTCAACTTAACAGCTTACTGCATTTGCTTTGCTTTATCATTCTCTCTCTGTGTGTGTGTACATACTTTTTCTAAACAATTTTGAGGTAGGTTGTGTATATCACGTGTATTCCATGAAAACAAGTATATTCTTTCACTGTACTCCACTACAGTGATCAAACTCAGGAAATTCAGCACTGTACAATATGGTTATCTTATCCACAGTTCACATTCAAATGTCATTGGTTGCCACAGTTGTAGCCAAAAAAGTTATAGCAACACTTTCAAATATGGTATCTAGCCCAGGATCATATGTTGCTGTTGCATGTTTTTATGACATCTCTTCGGTTCCTTTAATCTGGAACAGTTCCTCACCCAGTTTGTCTTTTATAATATCGGCATTTTTGAGGAATATAGGCCAGGTGTTTTATAAAATTCAGGTTTGTGCCATGTCTCATTATGATTAGATTTAGGATATGCATCTTGGCTGAAATAACCAATAACCACAAAAGTGTCCCCATTCCTTTTTTTTTTTGATGGAATTTCACTCTCATCACCCAGGCTGGAGTGCAATAGTGTGATCTTGGCTCACTGCAACCTCTGCCTTCTGGATTCAAGCAATTCTCCTGCCTCAGCCTCCAGAGTGGCTGGGATTACAGGCACCTGCCACCACGTCCAGCTAATATTTGTATTTTTTTTTAGTAGAGATGGGATTTCACTATGTTGGCCAGGCTGGTCTCATACTACTGACGTCAGGTGATCCACCGCGTTGGCCTCCCGAAGTGCTGGGATTACAGGCTTGAGCCACCACGCCCAGCCTTCATTCCTTTTGAACAAAAACAAGCTGGAATGTACTGCTGACAGTTTGACAATGAGGGAGGAAACTAGAAACGGAAAACAGATAGACTCTAGTGTGGGTGTGGAGGTGGGTCCCTCCCTTACCGCCGTGGGAAGTGGTCTTTACTAGGTCATGGGGTGAGTGTGTAGGGCAGGGAGGGTGAGGACCATCAGAAACAAGCCACTCAGTCTTTAGGCCTGGAATATCTCCTGTCCATGGCCACTGTGCTCAGGGGTGGCACTGCCACAGAGATTTTATAAATGTGGACGGAGGAACGGAGAGAAGCTGGTTGACTCTGAACTCCATTTCGGCCTGTGGCAATCAGGAGAGAAATACCTTCCTGTTGCAAACTTCCCAGCCTCCCTAGACCAGCTGAATTACTGAAGGGCCTGGTGAGTATCTCAGAGCACAGCAGCGGAAGGACAAGAGCCTTGGTCTTTGCAGCTAAGGAGAGGAACGTCTAGGCTGAGACCTTTGGAGGCTCCCTCTCTCCTGACCGCTTTCTCTCTCCTCCTCACACCCTTTCTGCTCCTAACAGCTCCTCTGCAGGCCACACGCCCAGAAGCCACACATCCCTTCCTACGGGAACTCTATTCTTTCCACGTCTCAGTGGAAAAATCCAGAGCTCAGGCTTTGCGCAGAAGTTAATGGAGACTCCCCTCTGCCCAAGTCTGTCAACTCTTATTTCTAGAAGTGGGAGAAATAGATCCTAGTTCCACCAGCAAGAATCGTAACCATGCAAATTATCTTTGAGCAAGCATATCTCTCCAAAGCAATTATTATTATTCTCATTATATAGGCCAAAACACTATCTGGTCCCAGAGAAGGGGCGCTGACTCTTGGACTCCGTTTTTCAGCAGGATAGCACTGAGGAGCTTCTCCGCCATCCTGTTCTGGGCTTATATCACTACACCACCTGAACCGAGACGGGTTCTGTCTCAGCCATCCTGACTCCTTGTGGTGCCAACTCCAAGAAGCTATCTTTTGGATCCCCAAGTATGTCCCTTGGGAGATGCCACTTTTATCCTGCACAATTACCTTATAATAGCCATAAATGATAACTCTGACTCACTCACAATGTAGCATTATAACCAGTAAGCTCTGTTTCAGAAAGCAGGGAAATTGATCATTTTCGAATGTGCACCATCCTAACCGTAATAATAAAAAACTTTTTTGGCCAAGCACAGTGGCTCACACCTGTAACAGTACTTTGGGAGGCCGAGGCAGGCGAAATCACTTGAGCTCAGGAGTTCAAGACGAGCCTGGCCAATATGGTGCAGCCCTGTCTCTACTAACAATACGAAAATTAACCCGGTGTAGTGGCAGGTAGCTGTAATCCTGGTCAGGATGGAGGCTGAGGCAGGAGAATTGCTTGAACCTGGGAGGTGGAGGTTGCAGTGAGCCAAGATTGTGCCATAGTACTCCAGCCTGGGCAAAAGAAAAAACAAAACAGCTTATCTGAGCTGAATGATATAAGGAAATGTGTTGTTAGTGGAGCATATCATTTACTGACAATGCCATTAAAAGTGTTGTTATTATATTATTAAAATACAGCATCAGGCTGGGCATGGTGGCTCATACCTGTAATCTCAGCACTTTGGGAGGCCAAGGCAGGTGAATCACATGAGGTCAAGAGTTTGAGACCAGCCTGGCCAACATGGTGAAACCCTGTCTCTACTAAAAGTACAAAGAAATTAGCTGGGCATGGTGGCGTGCCTATAATCCCAGCTATTTGGTAGGCTGAGGCAGGAGAATTGCTTGAACCCAGTTGGCAGACGTTGCAGTGAGCCAAGATCACTCCACTGCACTCCAGCCTGGGCAACAAGAGTGAAACTATGTCTCAAAAATAAATAAATAAATAAATAAAAAATAAAAAAATAAAGGTGAGGAGGCAGAGTCATAAATTGTTATTCGATTTAACCTAAAAAGGCAGGACATCTCAAAGCATGGGTATGTGTGTTGGTGGGTAGTTAGAAGGGGCCCACAGGCCATAGGAGGATTCGAAGATTTTCTTTTTTGTTTTGAGATGGGGTCTCCTTCTGTCGACCAAGCTGGAGTGCAGTGGTGGGATCTCTGCTCACTCGCAACCTCTACCTCCCAAGTTCAAGTGATTCTCCTGTCTCAGCCTCCTGAGTGGCTGGGACTACAGGCACACGCCACCACACCCAGCTAATTTTTGTATTTTTAGTAGAGACGGGGTTTCACAAGTTGGCCAGGCTGGTCTCGATCTTCTAACCTTGGCTTCCCAAAGTGCTGGGATTATAAGCGTGAGCCATCGCACACGCGGATTCGAAGATTTTTCTGACCTGCCTAAGGAAGTGAGGCTTTGTCTAAAAATTTGTTATCAACAGAAAAGGTTAGCCCTGGCTGGTGGGTGTGAGCTCTTCCAGGCCCCTCAGGAAGAAATCTAGAACAAAGGACAGCCATCAGAGTTCAGTCCTCAGTTCCTCCTTATCTGAGGTCTGTGTGCCAGAGGATTCCATTGGTGAGGATCTGGATTTCTAAAAAACAACTCAGATGTTATCAGACCGGGCGCGGTGGCTCAAGCCTGTAATCCCAGCACTTTGGGAGGCCGAGGCAGGTGGATCACGAGGTCAGGAGACCGAGACCATCCTGGTCAACATGGTGAAACCCCGTCTCTACTAAAAATACAAAAAATTAGCTGGGCATGGTGGCGTGTGCCTGTCATCCCAGCTACTCAGGAGGCTGAGGCAGGAGAATTGCCTGAACCCAGGAGGCGGAGGTTGCGGTGAGCCGAGATCGCGCCATTGCACTCCAGCCTGGGTAACAAGAGCGAAACTCCGCCTCAAAAAAAAAAAAAAAAAAAAAAAGATGTTATCACTAGTTTCTATGGGGAACCAAGCATTCTCCTGACACTAACTTCCTTGGCTATTGTTTTAAGCTATATTACCTTCTAGCTTATGGAATTGCTCATTTACTTCTCAAGGCTAGCAAGGTGCCTGGAATTTCCTTCAAAGGAACTCAAGATTTTCCCTTATTTCCATGCTTTGGTGCCTGCAAGTCCCTAGGGCGAGTCCCTGCTCCATCTCAGTTATACCAAGAGCAGTCATCAGCCAACCTTGAGCTCCTCTTGTGTTTCTTTTCCCATGGTCCCTTTCCAGTTGAATTGCTCAGAATAGTATAAACGTGTGCCTGTTTATTTTCTCTTGTCTAAATACTGTGGCATAACCCATACCCCCCTGATTAGGGACAGAGAGAGCATTGATAATGATCCATGAAATCCCTGTAGGATTGTGTTCTAGATACCTTCTATGATAAACCACTTGAAATTTCTAGTTCAAAATCTTGCTGCATAGTCTCTATAAACATTCTTCCATTTACCTTTCCCCCTGAAGGCAATATGTGGGTTCTTATTGCTAGAAAGGGGACAAGTTATGCAACCATAACTTTTCTTACTACATCAATGTGGAGAAAAAAAGCAGATTTTGCCTCAAGCTAGAAGACGAGAAAAGGCCTGTTTAGCTGGTAGGGAGTAGGGAGGAAGCTGATGACTGCTGCTGGAGACTCAGGGTCCAAGACAACCAGTTTCCCTCTGTCTCTCTCCTTCTCTCTCCCTCTTTTCTTCTTTCCCTGTCTCTCTCTCTCTCTCTTTCCTCCTTTCTCTTCCCCCAAATCTCCTCCCCTCTCTTTCTCCCTCTCTCTCTCTTCCTCTCTTTTTTCTCTTCCCCCCTCTCTCCTCCCCCTCTTTCTCTCTCTCTCCCTCTCCCTTCCCTTTTCCCCATTTCTCTTCTAGAACCCGGATTTTTGCATATTAATTTTGTATGCAGCTTCCTTGTCGAATTCTCCAACTGTTTTTCAAAATTGCTTTTTGATTGATTTTACTATTTTGTCCAGGTATAAAATTATGCATGTATCAGCTAGCAATAATAATAACATTATTCCTTACCTTTCTTCTAGTTTCACCTGTTATTTATCACTACTTTCTAATTCAATGGTTGAGAAAAGTGTTAAATTGTAACGGGTTTGATTTGATTTGATTTACCATTAGGCATGACACATACTTTTCATTAGAGACATAAATTTAATTTTGTTGAAGAACACACTCATTCCTATTAGAAGGAATTTAAAACTAAGAAATTGATTTTTAACTTTTACAGATAGTTTTGAGGATCTGTTGAGATGATCATTTCCCCCGCCCCTTAACCTATAAATGTAGTGAATTATACCGATACATATCCTTAAATTGTTCTAGCTTTATTTTAAAAAAATAAATCCATTAGGCTATGGTTTAGTATTCTTTCTATGTGCTGCTGAGTTCTATTTTATATGTCTGCATGCATCTACATACACACACACACAAATGTAAATAGGTGAGAGAGGAAAGGAAAATGTGTTATTTTCATTTTCTGTACTTCCTTGTTAAGTTTTGAATGATATAACATCAATGTAATGCTGGTTTGGTTAAAGCAATTTGGAAGATCTCTTTCTCACTTTATTCCCTAAAATTGTTTAAACCATATTAAAATCTTTTGTTCCTTGAATGTTTATTACCACTCATCTGTGAAACAGATGGCCCGGAACATCTTAAGGTGGTAACTCTGACCATTTCTCCACTTCTCTTTAGGTAATTGGTATTAATGGGTAAAGTTGTCCATCTCTTTAATGGTTAATTGGGTATCTATTTTTTCTTAGAATATAAATTTTCCCCCTAGATTTTCACATTTATTTTTGGGAGTGGAACAAAATATCCTTACAAAATGTCTAATTTTCTTGGCACCAGTGGTTTGGATCAGGTTAGTGTTTGGTGGTGCCTGTGGACCAGGGAACATGGGGATGGGATGAAGGGCCGGCTGAGCAGATGGAGCCCAACTCCCTCCCCTCCCCACCTCTATTCTGCCCCCCACCTCCATTTCAACCAAAGCAGATATACTTTATATTTGGAGTTTTAACTTAAAGATTAATTGGGGATTTGGTCACTAGGATAAAAGCCTAAAACACCTACTAACTCAGAACTGAGAGTTTAAAAATAATACATTTGTCTGTATGATTAAGTATAATAATATAATAGTTTTGCCTCCCCTTGATGTACAAAAGAGAGTGGGAGTGAAAGATGACAGTGTTCCTAGAGGAAGCGATGTATTTCTGACTCAGCAGTTACACTATAATACTGTAATTTGTAATATAAAAGAATATGACTGCCATTCTTCAAGAAAGAGAAAGTGAGTAAGGACAGTTTCACAAGAAGGCAGGTTTGTTCAAGTGTCTCTCTATGCCAGGCAGATCTCCAGTTCCCTGGGGAAACAGATTTAGATCAGCACTATCACTATTATTCCCAAGGTATTTTCAGAAATATCACACACTGTTGGAATTAAACATGATACTTTGGACACAATTTAGTACCTGTCAGTTGGGTAAACTAGGTGATTTTGGTACAGGTAGAAGTATGGGGGCTGTTTATGCTGGAGGGAAAAAGACCCAGGAACCAGGAGAACAATCTTTATATATCAGAAGAAAGAAGAGATAAGGTATATTTCATGTAAAGGCATGAAGCTAAATTAGGACTGAAAGATAAATTAGGATGAAGATAGATGCTGACGGAGACATGTATATGTTAATACAATTCAAGGAAGAATTTGCTAGTGGGACTGAATGAAACAGCTAGAACCTGAAAGTGTTAATTCTCTATCACTAGAGGTATCCAAGCAGATGCTGGATGAATGGGGTCAGGGATATTGGAGAGAAACTCCATGCGCTATGTAGCTAGGGGTGAAGAAAGAGACCTGTGCAGCTGCTTGTAAAAACAGCACGGCTCTGTAAATGTCTGAAGTTGCCTTGCATGGCCACTAGATGGCACTCTCGTGTAGCTGCAGTAGCAAGATTGTTTCTCTTTTAGGGCAAGTAGAAATCAGAACCTTAGAGTAACACAATACAGTGAGATTTTAGTAGCAAAATATGCATCCTTATCGTATGCAATTCATTCTTTTTAAAATAGAGATTAGGTCTCACTATGTTGCTCAGGCTGGTCTTGAAGTTCTGAGCTCAAATGATCCAGTTAATTCTTAACAAATATAAGAAAACTTAAATATGTCACTTGAAGGAAAAAATATTTCAATAACTGTTCTTAAAATCTGATTCACTTTCTAAAGTTTCCTTTTAAATAATTCTTCTGATTTTCTCAACTTTGCTATAACTTGCCATAAAAATGCTGCTTTTCATCCACAGCAATTTCTGAACCTCTTGTCTGTCTTCTATATCTATGAATAGACAGGCCAAAGAGGATAAGGAATCTGCCCGAATACTTAGGTTAAAAAAAAAAACAAAAAAAAAAAACGCTTCCCAGTTTTTATTGTGCTGAACTTTGGAGGCTCAGGAAATGCTACAACTTTATTCTCTGTGGGACATTCACAGTGAACCTTTGCGTAATAAAGGCTCTGAGAATTCTTGGAACAAACAAACCTATGAAAATTTGGCCCCGTAGGCTGGAACACTGTGGCTCATGCCTGTAATCCCAGTACTCATCTCTACTAAAAATACAAGAATTAGCCAGGCATGGTGGTGTATACCTGTAGCCCCAGCTACTCAGGAGGCTGAGGGTGGAGACTTGCTTGAACCCAGGAGGCAGAGGTTGCAGTGGGCGGGGATGAGAACACTGTACTCTTGTCTGGGTGATACACCGAGACTCTGTCTCAAAAACAATAACAAAAACAAAGATTAGCCCCAAAGTCTTCAAACATATATAGCTACCATCTGTCTACTTTTAACTGTATCTATTTATCATCATCTTTTTTCTAGAACATGATTTGGTGTCTATCAGAATATAAGCTTTCCTGTTGTGAAATTCTGTAAGTGAAGAATGTCAAATTTGAATTCATTACTCCTTGAATTTTATTTAATATACTGGGTGATGTTTAATGATCTGCAGTGCATCAAGAAGAAAATAGCCTATATTTTCTCACAACTAAAAAGATACTCAGTTGGCCAGGCGCTGTGGCTCACACCTGTAATCTCAGCACTTTGGAAGGCCGAGGCGGGCAGATCACAAGGTCAGTGAAACCCCGTGTCTACTAAAAATACAAAAATTAGCTGGGTGTGGTGGCTCGTGCTTGTAATCCCAGCTACTCAAGAGGCTGAAGCAGGAGAACTGCTTGAACTCAGGAGGCAGAGGTTGCAGTGAGCTGAGATCGCATCACTGCACTCCAGTCTGGGCAACATAGCGAGACTTCATCTTAAAAAAAAAAAAAAAAAAAAAAGATATTCAGTCATCAAAATAGATTATTCATAACTAAAAGCTCTCTAAGTGAAGAACTTATCTTCTCTTAGCCATTCAGGCAAACTGAGTGTAATAAACTAAAGCCTCAATGAAAGTATCCACTCCCTCCTTATTCCTGATTTCTTTGATGAATCCAGTAGGGCTGGTAAGTTGCTGTGAGAACCTTCTCACGTCCCTGTTCTAACTTTAGAGCAGAGATACTCTAAGGGCCATCCATCCTACTTTCATGGCAGCTGTCTTATGTGGTTTTACCATGTGTTCAGAATGTCTTCATCACAGTCGATTATTTATTGGGTCTGGTGTCTGTTGAAACTGTCAGTCATGTGACTAAAGCTCAGGAGATACTGTCTGAAAAGTTTAACATTTCCTGCAAATGGACTTAGGTCACATGACTTGACTTTTGAACGGCAGCTGATGTGATTGTGATTCCTTACATCCAAGTGGGTGACAAACACAGAGGACCCCTCCGCCATCACTGAGTGAAGCCTTTTGGTCTCAGCAGGCTCCTCACGGCGGCCTTCACATCCTTGTTCCTCAGGCTGTAGATGATGGGGTTGAGCATGGAGGTCACCACCCCATAGAAAAGGGGGATGAGTCTGTCTGAAAGATCCTCTTTGTCTGCTCCCGTGGAGTCCTTAGACTTGGGCTTCCCGTACATGAAGAGGATGGTCCCATAGAAGACGACCATGACTGTGAGGTGGGCAGAGCAGGTGGAGAAGGCGTTTTCTCCCCTCTGCTGAGGGGATCCTCAGGATGGTGGCAAGGATGAAGACATAGGAGAAAGAGATGAACAGAACTGGGACCCCCAGGAAGATCACATTGGCCACTCCCACACTGATCACATTGACAGAGATATCAGCACAGGCCAACTTCAGGACAGCCAGAATCTCACAGGTGAAGTGGTTGATGATGTTGTCTCCACAGAAGGGCAGCCTCATTGCAAGGGATGTCTGCACCGTGGCAGTGAGGCTTCCAGCTACCCAGGAGCTGGCAGCCATGGGCACATAGGCAGCCTTGCTCATGACCACAGGGTACCTAAGGGGGTTGCAGATGGCCACGTAGTGGTCGAACGCCATCATGCTCAGGAGCAGGCACTCTGTTCCTGCCATGGCATAGGAGAGGAACATCTGCACTGCACAGGCTGAGAAGGAGATGATCTCCTGGGGAGTCAAAAAGCTGTCCAGGACCAGTGGGACTGAGGAGGTCGTGTAGCAGATGTCCAGGAAGGAGAGGTTCCCCAGGAAGAAGTACATGGGCGTGTGCAGGCGGGAGTCAAGGATAGTCACCAGGATGAGGACCCCATTGCCCAGCAGGATCACCAGGTACATCAGCAGGATGAGCACGAAGAATGTCTTCGCCAGCTCTGGGTGGGCAGAGAGGCCCAGGAGGATGAACCCCATCACAGGGGAGGTCTCATTGGCTTTTTCCATGTGATATCCCCTCTGCCATCAGCAAAGTACTGAGCAGCATATCCGGCTTTTTGAGAAGAGTTCTAGGCATCTAATATGTGGTCAAGTTCCCACTGCATAATAGGAGAACATATCTCTGCAAGAGAAAAATGATGGAAAGAGACAGGAGGGGGTGTCTTAGAAGACAGAAGGTCAGAGCTGGACCTGCAGTGGGTGAGGGCCTCAAATATCCAGCTGTGCTTGAGGATTTTTTCTGATGTTGCTGTACCCTCTCGGTGTTCACAAAGGTGATAGAGGCCTAGGGAGAAGTGACCCATCCAAGACTGCTGAGCAAGTCGGTGATAGAGACAAGACTTGAACCCAGCAGGGCATGTCCCTGGCCCAAGGAGGGCTTTTCCTCTGCATTGTGAAATGCTATGAATTATTTCTCTTTAATGCAAATCCATAGCAATTTCATTTGATCTGGGCTTTCTTAGATTCTCAGAGAGGAAAACTCCCAAGCAGATGCGATTCCTAGACCTAACAAATGATGAAGTTTCTTTAAACTTTGATTACACGTGGGAGGAAATTGTGCAAAATTGTTCAGCCATATTCATACAGAAACAAGCCTAGTTAATGGTCAACCATAACTGAAGGGTTACTCCTTCAGTCTAGTGACATGGGCTTGAGCATTGCCAGCAGTGGGTCTGCCTATTCGAAATATGGATTTATTGTAATATATGGGGAGGCCCTATTGCTGAGAAATTTATGAAGCCAACAAATGGAGTTGTTGATGTGACTGAACTCACATCATGAGACAACACGGTACAGCTTACCAACCAGTTACTGCCATATTAATAACCACACTCTAACTACAGTTATCAGATAGTATACAGCATTAACTTCTGATCCCATGTCATTAGGATGTTTGTGAAATTCCGAACTGTGAGAGACTAAGAATGTTTACTCTTCATTCTTTTATGTTAGCATTTTATTCTTGTGTTATCTTCTGACTCCCTGACTCCATTCTGGAGTTCTGTGCAAGAAGCTGGCTTATAGGAAGACCTATAGGCCTTTGTGCAGAGGATATCTAGTCTCTTGCCTGCAATTTCCCTGACTCTAAATTCAAAATACTCATAGATATATTTCTGTAGCTCCTTCTTAATGACAACGGCTCTATGAGTGTTTATAAGAGTGGATGGATGATGCAAGATGAGTGGTTAATATTAATATTAGTGAGAATCCACCCTGTGCCATATTTCTTGAAACAGCTCATGGAGAAGATATCATCATTCAGGTTTTACAGATGAAGTAACTGGAACTCAGAAGATAAATTTGCTCCTTGGGGTTGAAGGGCAGAGCTGGAGTTGGGTTCCACACCCTAGTCCTGAGTTCTCTCATGAAACAGCTGCTTTTCTCTTTTGGTGCACAGCTTTGCAAAAGATCCTGTCCCTCCAATACCAGACAGACCTTACAGTCCTGTTTATAATTTTCTCTATGCTAATATTAGTATAGCGTAATGATAAATTAAAAGGGCAAAGTCAAACTTGTAGACACTGTTATGATCTCAGTTAGCTCCGTGTGTTCTCTGGCCGGTCTCACTGTCTGTCCAGCACTCCCTCTCTTCAGTCATACGGGAGGCTTATGTCAGATGTGTTGTCAGGCAGTGCAGCTCCCACCCTAAATGGAACTCAAGGTTTCTCAAACTCTACGACTGACATTCTGTGCTGGATAATCTTTCGGTGTGAGGGCTGTCCTGTGCATTGCAGGATGTTCAGCAGAGTCTTTGACCTCCACTGATCAGTTGCCAATAGCACCTTCTACCCTGAGTTGTAACAACCAAAATGTTTCCAGACACTGCCACATGCTTCCAGGAGAAAGATGGGCGGGTAGGAGGGAGGGGGAGGTGGGTGGTGCAAAACTGTGCCCAGGAGGGAATCATTAGTCTAATCCAGGAGAAACTTGCCCCATTACGCAACCATGGGTCTCAAGGTATTTCCTGTGCAATTCTGTTCCCCTCTCCACATCCTTTAGTACAGCACAGGAGGATGTTCCTGGTTGCTCAGTGCAAGCTGACTCCCTGTGAGCCCCACCATGAACTTCCCCCACATCTTATCTCCTGTTCCTCCTAGTGCATCTCTCACCCTCTCCAGAAAATGAAGAAAAGCAAACATTACATTCAGTGCGACAAACCAGATTCCAAAGCAACAAGCAGATGCTAGGGAAGCCACACTGCCCATTCCCTCAAGATAAGTCTATGCACACGGAGGTTTCTATCCATGAATAACATCCTCTGGGCATGAATGATGCATGGGATTTGGCCTCCTTCAGAGCTGCCTCGATGGAAGCCTCAGTGCCTGTCATGAAAAGTTGCTGAGTACATTTGTTTAATTGAAATGAACTGTACAGCTGGGAAGATTCTGCACTCTGAGATCAGAGCTAGTGGAACTACACTTGCCTGGGAGATGGATATTCAGTCAAGCTGGAGCAAGTCTCTTTGCCTCCTTAGGCCTCAGTTTTCCCATGTGCTTCATGAGAAGGCTGAACAATTGCTTCCCAGGGCATCCCAGCTCTGAGGGTTGTCCAGGACTCTTGAGTGTTGACCTCTGCAGGCAGGGAGCAGTCCTTGGTGAAGGTGGCTGCCCACACCGATGGGTGTGAGGTGTGTGTGTGTGTGTGTGTGTGTATGTGTGTGTGTGTGTGAAGGGGAGATCTGAATTCCTGGTTGTCCACCGAGAAACATTTAGCAGTTAGTAGGGCTGTGTCAGGTTTTGGAAGGGATTCAGAATGAAAGCAAACGAAGAGGTCTGGCACTTGCAGCCCCATGAGAGGAGGGAGAGAAGCGGGAAGGTGGGAGGCAGCCAGGGAGAGCAAGGGGAGGAAGGGAAGCTTTGGGTTCTGAGGCCAGTTCTGCAGGCATGAAGCCTCGGTTTGTCCAAGGGACCCGATTTGGCTCATGGTCTCATCTCTATCTGTTCTGGAGTCAGCAGGCAGATAAGAAGCAGGAGGCAACCCAGCAGTGTAAAAAGAGCCCCATATAATCTCAGACAGCCTTTCTGGAGGGGAATTTGCCTAGAAAAAGGAAAAATTCAAAAAACCTGCCTAGAGAATTGCGTGAACCCAGGAGGCGGAGGTTGCGGTGAGCCGAGATCGCGCCATTGCACTCCAGCCTGGGTAACAAGAGCGAAACTCCGTCTAAAAAAAAAAAAAAAAAAAAAAAAAAAGTGAAGGAAAAGAAAAAGAAAAAGGAAAAAAAAAAAAAAAACAAAAACCTGCCTATCCCTCAACCTCAGCCATTGTCCCTCCAGGAAATGTTTTAAAGAATCAGTGAGCCGGGTGGAGTGGCTCAAGCCTGTAATCCCAGCACTTTGGGAGGCCGAGGCGGGTGGATCACGAGGTCGAGAGATCGAGACCATCCTGGTCAACATGGTGAAACCCCGTCTCTACTAAAAATACAAAAAATTAGCTGGGCATGGTGGCACGTGCCTGTAATCCCAGCTACTCAGGAGGCTGAGGCAGGAGAATTGCCTGAGCCCAGGAGGCAGAGGTTGCAGTGAGCCGAGATTGCGCCATTGCACTCCAGCCTGGATAACAAGAGCGAAACTCCGTCTCAAAAAAAAAAAAAAAAAGAATCAGTGAGCTTAGAGGCCAGGATCTCTCAATAAAGGTATTTATCACAGCAATATTTGTGAGTGAAAATAGGAAACAATACAGCTCTCCACCAATAAGTGCTTAAGTAAATCATGGTTTTCACATAATGGAATTAATATTAGACAGATCTTACAGTCCTATTTGTAATTTTCTCCATGCTTATATTACTATAGCATAATGATAAATTAAAAGGGCAAAGTCAAACTTGTACACACTGTTACGATCTCAATTAGGTAAACAATCATGTGGATAAAAAGTGGCTGGAGGCCAGGCGCAGTGGCTCACACTTGTAATCCCAGCACTTTGGGAGGTTGAGGCAGGGGGATTACTTGAGGTCAGGAGTTTAAGACCAGCCTAGTCAACATGGTGAAACACCGTCTCTACTAAAAGTACAAAAAAAAAAAAAAAAAAAGTTAGCAGGGCATGGTGGCACATGCCTGTAATTGCAGCCACTTGGGAGGCTGAGGTGGGAGAATTGTTTGAACCTGTAGGCAGAGGTTGCAGTGAGCCGAGATCGTGCCATTGCACTCCAGCCTTGGTGACAGAGTGAGACTCCGTCTCAAAAAAAAAAAATAAAAAAAGAAAAGTGACTGGAAAGAAAAGATAGCAAAATCCATAGGAGCAGGGCAAATTTTCTCTGAATACAATGGGTACAAGTTATTCTGTACTCAGAAAAAATCTCAGCATTTCTGAGAGGACGGTGAGAGAAACAGAAAGCGCTAGTCGCAGTGGGCTCTGTAAGACAGGGCTGCGTGCAAGTCCGCCTGCCTCGCGTCCCCTGACCCCGAGGGAGTCTGCTTTTCCTCTGAGACTCCCTTCCTCACCTGTGGAGTGGGATGCAAGCCCTGCCAGCCTCCCTTAGGGCTTGTGTGCGGACAGAGCAGCAAGGACAGGGAGGGGACTTGGCTCCCGGGGTCCCTGGAGGGCACTGGGAGCCCAGCAGCTCCTCTCTTCCCCAGCAGCAGCTGCCTAGGACCAGTGGCAGCTGCAAGGTTTCTGGGAGCAGAGGCTGGGTGAGGAGCAAAGCGCATTAGAGGGAAACGTCCTGCAGGAGACAGGACGCCCCACCTCTGCCCCCGCCCCAGCCCAGCTCTCCCCATCTGCTTCCTGCCCGGTGGCCACTTGGGAGTCTCCTGATCCCACAAGCAATTTTCAGTTCCTCCCTGGGCCCCAGCCAGACACTGTGCCAGAGAACGACCCCTGGCATACCCCTGCCTTACCTGGGAGACCCTCTTTCTTCTTTTTCCTCCTAAATCGTGTGGGGACGTTAGCCTCTGGTGGTGTTCCTCTCCCTTCCTTCCAGCTGTGCCGGCTAGATGCTGGTGTCCCAGCTCCAGACTCTTCATGAAGAGGATCTGGCATCCTGGCCTCAGGCCCAGAAATCCCAAAGGTAGATTTTCCCCAGCAGCCTAAGGAATCCTCAAGCCGCACTGTGGACTCCATGGGGCCCCTGACGCCTTAGTTATTCCAGGGACCTGCTAATCCCACAAGTAATTTGAAGTTTGGAGTGCCACATGTGCACAGGGCACAGGTCGAGGCATACCTGGGAGCTCCAGGGACCACACTCCATCCCAATCAGAGGTGGTGAAAGGGGCCCAGCCTACTGGACATAGAGAGGAGACCTCAAAAATGCTGGCTCCCCCGTGAGCTTTCCCTCAGGTGTCAGAGAAGCAAAGACATTGCTCACTTCGGGAAAGACCACCTTGTCCCCAAGTTGAAGTCCTAGAAATCCAGAGTGGGTGACAAGACAGATGCCTTCCAACAGCAGGAGCAGTGCAGGCTCCATCTATGGAGCGCCATCATGTGCCGGGCACACGACACTGTACATATATGATTGCACGTGATACATGTGTGTTGAGTACCTACTTCCAGTCTGCCCAGGAGCTTCGTATTATCCCCTGATGTTTTCATTTGAGGGACAGCGTTCCAAAAGTTAAGCAGTTTACCAGTGATCATTCATGAATGGCAGAACTGAGATTTCAGTCTCAATACATCTGATTCTCGTTTTCATCACTTGTAGTCATCATCATCATCACCACCACTATTATCATCATTATTAGTGAGTATTACTTGACTTGGAACAAAATTAAGATACAGAAGTGTATATATTAAAAATTAAGCCTCACTGTTCAATCACCCAGTCATTCTTTCTGTGGCAATTTCTTGTGTGAAATTTTCCCCAAGATATCCTATGCATATACTAATAAATATTTTTGAGACTAAGCAGAAATATACATTGTTTTACTATCTTCCTTTTCTCATTTAAAAACATGTATTGGAGAGCTTTCCTGAAAAAAAAAAAATTGCTGCCTCATTCTTTTAAATGGCTGCATATACTCCATTGTATGGGTGTACCATCCTTTAATTAGCCAGTCAGCTACTGGTGATCTTTTTTTTTTTTTTAGACAGAGTCTTGGTCTGTCACCCAGGCTGGAGTGCAGATCTTGGCTCACTGCAACCTCTGCTTCCTGGGTTCAAGCGATTCTTGTACCTCAGCCTCCAAGTAGCTGGGATTACCAATATGCACCACCACGCCAGCTAATTTTATTTTATTTTTTTGAGATACAATCTTGCTCTGTCGCCCAGGCTGGAGTGCAGTGGCACAATTCAGCTCACTGCAACCTCTGCCTCCTGAGTTCAAGTGATTCTCCTGCCTCAGCCACCTGAGTAGCTGGGATTACAGGCGTGTGCCACCACACATGGCTAATTTTTTTGCATTTTTTGGTTGAGCTAGGGTTTCACCATGTTGGCTAGGATGGGCTCGAACCACTGACCTCAAGTGATCCACCTGCCTCAGCCTCCCAAAGTGCTGGGTTACAGGCTGAGCCACTGCACCCAGCCATTGATGGTCACTGATTTTCCAGTCTTGGGCTATTACAATCAATGCTACAACAAATAGCATTGCATATTCATAATTTAGCACATGTGGTGAAAATATATCTGTTTTATGCTCATTTGTAATTTTGATAGAGATTGTCAAATTTACATATTCCTCTCAACAGTGAATGAGAATGTCTGTGTTCCCACATTCTGCCAACATAGTATGCTAGCGTTTTGGTCTTAGCCAATCTGATAGGTGAGAAGTTATATGGCACTATAGCATTTAAAACTTGGTACTTAAAACTTTTGATATTTATAATAATTTAAAATGTGAAATATAGCGCACACATATTAATATAAAAGTATATAAAACATATCTTTAGAGGATATTAGTAATTACCACCTAATTTAAGCGACAGAACGTTGCCAGTACCTTTGAGGCTCCTGGGGTATCCCTTCCTGATCCTAGTCTTCTTTTCCTCCTTCCAGAGATAACTACACTCCTGATTTTAGTTATAATCACTTCCTTGCTTTTCTTAAACTTTATTGTCTATGTATGCATCCTTAAGCAGCATAATTTAGGTTTGCCTCTTTCTAAACTCTGGATAAATTATATCAGTCGTAGGTATTTTTTTTTTGACTTGTTTCTTCACTCAATATTATGTTTCTGTGATCATCTACATTTATGGACATAGCTAAGTTTGTTAATTTATATTGTTAAAATCCATCAAATAAAGTTAACACAGCTTATGTATACCTAGATGAGTAATTGGGTTGCTTCCCAACCAATGCTACTATGAATATTTTATACATTTATCCTGGTATACGTACATATTCCTGGTTTTCCTAATTGAATTTACAACCTATTCTTTCTCCACCGATCTGCAATGCCATCTCTGCCATGCATCAGGTCTTGTAACAGGAATGGATCTGTGTGTGGCATTGCTGATTGTTACTATTGGTTTATTTGTCTATTCCTGTGTCATCACTACACTGCCCTCATTGATTGCTTTATAGTATGTCTTCATTTCTCATAGGGCACATCCCTTCACCTCCATCCAATACTTCTTCAAATTTGTCATAGCTGTTGTTGGTCCTTTTGTTCTGCATAAACTATACAACCAGCTTATTAAGTTCTACAATAGTTCTTTCTGTGATTAAAAATTGAGATAAGGCCAAGTGTGGTGGCTCATATCTGTAATCCCAGCACTTTGGGAGGCCAAGGTGTGTGGATCACTTGATGTCAGGAGATCGAGACCCGCCTGGCTAACACGGTGAAACCCCATCTCTACTAAAAATACAAAAATTAGCCAGGCATGGTGGCATGTGCCTGTAATCCCAGCTACTCGGGTGGCTGAGGCAAGAGAATCGCTTGAACCCAGGAGGTGCAGTCTATAGTGAGCTGAGATCACACCACTGCATTCCAACCTGGGCAACAGAGTGAGACTCTGTCTTTAAATAAATAAATAAATAAATAAGGATAACATTGGCTCTATAGATCAATTTGAAGAGAACTAACATCTTTATAACATTGAGTTTTCCAACTTGTGATTGATAAACAGTTCTCTCTTTATTTTAATATTATTCAAAATTTCTTATAATTTATACTTTCATGCCTAAAGATCTTACAACTCTTTGCCAGGTTTACCCCTAGTTAATGTATATTTCTTGGTGTCTTTTTAAAAAATTTCATTATCTCTTACTGGAATGTAGAAATGCAATAGATTCCTTTTTGCTTTTAATTTAGTTCTAGTGACCTGGCTAAACTCTCTTTTCTTTAAAAAAAAAATAAAATTTTTATTTTCTATTCTTTTAAATTTATTTTCATTTTCAAAAATCTGTCCTCACAGTCTAGTCTCATAAACCCTTTTCAATTCTTATATCTGTAAATTATTTTAGATTTTCTCATAGGTCACAATAATATTATCTGTGAATAATGACAGTTTTTTTTCTTGCTTCAAAAATTTTAGACTTCTCGTTTCTTTTTCTTGCCTTGTTGCACAAGCTGGTTCCTCCAGTTCAATACTGAATGAAAAGCGGCAATAGCAAACTTCCTTATCTCATTCCCATCTCAAAGTGAATACTTTCACTATTTTCACCATTTATTATGATATTTGCCATAGGTTTTCACAGATAATTTTTCTTCTGTAAAGAATATGCCCTTTTGTTCCTGTTTGGCTAAGAATATTGATTAGAAAACGGCATTGAATTATTGTTACCTGTTTTAAAAACCTCCAAACTTTAAAATATAGATTCACAGAAAGTGGCAAAGATAATGCAAAGATGTGTCTTGTATCCTTCTGCTAGTTTTGCCTGCTTGTTACACCTTGCCTAAATACACAATATTCAATATGCAATAGCATACTAAGAAATTGACATTATGTCCCTGACCTGAGTAGAGTGGCATCTGGTTGGTGGTGCCCATTTCATATCAGCCAGGGACAAAGCAACCCCTTGTTTATCCCAGCTTGGCTTTTGATCTGTGCTTATGCCTGGTTCATGCCTTGGACACATAGAAAAAAGAAGAAGAAGAAAAAAAAAGAAATTGACATTAGTGCAATGTGTATGTGTATAGTTTTATTTCATTTTATTGCATGTGTGGATTCATACAACAACCAACACAATCAAGACATGGCACTGTTCTGTCACCACAAACGTGTCCCCTATGCTATCCCTTTCTAGTCATACCTAATCTCCTCCCCACACCATCTGTAATGACTGACAGCCACTAATTTGTTTTCCATCCCCACAATTTTGTCATTTGAGAATTTGTAGAAATGGAATAACACAGTACATAATCTTTTGATATTGCCTTTTTCTCACTTAGTGTAATGCTGTGAGGTCTATTCGTGTTGCTGCATATATCAGTAATTAGTTTCTATTTATTGCTGAATAGTATTCTATGGCATGGATGTACCAAAGTTTGTTTATCCATTCACCCATTTTAGGACATTTTGGTTGTCCCAATTTTTGGCTATTGCAAATAAAGCTACTGTGAACAATTAATTGCATAGTAGCTTTTTTAGTGTGGACATAAATGTTGATTTCCTGGGATAAATACCAGAGTGTTATTTAGTTTAGTGTAATTGCTGAGTTATATGGCAAGCATATATTTAGTTTTTTAGGAACTGCCTGTTTTCCCAAGTAGGTGTTTCATATACACCTCCCACCAGTAATGTGTGAGAGATCTAGTGTCTCTGAATGCTTGCCAACTTCAGTGCTGTGAACATGTTTTATTTTACCTGTTCCAAGAGGTGTGAAGTGATTCCTTATGGTCTTAATTTACATTTCCATAAAGTTTAGTGATGTTGAACATCTTTTCATTGCTGTTTGCTGCTGTAGATTCTGTTTGGACATGATGTATCTTCATATATTTTTTCCATTTTCTGATTGAATTATTGTTATTGTTGTATACTGTCAGATTTGAAACTTGTTTTGGTGACATCCGAATTTATCTTTTTTTCATGAATTGTGCCTTTTGTTGTTATGCCTAAGAACTCTCCACCGTGCTTGATGTTGCAAAGATTTCCCTCCTATATTTTTTTTGCTAGGAGATTTATAGATTTACACTTTAAATTTAAATCTGTGATGCATTGTAAGTTAATTTTTATTTGTCACTTGGGCTTCAAGGTGACATTCAAATATCTGTATACAATGTACATAGATAAAATCAAGATTTTTTTTTTGTTGTTGTTGTTGTTTTAGCATATCCATCACCCTGAACATTTAGCATTTCTTTGTGTTGGAAACATTCAAAATACTCTCTTCTGGCTATTTGAAAATACAGCATAAATTATTATTAACTGTCGTTACCCTACAGGACTAAAGAATACTAGAACTTATTCCTTCTCTCTAGCTATGATTTTGTACGCATTAGCCAAATTCTCCCTCCTCCCCTACCCCCACTTCCCAGCCTCTAGTTATCACTGCTTTGTTCTCTACTTTTATGAGATCAGCTTATTTAACTTCCACATGTGAGTGGAAACATATGGTATCTATTTTTCTGTGCCTGGCTTATTTCACTTAACATGTACTCCAGGCTCATCCATATTGCTGCCTATAACAGGTTTTATTCTTGTTTATGGCCAAATAGTATTCTATTTTGTACATAAACCACATTTTTTTCATCCATTCATCTCTTGATGGACACTTAGGTTGATTCCATATCTTTGCTATTGTCAATAGTGCTGCAGTAAACATGGGCATGCAGATAGCTTCTCAATATACTAATTTCCTTTCCTTTGGATATATACCCATTAGTGGGATTGCTGAATCATGTGGTAATTCTATTTTTAATTTTTTGAGGAACCTCCATACTGTTTTTCATAATAGCTGTTGTAGTTTATATTCTTAACAACAACATGTGCGTTCTCTTTTTTCTTCATCCTTGCTAGCATTTGTTATTTTTCTCTTTTGATAGTAGTCATTCTAACTGGGATGAGATGATGTCTCATTGCAATTTCGATTTGCATTTCCCTGATGATTAATGATATAGAGCATTTTTTCATATACTCATTGGTCGTTTGTATGTCTTCTTTTGAGAAATGTCTATTCAGATCATTTGCTTTTTTTTTTTTTTTTTCGAGACAGAGTCTTGCTCTGTCACCCAGGCTGGAGTTCAATGGCCTTGGCTCACTGCAACCTCCACCCCTGGGTTCAAGTGATTCTCCTGCATCAGTATCCTGGGATTACAGGTGCACACCACCATGCCCAGCTAATTTTTGTACTTTTAGTGGAGATGGGGTTTCTCCATGTTGGTCAAGCTGGTCTCGAACTCCTGACTTTGTGATCCACCTGCCTTAGCCTCCCAAAGTGCTGGGATTACAGGTGTGAGCCACTGCACCCGGCCATTTGCCAATTTTTAAATCATATTATAGTTGACATTTGAATAATGTGAGGGTTAGGGGCTCTAACCCCCAGCACAGTTGAAAATCCATGTACAACTTTTGATTTCTCAAAAACTTATTAGCCTTCTCTTGACTGGAAGCCTTACCAATGTCAGAAGCAGTCAATTAACACATATTTTATATGTTATATGTGTTATATACTGTATTCTATCAATAAAGTAAGTTAGAGAAAGAAAATGCTATTAAGAAAATCATAAGGAAGAGAAAATATATTTGCTATTCATTAAGTAGAAGTGGATCATCACAAAGTTTTTCATCCTTATTTGTCTTCATGTTGAGTAGGTGGTGGGGAAAGTGGAGGAGGGAGGGTTGGTCTTGCTGTCTCAGGGGTGGCAGAGGTAGAAGAAAGATTATGTATAAGTGAACCTGTATGGTTCAAGTTGCTATTCAAGGGTCAACTATATTTTTGTTGTTGTTGGCCATTGAGTTGAGTTATTTGTATATTCTAGATATTAATTCCTTGTAGATTGTCTCTTCACTCTGTTGGTTGCTTCTTTCGCTGTGCAGAAGCTTTTTAGTTGTATATGATCCTCTTTGTTTATTTTTGGTTTTGTTGCCTGTGCATTCTTCGTAAAAATCTTTTCGCAGACCAGTGTCCTAAAGTGTTTTCCCTATGTTTTCTTCTAGTAGTTTCTAGTAATTTTGGGTCTTATTTTTGTATATGGTGAGAAATGGGTGTCTTAGATTCATTATTCTGCATATAGATATCCAGTTTTACCAACACCATTTTTTCAAGAGACCGTCCTTTCCCCCGTGAATGATTTTGGCACCTCTGTCAAAAATCAGTTGGCCTTAAATATGTGAATTTATTTCTGGGTTCTGTATTTGTTTATTTGTTTCATTGTTCTTTTTTTTTTTTTTTTTTTTTTTTTTTTTTTTGAGACAGAGTCTCACTGTGTTACTCAGCCTGGAGTGTAATGGAGTGATCTCCGCTCACTGCAACCTCTGTCTCCCAGGTTCAAGTGATTCTACTGCCTCAGCCTCCTGAGAAGCTGGGATTACAGGTGCCCACCGCAACACCTGGCTAATTATTGTATTTTTTAGTAGAGTTGGGGTTTCACCATATTGGCCAGGCTGGTCTCAAACCCCTGACCTCAGGTGATCCACCCACCTCAGCCTCCCAAAGTGCTAGGATTACAGGTGTGAGCCACCATACCCAGCCGGTTTCATTGTTTTATATCTTTCTTTTTATGCCAGTGCCATGCTGTTTGGGCTATAAAAGCTACAGTATGAGGTCACATAGTTTGATATCTCCAATTTTGCTTTTTTTCCTCAGGATTACTTTGGCTATTCAGGGACTTTTGTAGTTCCATAAGAATTTTAGGACTTTAAAAAATTTCTGCTAAGAAGATCTTTGATATTTTGATAGGGATGATACTGAAGCTGTAGATTGCTTTTGGTAGTATGGTCATTTATTTTAACAGTATGAATTCTTCCAACCCACCCATCAACATGAGATGTCTTTGTACTGTTTTGCATCCTCTTTAATTTCTTTCATCAGAACTTTATAGTTTTCCTGGTAGAAGTCTTTTACATCCTCAGTTAAATTTATTTCTAGGTATTTTGGGTGTGACTATTGCAAGTAAAATTGCATTCTTGATTTCTTTTTCAGCTAGTTTGTTATTGGTATATAGAAACACTACTGATTTTTGTGTATTAATTTTTGTATCCTGTTACTTTACTGATTTCATTTATTGGTTCTAAGTGGCTTTTTTTTCTCCTGGGGGAGTCTTTAGGTTTCTCTCTTTGTGAGGTCATGTCTTCTTCCGTAAACAAGAACAATTTTACTTCTTGCTGTGTAACTTGAATGCCCTTTATTTCTTTTTCTTGCCTGCTTGCTCTGGCTAGGCCTTTCAGTACAATGCTGAATAAGCGTGGTAAAAGTAGGCATCCTTGTCTTCTTCCAGTTCTTCGAGAAAAAGCATTCAACTTTTTGTCACTTAGTATGCTGTTAGCTACTGGTTTGTCATATGTGGCCTTTATTGTGTTGAGGTACATTTCTTCTATACCTATTTTGTTGAGAATTTTTATCATGAAAGAATGTTGATTTTTATCAAATCATTTTTCCACAGCTATTGAGATAATCCTATGGTATTTTTTCTTCATTCTGTTGATGTGATATATCACATTCATTCATTCGCGTCTGTTGAATCATCCTTGCATCCTGACATAAATCCCACTCAATCATGGTGTTTTTTTGATGTGCTGTCACGTTTGATTTGCTAGTATTTTGTTGAAGGCTTTGCATATATGTGCATTAGGAATATTGGCCTGCATTTCTCTTTTTGTTGTGTCCTTTTCTGCTTTTGGTATCAGGGTAATGCTGACCTCATAGAGTAAGTTTGGAAAAATTTCCTCCCCTTAAATTTATCTGGAATGGTTTGTGAAGAATTGGTGTTAACTCTTCTTTAAATGTTAAGTAAAATCCCATGGTAAAATTCAACAGTAATTTTCAAGTAAAATTCAACAGTAAAGCCACTGGACTTGAGCTTTTATTTGTTGAAAGAGGTTTTTAGTACTTCAATCTTATTACTCATCATTAGTTAGTGCAGGTTTTCTATTTCTTCCTGGTTCTATCTTGATAGGCTGCGTGTGTCCCGGAGTATACCCATTTCATCTAGGTTTTCCAAATGTCAATGTGTACTTGTTTGTAATAGTTTCTAATGATCCTTTGGATTTTTGTTGCATCAGTTGTAAGGTCTCTTTCGTATTTATGGTTTTATTTACTTGGGCCTTTTCTTTTTTTCTGTATAGCTAGTGGTTTGTCAATTTTATCAATCTTTTCAAAAGACCAAATTTTTGTTTCCTTGATATTTAATATGCATTTAAAATACTCTTTCATTTATTTATGCTCTAATCTTCGTCATTTCTGTACTCCTACTGATTTGGGGTTTGGTTTGTTCTTCCTTTTCTGTTTCCTCGAGGTGCCCCAATAGGTTGTTTATTTGTATTCTTTTTACTTTTAAAATGTAGATGTTTATTGCTGTAAACTTCCCTCATAATACTGCTTTTGCTATGTCTCATTGGTTTTGGCATGTTGTTTTTCTATTTTCATTTATTTCAGGAAAATTTTATATTCCTTCTTAATTTCTTCATTGACCCATTGGTCATTCAGAAGCATGTTTTCCAGTTTCCACATATTCATTAAGTTTCTAAAGTTCCTTTTGTTACTGATTTATAGTTTTATTCCATTGTGGTAAATAATGGATATTTGATATGATTTTCATTTTCAAAAAATTGTTGAGAGTTATTTTTTGGCTTAACATACAGTCTATCCTGGAGCATGCTCCTGTGCTGATGTGAAGAATGTGTGTGCTGCAGCTTGTGGATGAAATATTCTGCAAATGTCTGTTAGATTTAGTTGGTTCATAGTGCAATTTAAATCCAATGTTTCTTTTTGGTTTTCCGTCTAGATGATCTGTCCAGTCCTGACAATGGGATGGTAAAGTCCTTAGCCATTATTGTATTAGGATTTCTCTCACTCTTTAGATCTAATGATTGCTTTATCTATCTGGGTTCTCCAGTACTGGGTGTATAAATATTTATGATTGTTATATAATCCCCTTGCTTAATTAATCCCTTAATCATTGTATAGTGACCCTTTTGTCTCTTTCTACGGTTTTTAATTTAAAGTCTATTTTATCTAGTGTAAATATACCTATTCCTGTTCATTTTTGGTATCCATTTGTGTGGAATATCTTTTTCTATTCCTTCACTTTCTGTCTGTGTTTGTCTTTATAGGTAAAATGAGTTTCTTGTAGACAGCATATAGTTGAGTCATGTTCTTTTTATCCATTCAGCCCATCTATATCTTTTAAATGGATAATTTCATCTGTTTTTATTCAAGGTTATTATTGTAGCTGAGTACTTACTCCTGTCATTTTGTTCCTTGTTTTCAGGTTGTTTTATATATCCTTTCTTTCTTTATTATTCTTTTATTGCTTATCTTTGTGGTTTGGTGATTCTGTATAGTTGATACAGTTTGAGTCTTTTCTTTTTCTCATTTGTTTATCTGCTCTAGCAGTGAGTTTTATACTTTCACATGTTTCCATAATAGTAGTTATCCTTTCATTTCAGATATAAAAATCCCTTGAGCATTTCTTGCAAGGCTGATCTAGTCATGAATTTTCTCAGGTTTTGCTTGTCTTAAAAAGAGGCTATTTTTCCTTAATTTCTGAAGGATAGCTTTGCTGAGTATAGTAATCTTGGCTGCTAGTTTTTTTCTTTCAGTACTTTGACTATATCATTCCTCTGGGCCATAAGGTTTCTGCTGAGAAATCTGCTATTAGTCTAATAGGTATTCCCTTTTATGTGACTCGATTCTTTTCTCTGGCTGTCTTTAAATTTTTCTCTTTGTCTTTGACTCTTGGTAATTTGACTATAATGTACCCTGGAAAGGACCTTTTTGAGTTAATTTTATCTGGGGATCTTTGAAATTCCTGGATCTGGATGTCTATATCTCTCTAAAGACTTGAAGAGTTTTCAGTTAATATTTCATTAAGTAGGACTTTTTATGCCTTTCCAATCTCTGTTCATTCTGGAATTCCCATAATACCAATATTTGCTCAATGGAATGCATAAATCATATAGGTTTTCTTCATTCTTTTAAATTCTTTTGTCTTTTTTTTTTTTAGTTCCACTGAGTTATTTCAAAAGGTCTGTCTTCAAGTGAAAAAATTATTTCTCTACTGTTGAAACTCTCAATTGTATTTTTATTTATTCTTTGAATTATTCAGCACCAAGGTTGGTTTAGTTCTTTTTTATGAATTCTTCTCTTTTTTGAATTCCTTATTGTGATCATGATTATTTTTCTGATTTTATTCAATTATCTATCTGTATTCTTTTGTATGTCACTGAGTTTCCTAGGATCATTATTTTGAATTCCTTCTCAGGCACTTCATAGATTTCCTTTCCTTTGGTTTTGTTATGGGAGAATTATTGTGTTCCTTTTAAGATGTCATTTTTTTGGTTTGTTTTTCATGTTTCTTGTGTCCCTACATTGGTATTTTGTGCATCTAATGGAACAGTCAGCCCTTTCAATTTTCTGGAGTAGCTTCCATAGGGAAAGGGCAGAGTGAGTGGCAGTGGTGGGTGCCAGGTGGACCAGTTCTGGGTTCTTGGAATATATTTGTAATGTATGACACTTCTGCCATTGGAGGGACAGGGTCATTGGTGGTGGGTATCAGTCAGTTTGTTTTATGGCTCTAAGAAATGTGTACATCTGTTCTTCCAGTCCCAGGGGTGGCCTCCATGCTGTCCTGATATGCCTGCTCCCTGGAATATAGGGAAATGCATAGGCTCAGGTGCTGGGGTTAAGGCTGTACTTCTGGGTCTAGCTGGGGTAGTAGCACCTTCAGTTTTCCATATGTGTATGGGGGGATGATGGCTAGTCTCCAAAAATGTAGAGATGTAGGAGCTATTGGCTCCTAGGTCAAGATGCACACTAACAGCAACAGCATTCCCAAAATGGCCACCATGCTGTAGCAGCTTTGGTCCTGGGAAGTGAGGGGATACTTTGTGTGTGTTCCTTCTCTACAGCAATGAGGTTGTGTAGACTCCAGGCAGCTCCCTATTATGGATTTAAGCCTTGTGAGGATTGTGAGGCATGCCAGCAGCTAAGATTGCAGATGTCATCAGTTGAAATGGGGACTGCTGAGGATCATCTGCTTACCTTTTTCCCACAATGAGAAGTCCCTCTTGACTCTGAGCTGACCCCAGCTGAGTGTTTCTCTTTGTCTATTCTGTCATCACAAGTTTCCATGCCTCAGGGGACTTTCATCAGTTTCTTGCCGTATTTCTGTGTTATCCTTTAGTCACTCTACTCATAGTACAGTTATTTGTTGTTTTGCTTCTTCTTTGTGCAGGAGATGAGTGTTTGGCATCCCTAGTCAGCCATGTTGATCTGGGTTTCTTGTGAGTTAATTTTTGCACAATATATGAGACTTTTATTAAAGTTTTTGGTTTTCTTTTTCCTATGGATAGTCAATTGCTCCAGTGCCATTTGTTGCAAAGACTATCCTTATGTCATTGAATTAGAAAATAATTATTTCCTAATTCTCTATTCTGTTTCCTTTATCTGCATGTCTGTCCCTCTGCCAATACTACATGGTCTTTTGTGCCCTTCACAAGATTGCTGTAGCTATGTAAGAAATCTTAAAGCCAGAAGGAGTGATTCCTCCCCACTTTATTTTTACTTGTACCCAAAATTATTTTAGCTGTATAAGTTCTTTTACCTTTCTTTGTACATTTTAGAATAATCTTATCTATATATACAAAAAGTCTTTCTGGGATTTTGATGGAAATTGTGTTAAGTCTGCACATCAATTTGAGTAGACTTTATATCTTCACTACAATGAGTGTTCCAACCCATGAACACAATCTGTCTCTCCATTTATTTAGATGCTTGATTTCAGCATTTTGTAGTTTTCAGCATACACATCCTATATGTTTTGTTATATTTATACCTAAGTATTTTATTTTTTGCAGTGAAAATACATAATATTGTATTTTTTAATTTTAGTTCCACATGTTCATTGCTAGTATGTAGAGGTATCATTGATCTTTGTGTATTGACCCTGTATCCTATGACCTTGCTTAACTCATTTTATTAGTTCTAGAAATTTTCTTATAGACTCTTAGGATTTTCTATAAAGAAAATTATGTTATCTGCAAATAGAAGCACTTTATTTCTTCCTTTCTTTTTTGTGTTCATTTTTTGTCATTTTCTTGCCTTACTGTGCTATCTAGATCTTCCAGTACAATGTTAAATAGCAATGGTGAGAATGAACATCCTTGCCTATTCCAATCTTTGGGGGAACAAAGTCAGTGATTCATCACAAAATATGATGTTAACTATGCTTTTTGGGTAGATATTCTTTATCAGATTGAGGAAGTTTCCATCTATTTCTAGTTTTCTGAAAGCTTTTTGTCATTAATAGGTGTTATTTTTTAAAAGTGCTTTTTTTCTGCTTCAATTGATACAATTTCCATCATTTTACTTTTAATTTATCTGTATTTTTATATTTGAAACAAGTTTCTTATAAACTCTGTGTAGTTAGGTCGATTTTTAATCTACTCTTTAAATATATGTCTTTTAATAGGCATGTTTAGATGATTTATATTTAATGTAATTATTGATATTTTAGTGTTTGAGTCTACCATTTTATTTTTGGTTTTTTGTTCCCTCTTGAAATGACTAAATATTTATGTCTCTCCCCCAACAAATTTATTTGTTTAAAACTAATACTCAATATGATGGCATAATGAGGAGAAACATTTGGGAGGTGATAAGGGCATAAAAGCCAGGATCTCATTTTAATGGGATAAGCACCCTTATAAAAGAGGCCCTAGAAGAACCCCTCCCCACTACACCATGTGAGGACACAGTGAAAATGTGCCTGTGTATGAGGAAGTGAGCTCTCACCAGACATTAAATCTGCCAATGCCTTGATCTTGAACTTCCCAGCCTCCAAATTTGTGAGAATTAACTCAGTTTATGGTATTTTGTTATAGCAGCCTGAACAGGTTAAGACATGTCTGTTTTTTCTTACCCTATTTCCTTTTTTTTGCCTTTCTGTCAGCCTCTTAAATATACTTTAGAGTTCCATTTTGAATTACATACAGTGGATTTGAATGCACCACTGTGTAAAGATTTTTTTATTGATTAATCTAGGTATTATATTATACATGTATAAATTACTGTGTTCTAGTAGTAGCCATATTTCATCATTTCAAGTGAAGTGCAGAAATCATATCTCCCTGTATCTGCCTTTACTATCCTCCAGTGATAAGTGTCTTAAATATTTTCTCTATCTACATTGAGAACTACATTAGGCAGTGTTATAATTTTGCTTCAACCATCAAATGTAAACTTGAAAACTCAAGGGAAGATGGAAAACCTGTTATATTTACTCATATTTATTCTCTCCATTGTTCTTTATTTCTTTATGGTGTTTTAAGTTACTTTATTTTTTAGTGTTTTTTTTTTCTGTTAGAGAACTTATTTAGCTATTATCTTAGGGTAGAGTTGTTAATTACAAATTCTCTTACTTTTCCCTCATCACAGAATGTCTTCATTACAGTTCCACTCCTGAAGTATTGAATTCTCATGTCACTAGATATAGAATTATGGGTTGACAGCTCTTTACTTTCAGCACTTGAAAAATGTTGCACCGCTCTTTTGGGGCCTGTTTTGTTTCTTATGAGAAATTCATTGTTCTTTGAATTGTTTTTTTCCCTGTGGATGAGATGTTTTTTCTCTTCCACTGATTCAAGATTTTTTTCTTCATCTTTTAGTTTTCAAAAGTTTGACTGCGATGTATCTTGGTATGGATTTTTTTGGGCTTATCCAATTTGAAGTTTACTCAGTTTTTGGACTGAGTGATTTATATATTTTGCCAAATTTGGTAAATTTTCAGCCATTATTTTTTCAAATACTGTTTTAGCTCTACCTTTCTCATCTCCTTTCCATATTATGATGAAAACATGCATTAGATCTTTTCTTATAATCCTACAGGTCTCAGGGCTCCTTTCATTTTTTTAATCAGTGGATTTTTTCAGTCTTGTTGGGAATGGGGGAATTTCCAAAGTTTTGTTCTCAAGTTCACTGATTCTTTAATCCTTTCCCTCTCTTCTGTTGTTGAGCTTATCTATTGAGTTTTAAAAATAAATTATTGCATTTTTTTTCCATTCTAAAATGTCCATTTGGCTTTGTCTTTATATTTTCTATTTATTTGCTGAGATTTACTCTTTTTTTCATTTGTCTCAAACATGTTTGTAAATGCTTGTTGAGGAATTTTTATTACACTCCTTTAAAAATCATTTTCAGATAATTCTAAGTAATATCTTTCAATTATCTTTTATCATTCAATTTGAGATTTTCTTTTTTTTTTTTCTTATTTATTTATTTTTTATAGACAGGGTCTCACTCTGTCACCCAGGATGGAGTGGAATGGTGTGACCATAGCTTACTGCAAACTTGACCTCCTGGGCTTTAGCGATCCTTCCACTTCAGCTTCCAGAAGTCTAGGACTATAAGTATGTGCCACGGTGGCCAGCTAATTTTTTTATTTTTTATAGAGATGGGGTCTTACTATGTTGCCCAGGCTGGTCTTAAACTCCTGGCCTCAAGCAATCCTCCTGCCTTGGCCTTCCAAAGTGCTGGTATTATAGGCATGAGGCACTACACTTGGCTCCAGTAACTTTTAGAGACTGAACTATTCTTCCTCAGTTCTCTCTCACAATTTACACAGAACTCAGGGGTATTTAATCATTTGTCCATTCATCAGCCAACTCTTCTGAAGCACTCCGTGTGTGGAGCCATGACAGTGTTTTTAAGGGACTGAGATGGCTTCAACCTGACCAGAGTGTGGAAGGCTCCTAGGTGCTTGGGGACCGAGGTGGGTGACCCAAAAAATTATATACAGTGCCTTGAGTGGTGAACGAGATCAGGAAGACTTTTCAGGGAATGACTTGAGGGACAGGAAGGGTTATATGGGAGGAAATGAGAATGGGAAGCTGCCCTCCTCTCCTGGAAACACAGGTGCCATTCCTGTAGTTTAGAGTTGGTCTGCCTGGGTAATAATAGTGTGTAGCCTCACCTGCGAGAACACCGCAAAGCCCAGCTTGGGAGAGTCTGGCCCCCTGTGTGCCTGGAGCCATGTTTTTTCTCAACTCTCATCCATGCTAAGTCCAGTATGTTGGTCACCTGTTCCTGGAGCTGGCTCTTTCCCAGCTTATCTTTGTGTCTTTTCATTTATTTCTAGTTGCGTCTAGAGCTTATCTTTGTGTCTTTTCATTTATTTCTAGTTGCGTCTCATGTCTTATCTGCAGGGAAGGCACCTCCTGTCATTTACTCTGACCCTCTGACTGTATCCCAGCTTGTACACCACTTGCCTCCCCATTATCTGTTTGATCTCCTGGGAAGGCATCTATCTCATTGCCTGCCCAGGTTCATCTTTTCTCTTTGCACAGTTCTGACTGCCAGAAAGTGTTCTCTCATATTGACACAGGCAGGAAAATCTCTAGGTTTGCCCCTATGAATGTGATGATGGTTCAGCTTCACTCAGGGATTATGAGTTATAGGAAGATATCAGACTTACGCACTGGGGAAACTGGCATTCACCAATCACTCTATGCATGGAAATTGTTAAGTCCCTCTTCCTCTCTGGGCCCCACATTTCCACACTTCTCACTTTGGAATATATTAGTTTACAGAATATTTCATCCCAGGGACTAAATGATCTTATACATTTCTCTCTTGGACTTCCTTTTACAACACGTGAGAAGTCTTTTTTTTTTTCCTTTTCCGTCCTCCTGTGCCACTAGATCTGAGGCCAGGGATGGGGCTGAGTCAAGAAGAGTTGGAGTTGTGAACAAAAAAGAGTTACAAATCTTTAAAAAGTTGCCTCCTTTGTTTTTATCACAAAATATGTTGGCAAATGGCTATAAATATCCGATCTCATCTGAAAGCGTCTCCCAGAAGTGTTAGCACCTGAAATAGGTGAAAGTTACATTTCTTGTCTTTATTCTGTGTTTAAGTAAAAGCCACAAAGGACCGCACATTACATATATGAATCAGTTTAGATTCCACTCTGTTATGGGGTCTTTTCTAGTCTCTGAAGTGATTTAAAACTTAGAAATTCAAGTCACAAACTTAAGAAACTTCTTACATATCTGGGATTATGCCCCATGATCTAATTATTCTGAAGTCTCTCCAGAAATACTTTCTTCCCTCCTTCCCTTTCTTCCTACCCGTTCTGCAGTGCTGTTGGGAAGCATTAGGGAGGAAGGATCATTCTGGCCTTGCCTGGATTAACATGAACCCCTGTTAATAAGAACTCTCACCAGTCCATGCTAGACCTGGGAGAATGTGAAACCCACTACACTGGAAAAATCCTTGTAGTTCAGTCCCTTTGACCATTTTCAAATTCAGGATTGGATGAAAGCCAGCAACCTAGAAGATCTCTTGTCTCTATCCCACCAAATGGGGTCTATTAGGCAGCTGCTACCCAGGCCAGCCTTTTAAAGGGTCACAAATAAACCTGGTCATGCCTCCTAACAGAGAGTTTCAGAGGCACAGCAGCTGTGGACTTCAAAAAAAGCAGTCAATCAAACAAGGGGCATCCTGTTATGCACAGCTAAGTCTTTTCCTCTGTGTGTGTGTGTGTGCATGAGAATCCTGTGTTTGTGCATTTGTAAGAGCGTGGCTGGTTTACCACTGGGATCGGGTAACCTCCACTTCTAAGATCCAAAACTGAGAGCTGTGACTGCCCAGGCAGCAGCCAGAAGCATCTTCAACGTGGACCACTGTTTTCTGATACACTACAGTTTCTTGATCACACTCCAGTTTTCCCTTTCCCATTTAATTCTAATGCTGGGGGTGGTGTGATGAGCTCTCATTCCACGGATGTCCTTGGTATATAAGAGGAGCCTGCCCAGTGTTAGCAAGAAATAAGACTTAGGCAGTCCCATCCACCTCTTCCACAAATGATATGCCTGCCTTGTACACCAGCTCTAAAAGTCCTAGAGTCAAATTCATGCTGCATTCATAGTCATAAGTCATTATGCCTTGCATTGAATTTTTTTGTAAGTTATATTACATATACAAAAGAGTATAAAAAGCATATGCATACAATTCAAGGAAAAGTAAGAAAATACACATCATATACCCCTTTCCAGGGTAAAAATTAGAATATTCCAGTACCTTAGAAACCCCTCTTATTTTCCTCCTCAATTACATTCCCCTCTCTTCCCTCTCTTTTAGGGGAGACCACTATTGTGACTTCTGTTAATATCTATTTTTATTTTTTTCAACTTTATGTGAATGCAGTTATATAGTCCATAATCCTTTGTGTGTATCTTTTTATACAGCATAACGTGAGATACATTCACGTATTTGCATGTATCACATTTTCATAGGTACTGCAAGTTTAGCTGCAGAAATCAGTAGCTCATTCTTTAATTGCAGTGCAGCATCCCATTAAATAAGTATAACATAATTTATGTATTCATTCTACTGTTGATAGACTTTTGTGCTATTTCCAATTTCTGGCTATTATGAATAAAGTTATAAAAATTCTTATATGTAGGTTTTTTTTTTTTTTTGGTAGAAATTTACCCTTATGTCTCTTGCTTATATAGCAAGAACTGGGATTTCTGAGATACATTTCTTTCATTTTAATAAGCATTTGTTGAGTTCTACTTGTGCCAAGCTCTATGGTGGGCAATTGGGATGACTGCATAGATGTATACTAGACATGTAACCTGTCTTTAAGGAGTTCAGAGTTGAGAGGAGGAGACTGGTATGTCCATAATGCAAATAAGGCTGAGTAAGGTCAGTGCTATATTTGTGTTAGAAGTAACATGTTTTAGGCAGGCAAAGGAAGGACTCATTAACCCTCACTCAGAGTCAAGGAAGTCTTCTCAGAAAAAGTGATATTTAAACTGATTTCCAAATAGTAGCATTTTCACTGGTAATAAGTGGAGAAGGGAAGGACATTCTAAACTCAAGAAAACAGCTCAAAGGCAAGGTGTTTGAAAAATGTAGGGTTGGTCATTGATGTCGATAATAAGGGCTGGGGTAGTATAATTAGAGGACAGGATGTAAGAAGGAATTTAGTGGTCTATGAAGATTTTGGAAGATCATAAAGTTTCAACGGAAGACTGTGGGTTTCCCTCCAGATGCCCTGAGCATGAGTACTTTGGATGACAGAAGTAATATCTTTTGCCTTTTTCAAGGAGAATGAGATCATCAGATGCCAGTTTTGTCTGTGCCCAAGTAAGCACCATGGTGGCCATAGTGCTGGCACAGGTAGACCTCAGGCTTGCTGGAAAGTGTGCAGGGTGCAATTAAGAGTGTCCCAGAGACTGTTGAGGAGGAAGGTGTGGTCTGTGCTACAGTTTTACTGCAAAACATTGCCTGGCTCTGTTTCCTTTAGCCCTCCCAGTGCTTCTTGGTGATTCTCCCATGGTTGAAGAGAATATTGGTATTGTACGAGAATCAGATAATTTAAGAGCTGAGAATAATCTGAGATCATTGTACAATTGTGGAGACTGTGAGTCAGGGAGGAAGGGACTTGCCTGGGAGAATGCAGCCTGTTTGAGGAAAAGCCAGGTTCAGCATCCAAACTTAACTTCTAATGTAATTATTCTACTATTGCATCTCGTAAAGTCTTGGGCATATTCACGATTTATTAATGTTGGAGATCACGAGTAAATCTACTGAAGTGAAAAGGGCTAGGGCAAAGAAAGTGAGCTGGTGAATAATATATTGGAGTAATTACATTCCCCAAACTTACTCAAATGTGATTTCTCTGTAGTTTTGTCAGTGGAATTCAAGAGACTTTTGAGTCAATAAAACAAGAGCTCTCTATAAAAAGAGGCTAGGAGAAAAGATATCTGGAAAATAAGAACGTTTTCTTGGAAAAAAGTTCTCAATTATCAAACAAATACAAATAGTATTTAAGACAAAATTAAATACAACTCAATAGATGGTATTTAAGACAAATCTCAAAAGGAATTTTAAAATTAAAAATAACTTGTTTTTTTTTTTAACTTTTAAGTTCAGAGGCATATGTGTAGGAGGTGCAAGTTTGTTACATAGGTTGGTCTCCTAGACTTAAGGGGAAAAAAAAGACAAGAATATTTAAATTGTTTGAGAGAAGATGAGAGGCATGGAAGATAGACCAGGGGAATCCATTATGAAATTCATAAGGAGAAAATAGAGTAGATGAAAACAAATAATATTTTAAAAGAAAAAAAGAAACATTTCACCAAACAGAAGTTTTAGGTCTTTTAGTCATACAAAAAAGATACTTGCACACACATATTTATAGCAGCACAATTCACAATTGCAAAATCATGGAACCAACCCAAATGTCCATCAATCAATCAGTGGATAAAGAAACTGTGGTATATATATACAATGGAATACTACTCAGCCATAAAAAGGAACAAATTAATGACATTCACAGCTACCTGGATGAAATTGGAGACTATGATTCTAAGTGAAGTAACTCAGGAATGGAAAACCAAACATGGTGTGTTCTCACTGATATGTAGGAGCTAAGCTATGAGGATGCAAAGGCATAAGAATGATGCAATGGACTCTGGGGACTTGGGGGGAAGGATGGGAGGAGGGTGAAGGATAAAACACTACAAATAGGTACAGTGTCTATTGCTCCGATGATGGGTGCACCAAAATCTCACAAATTGCCGCTAAAGAACCTATGGAACCAAACACCACCTGGACCCCAATAACCTATGGCAAATTTTTTTAAAAGAAGAAGTTTTAGGTCTTTTGTTCACAAAGGGTTTACCACTGGGTAAGAACAGTGGCAAAACACATACCTTCTCTAGATCTAAGGATATGTTTTGATTTCCATATGTAGCAGGATATTTCTAGACTTTTCTATAGAAGAAAACAGATTACCTAACAAGGAATAAGGAACTGACTGCCACTGGCCTGCTCTGCAGTCCTGTCTGTAGAGGTCAGCGACACAACGTTCACAGAGCTCTGAGGGAAACAGGCTAAGAGTCAGAGGTTCTACACACAGACCACCATTGCAGAGGCATGAAGGTGAAAAAGACACCTGCCATTATGTGAAAATGAAGAGAGTACACACCTCTCTAATTTCTTTTTGAATAAGAAATTTGATTTAAGAAATCCTCTCAACAGGGTTAAAAATAGAAAATTGCAAGAATAAGGTAGGCACAGTGTATATAATACAGTGAAAAGCAATGAACTACAAAGACCAGTAAAGTCTAATTAATTCTTTATGCTGAATGTGCTGATTCTATTACCCATGAAAAGTTGAAAAAATAGTCAAAAATTTCAAAGAATAATTTCTGTGTTACCTGTGGTTTTCAGAAGATATAAAGAATTTTCCTTAACATTTTCACCATCTTCCCACATTGACTGATTTTCAGCAAAGGCTGTTTAGTTTTTTGTTTTTTATTTTTTCAAGACAGAGCCTTGCTCTGTCACCCGGGCTGGAGTGCAGTGGTGATATCTCAGCTCACTGCAGCCTCTGCCTCCCGGGTTTCAGTGATTCTTCTGCCTTACCCTTCCATGTAGCTGAGATTACAAGCACATACCACCACGCCCAGCTAATTTTTGTATTTTTAGTAGAGATGGGGGTTTGACCATGCTGGCCAGGCTGGTCTCAAACTCCTGACCTCAGCCTTCCAAAGTGCTAGGATGTTTATTTTAATTCTTAGTTTGTTTCTATGAGGTTAAAAGTTTACCTCAGACATTTTCTCTTCTGCTGATCCTTTTAATTGGACTTCTAGACTGATCATTATTTGGAGCCGCCTTGGAATTCCTCACAATCATGTGGGTGATTCTTAGATGCCCCCTGTTGGTCATTGTTTCCGTCTTCCTCTGACTATTACATGGCCTTAGGGATTCTCACGTGGAAAAAAACAAGTGATGGCTGCCACTTGGCTGCATGCTTGGTTAAGCCAGGGCAGGTGGTTAATAGAATTTATTTGATCCTCCTGGACTTATCTCAGTTTTCACGTTACACTGATGGCTCATGAGAGGCCACTGGCATCTGGGACAGAGCCCAGGGATGGACAATATCTTCCAAAAGGGAAAAGAAAAGAGGTCTGTGCCCTTGACCCTTGCATCAGTTTTGCCACACCTTCCTTACTCCCCTCTCTTCTTCAAGAGCATGAATGACTTTCTGGTGAGGACTCTGAGTGAGCACGAAAGACAGAGACAACGCTACAGGTTAATTGTGAAGATATGGAGACAGAAAAATTGAGGAAACAGTTTTAAGAATTTACATGAGAAGGAGAAAACAAAACAATGAGAAAAATACAACTAACTGTTATATGAAGTAGGAAGAGCTTGAAAGGTAACATCAAAGTAAGGACCTATTCAAATAATGTTCAAAGAAAGAAGCCAAGGAGCAATTGAATCCAAGACCTACAGACTAGAGCTTTTCATTAGTCCAACAACAAAAATGTGAAGAGTTAGTTTTCCTTGACATCAGTTTGTTCAGTATCCATGATGGAGAATGAGAACTACAAGTCTAGACAAACAAGAACATACTTCCGTGGAGCTGCATTAAATGTTTCCTGTTTCTACAGAGCCCTTCTATGTAACGAGATTCTGTGTAATGAGATTTACCTGTGTAACATTTGATCAACTTGGCCTTTCATCTTGTCCTCTGGGACTCTCCGGTGGGAGCAGTTAGGAAGCACAGAGCCATTAGGACCCCTCCACCATCACTGGGGGAAACGTTTCTGAAATACCAGGTTCCTCACAGCGGCCTTCACATCCTTGTTCCTCAGGCTATAGATGATGGGGTTAAGCATGGGGGTCACCACCCCATAGAAGAGGGAGATGAGTTTGTCTGCAAGGTCCTGCTTGTCTGCCCCCAGCGGGTCCTTAGACCTGGGCTTCCCATGCATGAAGAGGATGGTCCCATAGAAGACGACCACGACTGTGAGGTGGGCAGAGCAGGTGGAGAAGGCGTTTTCTCCCCTCTGCTGAGGGGATCCTCAGGATGGTGGCAAGGATGAAGACATAGGAGAAAGAGATGAACAGAACTGGGACCCCCAGGAAGATCACATTGGCCACTCCCACACTGATCACATTGACAGAGATATCAGCACAGGCCAACTTCAGGACAGCCAGAATCTCACAGGTGAAGTGGTTGATGATGTTGTCTCCACAGAAGGGCAGCCTCATTGCAAGGGATGTCTGCACCGTGGCAGTGAGGCTTCCAGCTACCCAGGAGCTGGCAGCCATGGGCACATAGGCAGCCTTGCTCATGACCACAGGGTACCTAAGGGGGTTGCAGATGGCCACATAGCGATCGAACGCCATCATGCTCAGGAGCACACACTCTGTGGCTTCCATGGCAAAGGAGAGGAACATCTGCACTGCACAGGCTGAGAAGGAGATGGTTTTCCGGGGGGTCAGGAAGCTGTCAAGGATGAGGGGGACTGAGGAGGTCGTGTAGCAGATGTCCAGGAAGGAGAGGTTCCCCAGGAAGAAGTACATGGGCGTGTGCAGGCAGGAGTCAAGGATAGTCACCAGGATGAGGACCCCATTGCCCAGCAGGATCACCAGGTACATCAACAGGATGAGCACGAAGAATGTCTTCTCCAGCTTTGGATGGGCAGAGAGGCCCAGGAGGATGAACCCCATCACAGGGGAGGTCTGATTGGAACTGACCATGGTGTCTCTATGTCACTTGCGTGAACTCAGAGGGCCAGCTCCGTGATTCTCTGATGCCTGAAGTGCCCAGACAGCCAGTGAGGAAGTCCATTGGAGAATAGCTCTGACAATTGAAAGCATTGTCTATATTGCTCTAAATAAAATGCAGGAAATTTTATCAAAATCCACTTGGTGATTTTTGGCCACCCCATAGAGAGGTTTAAAATGTCACCTGATTAAATTTTCTCATCACATTTAAGGCAGACATCACACATTTACTTCATGTTACATGTGTGGATGATTCACTTTGTTTAATTTTAGCAAGAAATATTATATTCCATTTGTATGATTTTTTTCCCTTGGGATCTAGGATTGTTAGAAAAAACTGGTGCTCCTCATCCTCAATTCCTGACCATTCTGTTCTGTGAGCACTTTTAAAAATTATTATTATTATTATTATTACTATTATTATTATTATTTGAGACAGAGTCTCACTCCATTACCTTGGCTGGTGTGCAGTAGGGCAAACATAGCTCATTGTAGCCTCAACCTCCAGGGCTCAAGCGATCCTCCTGCCTCAGTCTCCCCGGTAGCTGGGACCACATGCACGTGCCACCACACCTGGCCAATTTTTAATTTTTTTTGTAGAGATGAGGTCTCACTTTGTTGCCCAGGCTGGTGTCAAATTCCCCGGGCTCAGGCAGTCCTACTGCCCCGGCCTCCCAAAGTGCTGGGATCACAGGCGTGAGCCATGGCACCCGGCCTGTGAGCGCTTTCAGATGCTCTCTGCCTCCTCTTTTCTAGCTCACTCCCGAGATTACAGAACTCTGGGCTATTTGTCCACTTATGAATTCATTCACTCACTTGCCAGACTCTTCTGGAACACGTACTAACAGGACTGGCATTCATCAACCAATCAGTGCATGGGAATTGTGAAGTCCCTTTTCTTCTCTGGAACTTCATTTCCCAGATGGTTACTTTGAAATAGATTATTATCAGAGATATTCAATCCCAGGGACTAAATGATCTCATGAATTTCTTGTTCTTGGGCTGTTGGACCACAGAGACATCCTTTTCTATGTCATTCAACATTCCCCCAATGCCACTTGGTCACCAGGTATGCCACTGGGGATAGAGCTGGGCCCACAAGAGTTTCTATATTGTTTTTAAAGTGCTCTCTTACCTTTACAACAAGTGTGTTGATTCAAATCACTTCTCTGGGATCTGGGAATAGTCCAGAAGCCAAAAATAGCCAATCTGGTCAGAAAGCAGCAGCCAGATGAGTTAGTGCCTGAAATGGATGGAATTTTTCTTGTCTTTGTTCTATGTTTTGGTAAAGCCCACAAAAGACCATTCATTGCTCATACAAAGCCACTTAAATCCCACCCTGCTATTGGGATTATTCTAGTCCCTGAAGTAATTTAAAGTTTAGAAATTCAAGTTGCAAAGTCAAGAAACTTCTTATACATCTGGGATTAAGTCCCCATGATCCAATTATTCTGAAGTCTCTCCAGAAATACTTTCTTCCCTCCTTCCCTCTCTCCCTACCCATCCTGCTGGGCTACTGGAAAGCATTAGAGAGGAAGGATTATCCCCATCCTCTCCAAATTAACAAGAACCCCCAGTCAATGAGAACTCTCACCAAAGTCCATGATAGATCTTGGGGAATATGAAACCACACAGGACAGATCCTTGTGGGTTAGTCCCCTTGGCCATTTACAAATTCAGAATTGAGGATCTCAGGTTCGGGTGAAAGCCAATGACCTAGATCTCTTGTCTATATCTCACCAAGTAGGTTCTGCTAGGCACTTCTGACCCAGACCAGGCCTTTAAAGGATCATAAGTGAATCTGGTCATGACTTCTACCAGAGAGTTTCAGAGGCAAGGCAGCTGTGGACTTGAAAAAGAGCAGCTGCTCACAGAGTGGTGTCCTGTTCTATATGACTGAGTCTTTTCCTGTGTGTAGGTGCATGATAATCCTGTATCGGTGCAGTTGTGAGAGCACTGATGGTTTACCATGGGGATCTGGTAACCTCCACTTCTAAGATCCAAAACTGAGAGCCGTGACTGCCCAGGCAGCAGCCAGGAGCATCTTCAACATGGACCACTGTTTTCTGATACACTATAGTTTCTTAATCACACTCCAGTTTTCTCTCTCCCATGTAATTCTAATCCCAGCAATGGTAGGTGACACATGTAATGAGCTCTATTCCACAGATGTCCTTGGTATGCAAGACGAGCCTGCCCAGTGTCAGCAAAAACACTTGGGCAATCTTGCCCAGCTCTTTCACAAATGAGCATGCCTGCCTTGTTCTAAAAATCCAAGAATCAAATATAGCCACATTAATAGTCATAAGCCATTTTGTCTTGTGTTAAATGTTTTCCTTTTTGTGAGATATATTATACATACAAAACAGTGTAAAAAGCATATGTATAGCATTCAAGAAAAAAAAAAAGAAAATACACTTCCATGTCCCCCCCTTCAACCAGGTTAAAAGTAGGATGTTCCAGAACCTTAGAAGCCCCTCTTATTTCCCCATCCCTTTATATTTCCTTATTCCCTCCCTTCCAAGAAGTGACCATCATTTTGACTTCTGTGGAAATAATTTTGTGGTAGGCAGAATCTTAATGATCCCCACATCATCACACAACTCCCTTCCTGTGGTGATCAAACACTAACCTAGGTACTGCTGTGAAGGGATTTTGTCAATGTAACTAAAGTTCCAAATCGGTTGGCTTTAAGATTAGAAGATTATCCAGTGAGGTCTGACCTAATCAAATGAGCCCTTTAAAAACAGTTTTCTTCAGTTAGTAGCAGAGGGAGAAGCCAGATTCAAAGCATGGGAAGGATTCCACATGCTGTTTTGTTTTTTTTTTTTTTCCCCCGAGACGGAGTTTCCCTCTTGTTACCCAGGCTGAGTGCAATGGCGCGATCTCGGTTCACCACAACCTCCGCCTCCTGGGTTCAGGCAATTCTCCTGCCTCAGCCTCCTGAGCAGCTGGGATTACAGGCACGCGCCACCATGCCCAGCTAATTTTTTGTATTTTTAGTAGAGACGGGGTTTCACCATGTTGACCAGGATGGTCTCGATCTCTTGACCTCGTGATCCACCCACCTCGGCCTCCCAAAGTGCTGGGATTACAGGCTTGAGCCACTGCGCCTGGCAGCTGTTTCTTGATTATAAGTTGGAGGGAGCCGCAAACAAGAACCATAGAGCTGCCACAAGGAGCTAAGCATGATCCCTGGCAATGACTAGCCAGGAAACTAGGACCATAGTCTAAAAAACACAAGGAATTGAATTCTGCCACCAGTACCAATGAGCTTGAAAGCTGACTTTTTCTCAGAGTCCGGCTCAACTCACCCAGCCTTCTCACTTCCAGAACTGTGAGCTAATAATTAGGTGTGTTGTTTTAACCTGCTGATGGTGGGGGGTGGTTTATTATGCAAAATGAGAAAGCTAATATGTATTCCCTTTATGTCCTTCATAGTTTTACCTTCTGCAATGTATTAGTGTACAATGTATTGTTCCATTTTGAAAAATGGAGTAACAGTTGCAAACCTAGCTTTTTTAAATAATACCTTTAGGGGGTACAAGAGAAGTTTTGTTACACAGATATATTGAGTTGTGATGAAGTCTAGGTTTTTAGTGCAAGCATTACCCAAAGTAATGTACATTATGCCAATTAAGTAATTTCTCATCCCTCAGCCCCCCTCACATTCCACACTTCCAAGTCTCCAGTGTCGATTAGTCCACACTTCGTGTCCATGTGGATACATTAGTACTTGACTTTCTGTTTCTGGGTTGCATAACTTAAGATACTGGCCATCCAATATGGGCAGTTCCATCCATGTTGCTGTAAAATTCCTTCTCTCCTATGTCCAAAGAATACTGCATTGTGTATATAGATGACATTTTCTTTATCCAATCATCTGCCTATGTATGCTTAGATTGATTCCATCTTTGCTATTGTGAATAATGCTGTGATAAATGTACCAATGAATGTATCTTTTTTACATGCTTAATTCTTTTCCTTTATGTACATACAACTACTGGGTATCTACGTAAAGGAAAAGAATTATGCAATGGCAAAATCCCATTTTTAGTCTCTACTAAAAATACAAAAATTAGCCAGGCGTGGTGGCGCATGCCTGTAATCCCAGCTACTTGGGAGGCTGAGGCAGGAGAATTACTTGAACCTGGGAGGTAGAGGTTGCAGTGAGTTGAGATCGCACCATTGCACTCTGGCCTAGGCAAGAAGAGCCAAATTCTGTCTCAAAAAAATTAATTATGTAAAAAAGTAGATTGGTAGTTCTATTTTTAGTTCTTTGAGATATCTCAATACTATTTTCCCTTGCGGTTTTACTGACTTGCTTTCCCACAAACAGTATATAAATGTTTACCTTTTTTCACATCCTCACTAACATCTGCTATTTTTTGACTTTTTAATGATAGTCATTCTGACTGGCAAACCAAGCTTTTGAATGAAAAGAAAATATTGCCACTATTTTGGGGAAGACTCACCCGAGAATCTAAGCTCTCAGTTTTAATAGTCCCTTCTGGGTAAGTCAGACAGTGCTGTAGTGTGGCCAGGTACCAGACATCTGGGAGAAATACCCGATAATTTGGTGGGTGTATTAGCCAGGGTTCTCCAGAGGAATATTACTAATCATGTATATGTGTGTCATAAGGAACCGGCTTATGTGATTATGGAGGCTAACAAATCAGAGAGTGTGGATTGTTTTATGTTTTCCACTTCTAAGCTCTGACTATGGCCCTCTTCCCACTCTTGGGAACAGATCAAAGCAGAATGCTCTCTGGAGTGGAATGAGTGTTCTCTGCTAACCCAGTCAGCAAGACATCGAGAGATAAGAGGGTATTTTATACATGCATGGCCAAGATAAGGCCAGTGCAGGAAAGAATGTGGGCCAGGCTGTGAGGGGCATTCTGTCCTCAAGTTAATCACCATAGGCAGCAGGGGTCTACGAATAAGAGCCCTTGACATGCCTGTCTCTGGAGTCACAGGGCTACCCTCTGGGCTGGCTGCCTTCTCTGTGAGGTGTACAACTGTCATGCCAGGATCTCCTTTACTGTCCTGGGGACTCCTTACGTCTCTCTTATGCGTTGGAACTTCTGTTTCTTTTGTCAATTTCTTTCTGTTTCTTGGTTTAATCTCTTATTTGGATAGAGCACATTCTTGAATAAGTTCCTTTTTTTTTTTTTCTTTTGAGACTGAATCTTACTCTTGTCACCCAGACTGGAGTGCAGTGGCACAATATTGGCTCACTGCAACCTCCACCTCCTGGGTTCAAGTGATTCTTCTGCCTCAGCCTCCTGAGTAGCTGAGATTACAGGAACACGCCACCACAATCCACCTAATTTTTGTATTTTTAGTAGAGATGGGGTTTTGCCATGTTGGCCAGGCTGGTCTCGAACTCCTGACCTCAGGTGATCCACCCACCTCGGCCTCCCCAAGTGCCTGAGCTACTGCACTCAGCCTTGAATAATTTCTCAAGAATGAGTGTATTGTATATACATTTTTGAGATCTTATGTGTCTGAACATATTTTTATTTAACTTCCATAAATGACCGATAATTTGGCGGGTGTATTAGCCAGGGTTCTCCAGAGGAATATTACTAATCATGTATGTGTGTGTCACAAGGAACCGGCTTATGTGATTATGGAGGCTAACAAATCACGAGATTTGTAGTCAGCAGGCTGGTGGCCCAGGAGAGCTGCTGAAAAAACTAATTTCCCAGCTCAAAGGCAGGAGGAATTCCCTCTTCCTCATCCTTTTAGTTCTATTTAAGCCTTTCACTGATTGAATGAGGCTTAGTACATTAGGGAGGACAATCTGCTTTATTCAATCTATGCATTCAAAAGGTACTCCCTCACAGACATCTCCAGAATAATATTTGGCCAAATATCTGGGTACCCCATCACCCAGTCAAGTTAACACATAAAATTAATCAATCATCGCAATAGTGTGTGGAACTCTAGGAACTGACTGGAAATCATCTTCCTTAGGAATTTGAAGGTAATTCTGGTACAGTCAAAAGCCATTTTGATTGTTGATCTTTTATGCTAATTATTTTTTTACTCCATGAAAGACTAAAGTACCCATGCTCTCTACTGTGGCTGTTGTCTGCCAGTCCAGAGAGCCATGATTTTACCTTCTACAGAGAATAAAACTTTTGTTGGGGTGGGCAAGAAATAGTTGACTAATGCCATGGAATGAGTGAAGGGGTACAGGGACTCTGCTTCTTATACATTTGTCACCTAGTCTTCCTTTTTTAGCGGTGCTTCTTACACCCCTGTCCTACAGGTACTTGGTACAGTGAGTTTCTCTGTGCTACAAATCTAGTCATTGCCTATTACTATGGTTTAAATGTCCCCTCAAAAACTCATGGTGAAATTCAATTCCCATGGCAACAGTGCTGAGAGGTGGAACCTGCAAGAGGTGATTAGGCCAAGAGGGCTCAGCCTTCATGAATGAATTAATGCCAGTATTGCAGGAGGGAGTTATTGCAGGAGTTTGGCCTCCTCTCTCTCCTTGTTTTATGTTCTTACTTGCTCTTTCACCTTCTGCCATGGGATGATGCAACACAAAGGCCTTCACCAGATGCCGGTGCCATGCTCTTGGACTTCACAGCCTCCATCACTGGGAGCCAAATGAACTTCTACTGTTTATAAATTACCCAGTCTCAGATATTCTGTTAAAGCAGCAGAAAATGGAGTAAGACACCTAGCTTTCCAAGTTTCTGGCTTGGGATTTGGCTCTGTCAGATCTGCTACGGCAATTATCGCTAGTTAATCTGCTTCCTAACTTTCACAATGTTCTCACTGTTGATATCTTACTTCTCCTTAACCTTGTGGAGTTTATCAGAAAGAAAGGAAGACTATAGTTTTCATGGCTTTTAGGAGGAATGAAATTAGATGCATGTGTTCAGTCATCCTTTATGCCTCAGTCTTGATTCCATAAAATTTCTAACATCCTGCTTATTTTTGTAATTGTTTATTGCTTATTTCTCTCCTGTTAGAATATAAGTTTCACAGGCATGAGTTTTTTTCTGTATTGTCCACAGATGTTTCCTTAGTATAAAAATAGGGCCTTGCTGACAATTGACTCTCATGCAGAAGGTGTCAGGAGCCATGAGCTCATAATACCACACACACACAGAAAAAACTTAAGTAACTAGATATAATTTATGGGAAACACAAAGACAGACACCACAGAACTGCAATCAGCAAAATCAGACTGTGGTAAGCTTTATACTTTCCCATTATGGGAAACTATTCCTTCCAAAAAAAAAAAATCTAGCCTAAAAGCAGGGTGGTGGTGGGAGGAACAGAGGCAGAGGGAAAGATAGAAAAAGGGAGGGGGAAATACAGACCGAAAGAGGCTATATTAGTCCATTCTCACGCTGCTGGTGAAGACATACCTGAGACTGCATAATTTATAAAGAAAAGAGGTTTAATTGACTCACAGTTCAGCATGGCTGAAGAGGCTTCAGGAAACTTACAATCATGGCAGAAGGGGAAGCAAATATATTCTTCTTCATATGGTAGCAACAAGGAGAAGTGTCAAGCAAAGAGGGGAAAGGCCCTTATAAAACCATCAGGTCTCATGAGAACTCATTCACTATCATGAGAACAGCATGAGAGTAACCACTCCCATGATTAAATTTCTTCCAACCATGTCCCTCTCATGACATCCCACAACACGTAGAGATTACGGGAACTACAATTCAAAATGAGATGTGGGTGGGGACACAGCCAAACCATATCAGAGACAAATCACAATGTATGCTGTTATTCGGATCCTGGTTCAATTTAAAAATTAAATAATTTATAAGACATTTCTGGAAATATAAACATTGGATAATTGATGATATCAAGGAATTATTGAGTTTTAGGGGATTTATTTATGTGTTAGATATTAAATGGGACTTTATATTTTTGTAAGAGTACTAATCTTTTTTGGATATAAATACTAAAATCTTTGAAGATGGAATGCTGTTATCATTTGGGATTTGCTTTAGAATTATTAAGGAGAAAGAGAAATAATCCACAGGGCTACAGAAGAACAAGACTGGCCATAAGCAGCACAGAAAGACAAATTTTGCATGTTCTCACTTGTTTGTGGAAGCTAAATGTTAAAACAATTGAACCCATGGAGATGGAGAGTAGAATGATAGTTATTGGAGGCTGGGAATGGTGGTGAGAGGGTAGAGGGGAAGAGATGGCTTATGGGTACAAAAAATAGAATGAATTAGATCTAGCATGTGATAGCACCACAGGGTGACTCTAGTAACAAACAATTTAACTGTACATTTAAAAATAACTGAAGAGTATAATTTGTAACACAAAGGATAAATGCTTGAGGTGATGGAAACCCCATTTATCCTGATGTTATTATTATACATTGTATGATGGTATCACAACATCCCATATACTCCATAAATATATATACCTGCTATGTACCTGGGAAAATTTTAAAAATTAAAGATTACACACATACACACACACACACACACACACACACACACACACACACACACACAATCTGCCATGAGCAGATCATCTTTGGATCTGGAAGATGAATACCTAAGTTTTATTCTTTCTACAGGATTAAAATTTCCCATAAAATAAAATAAAATAAGTCCCCAGGACTTAGCCTAAGTATTGCAGCCTTTATTTCTATCTCACATAGGTCTGGTCCTCTTTGCATATTTGGTTTATCATCTCTCTCTCTGCAGAACAGCTTTCTCTTCCTTGCTAGATAAGGGGGCACATTCATCGCTGCTTTACATGGTCTCTCAGTTCAAGAGCCTTAGGCCAAGTGAGAGCTGACTCTATGTCCAAATTCCAAATGCCTTGGAGAGAAAATATGACTAGCCCAGTTTGGGTCAATTCTCCAATTATCTATAGCCAAAGGAGAGAGTATGACTGTCCTCTCAGTAGGGGCTAAGGGAAGACACATTCTGCTTCAGGCAGAACATTCCAGCTAATGTGTTATAGGCTACAGATATGCCAAGCTCAGAGTCTTCCTGGGATTACTAAGCAGAACCTGTAGTGACCTAAGCCCCCAGGTGAATTGCCTTCAGCCATGAATAGATTCATCCAGTCACCCCAGAGTGTCATACGCATCCTATTATTTTCTGTGTGCTCCATGGCAAGACAAAGATTGGGAAGAACTGTGCTAGGGAAGTGGGCAGGGTCATTAAGTTCTGTCCCATGGTGTCTTCAGTGCCTCCTTTCAAGAGTGATCTTGGCTTTACATTTTTGTAACACAAAGGTACACTTGGGTGTTTTTCCCAAAACAGAGAAATCACCTGCTCAAAAAAGTTAAATTCAGACTTGAACAGTGGAGAAACAAAAAAATTATTCCTGTGTAACCAGCAGCATCCTGCTTCCATCCCCTCAAGCCACACTCCCCCTGCGTTCTAGGTTTCAACATTTTCATTGGGTTCAATCACAGCTAACGTGCTCTATTACATGAGTACTTCAATTTTCTGGTAATTACTCTTCACATGTCTCTTCTTTGGAAAACATTCTCTTCTGAGATTTGTGGGTGAAAGCAGCCAAGAAGCAAAGAGCTACGTGGACATCTGTTCCCCCAGACATCATTGGGCAAAGCATTTCTGAAATACCAGGTTCCTCACAGCAGCCTTCACGTCCTTATTCCTCAGGCTGTAGATGATGGGGTTGAGCATGGGGGTCACCACCCCATAGAAGAGGGAGATGAGTTTGTCTGCAAGGTCCTGCTTGTCTGCCCCCAGCGAGTCCTTAGACTTGGGCTTCCCATACATGAAGAGGATGGTCCCATAGAAGACGACCACGACTGTGAGGTGGGCAGAGCAGGTGGAGAAGGCCTTTTTTCTCCCCTCTGCTGAGGGGATCCTCAGGATGGTGGCAAGGATGAAGACATAGGAGAAAGAGATGAACAGAACTGGGACCCCCAGGAAGATCACATTGGTCACTCCCATACTGATCACATTGACAGAGATATCAGCACAGGCCAACTTCAGGACAGCCAGAATCTCACAGGTGAAGTGGTTGATGATGTTGTCTCCACAGAAGGGCAGCCTCATTGCAAGGGATGTCTGCACCGTGGAGGCAGTGCTTCCAGCTACCCAGGAGCTGGCAGCCATGGGCACATAGGCAGCCTTGCTCATGACCACAGGGTACCTAAGGGGGTTGCAGATGGCCACATAGCGATCGAACGCCATCATGCTCAGGAGCACACACTCTGTGGCTCCCATGGCAAAGGAGAGGAACATCTGCACTGCACAGGCTGAGAAGGAGACGGTTTTCCGGGGGGTCAGGAAGCTGTCAAGGATGAGGGGGACTGAGGAGGTTGTGTAGCAGATGTCCAGGAAGGAGAGGTTCCCCAGGAAGAAGTACATGGGCGTGTGCAGGTGGGAGTCAAGGATAGTCACCAGGATGAGGACTCCATTGCCCAGCAGGATCACCAGGTACATCAGCAGGATGAGCATGAAGAATGTTTTCTGCAGCTTTGGGTGGGCAGAGAGGCCCAGGAGAACAAACTCTGTCACAGAGGCCGTCCAGTTGGCATTTAGCATGGTGCAGCTCCTCTGTCAACTGAAGGAAATACTCAGAGGTCCAATTCCACATTCTTTGCTTTGCATAGGAGCAGTGCATCTGGTCTAGAGTTTCAGTCTGGCTAAGAGATTAAAAAAACAGTTTTGAAAATCTACAGTATTTATTTCCAAGAAAAAGACAACAAAATAAAAAATTATTTTGGGGCCACAGGACACCAAATGCACAAGGTTTAAAATGACTCTGATAATGTAACTCATGTGATCAGTGACAAAGACACATAACACATTCATTTAGGGGTGCTACATCCTACATGGCAATTTACCTCATTAAACTTTGATCAGAAAAGTGACTTAAAGTTTCCATGATCCTCCAAATTTGTACCAGATACTAGTGACTTAATTACTTGTGAATCCTCACCTTATAACTATTTATTCTCTTTAGACAATTTTTGTATAAAGCAAACTCCTGATGTTGCGCAAGATCTTTCTCATGGGCAACACCAGCCCCAGCTGGGTCTTTCAGGAAGAGAGATGCAAGGGAAAGGGGAGAGGGTTCCAAGGTAACTTCATGCTCTGGAATTTTCAATATGTCTCTAATATTTATATCTGATGTTTCATGAAGATAAATAGAAGGCTGGCCCCAGAAACCTATAGTGGCTCACAATTTCTGGGACTCTAGTTCTCTTGGGTAACTAAAGCAGTCCATTTTTTCTTATCATTCTACTGAGGTGAGTGTCCACACAGGAATTAAGAGTTCTTGAACCTAAGTATGTCACCCAGATATAGACCGCCACACTGATTATGCCCCCCAAATAAATCTGGTCCCAACCTCTGTCCTCTTCTGCAGAACACTGATGCATGGGCTTTCAGCTTGATCTCTTCTAGTGATGAAGAGCTCACTACATTCCCAAACAGCCTGCTTCCTATTTACAGAGCTCCGAAGTATCAGAACATTCTTTATTCTAAACCAAGCCAGCAGCCTCCTGAGTTTCTCTCATTTATGTGATGGTGGTTTCACCTTCTTGTGGAATTGCCCGAGTTTGTGAAAAGTCAACAGAAGAGGCTCTGAAACCATATGACCATCTTATTTCTGGGGGAGTCTCTGAAGTTAGGTGAGTCCATTACCTAAGACTGAAAAGTTTCATAGGCTTCTTGCCATCTAGCCTTTCTGACCCAAGAAGGAGTTTCACATGGGCCTCAATCTTTGTGATAGCACTGAAATTGCTTCATTCCTTCCCTTCTCAAGTCCCAACCCAGCTGGAAAATCAAGTCAGAAGTTAGGAATGTGACTGTGCCAATAAAAAGATTAAGTATTACTCATATAAGAACCCTAACTTACCTTTGTCAGTAGTCTACTGAGAAAATATGCCCATAGCTTAGGAATGGCGTGTGGGCCAGAAATAGCACTAGCTTGAAAGACTCGGGTTGAGATGGCCACCTATGATTTGAAGAAAAGAGTGAAACCTAGTTCTTCCTACTCAGTCTTGGTTTTATGTTTTAAGCAAAATTTCCAAATGAATAACCAGAACATGTAAAAGGCAATTTGAAATCAGTGCTGCCATTGGGACTATTATGCTCCCTGAAGTGATTAAAAGTTTGGAAGTAGAATTGTACAAAGTCAAGAAACTTTTTATCCTTCTGAGACAATGTCCCCAAGATCCAATTATGCCAAAAGCACTCCAGTAAGCCTTCTTTTCCTTCTTCCTTTGTTCTTGTTGGAACTTTCCACACTTAGACCATTGAGGGAAATTAGAGAAAGCATTTGCATGTCCTTTTTGAACTTCTGCAAACTTCAAAATGCTAAAAATTCTCAAAAAGAAGCTGGAGAGCTAAATGTTATTTTGGAACACCCTCCATCCATGCACTATGGGATCAGCAGCTGTGGGCACAATAATTCCAAATCAAGTGCTCAGGGGCATGACTGTGGACATTTTGGAGGAACTTCCATGTAAAGCCCTGGGGAGACTTCAATGGGGAGTCAGTTTCTGGCAAGTCTATGAACAATAGGGGAGAATTAACACATGAAGAGACAGGCAAGGGATGAGAGGAAGGAGAAGATCATCTTAGGGACAGAGCTTGGCACAGCTCTTGGGCTTGCTTGTTTCTTCCACAAGCTCAACAAGGCATTTGAACAGCATCATGGAACATGAGGGATAGCACAGAGTTCAGGGAAGATATTCTATGTTAGTGGAATCTGGAGTATCATAGGCAGCGTCTAAGATGGCCCTAGTGATTCTGCCTCCTGGTATTCATGGTATTCATGGCTTTGTGTCATCCTCTCTCCTTGAGTAACTTGCATTTAACCAAGGGAAAACACTCACTTACTGACTTTAGTGAAACAAACTTCCAGATTGGAGAGACAAATGTGACAAGGAACTGAGAGAGGTCTCTGGCCAACTTATTCAGGACCTCAGCCCAACAACTCTCAAGGCACTGAATCTTGCCAACCACCTAAGTAAGCTTGGAAGTAAACCTTTCCCCAATTAAACCTTCAGATGAGATCCCACCCCTAGTCAAAACCTTAGCTGCAGCCTTGTGAAAGACCCTGAAGCAAAGGATCCAGTTAATCTGTAATCAGATCGTGACCCACAGAAATTGTGAAACAACATGTGTGTTATTTCAAGCCACTTAGTTTTGAAGTAGTTCGTTATGCAACAATAAATAACTAATATGTGGAGGATGATTATAAACTATGAGGAAGAAGCCAGGGAAAGAAAGCAGTGAAGTATCTAGAAAACAGTGATTCAGTGAAAGGGATTCCTCTACTTCCTCAAAAGTCTTTCCTATTGCCAGAGGACAGTAGTCAGCAGGTTTTTTTCTCATTCTGGGTCAGTCTGCTTATTTCCCTGCACCTCTATCCTGGGTGTTAGCTTAGCTTTTGGCTACATGGAACATGATCACTTCCTCTTTTGTGTATCAGCCCTTTAGAGACAGAATAACAATAAATCACTGCAGATATGTGCAGCTTCGCTGAAGATATGGCCCTGAACTAGGCACATCACTCCTTCTACTGCCTGCTGTGGACACTGTGTTTCTGTGAATGTGTCAGACATCCCTCTGGCTTACCTGGCAAAGAATCATCTCCTCTAGGAAATTTCTCATAGCAATTCCCACAGAATTGCCCACGGAACTCTCTCTCCTCTAAACTTTAAAAGCCTCCTTTCCTGGGATGTCCAGCTTTGTTCTGAACTCTGGAAATTAACTTGTTTAATTTATTTTCTCTGGATGTGTCCATGTGCTTAGTTCTATTCACATATCCATATGCATAATGTGTGTGTGCACATATAGGTGGTTTGTAATTCTTTTTCTCTTCAGCCTCAAGGATCTGGTGATATTCATTTCCAAGATGAAATGCCAATAGGCTTCCTGCTGAATCATGAACTTGAATCTTGATGTTCAAATCCCCCTTAGTTTGTCTAACTGATGCTCCAGAATTCACCTGCATTCATTATTTTCATTGTCTGGAAACTCAGTGGTGGCATTATCTGTCAATAGTTCTTTCAACCCTGTCCCTCATTTTTCCATAGTAGAGTTAGTCTTTATGATCATGGTGGAAGAGCAGGAATCAAAATGATGACCAGTGAGCTCAGTTTCATGTACTCCATATCTCATTCTTGAATTGAAAACAAATTGTTGTCATGGTTAGCTTCTTCCTCACTTCCTTTTTTCATTCTGTGAGTACTGTTGGGAGGCTCTAGAATCATACCCCTTGGGTCCACAGTAAATTCTAATGTCTTGGATGATCCCTGTAAAATAATGGAGCTTTGAAAAACATCCTTCTGTTCTCTCTCTCCACTTAGGAGCCACAGTGATGGAGATCATTGTTTCCTGACAGATCAGCTGGAGTTTTGCTTATCTTTTATAGAAAGAAATTTTAGATCTTTACCTTTTTTTTTTTTTTTTTTTTTGGTCTCAGAAATCTTAGAACACTCTACCAGCTCTGAAACATTTCCTTCAGGATAGCATGTTCATTGACTTTGCTCCTGACCATCTATTCAGTCTTTGACATCTGCCTGGTATACACCAGGCAGGATGAAGGGTCCTCCAAGTTCTGCCATGTCACCACTCAAGGACATCCCAAGGACAAAACATGCTTTGGGAAATATGCTTTACCCTTGTGTACTAGTTTTAGACTGTCTATCATGGTTGCTAATCAATTCCCAAAGCAATTGAGACAGAGGCACATATAAATAGTAACTTAATAAATATATAATAAAATTATGACTGAAAGGCATCCTGGAAAAACAATCTCTGCCCTGTGTCCAAGAGGCACAAAGAATCTCGGGCCCTCAGATGACCTACTGGAGAGAGGAGATATTTACTATTTAGGAGCAAGGTAACCACAAATAAGAACAGGCAACAAGCAAAAATAAAGTCCTTTTGTATTGAGACTTCTAGAAAACTTATTAGACAAATGTGTGGCTTGCCAATGACAGTTATTATAACAAGTTTGTGCATTTAGATAGATATATAGATACCCACTTTTGGGGTAAAATTTACTTACAGTGAAATGCGCAATTCTTAAGTGCATCATCCAATGAGTTTAGACAAATGTACAGACCCACGTAATCCAAACCCAATCCAGCTGTAGAACATTTCTGTCAACACAAAGGGTTTTCTTATGCCCTTTCCCAGTCAATCCCCAATACCACTCTGTCCAGAGCACCCCCACTGTTATAATTTTTTCACTTTCATTTATGTCTACCTTTTCAGAAACATCATATTAATAGGATCATTCATATTCTTTCATGCAAGTCTTGATTCAGAATGTTTCTGAGATTCATCCATGTTGTTACATGATTTAGCAGAATATCCCTGTTTAATTTTCCCCTAGATACGTCTTGAGATCTCTCTCAGGAGTGTGGGTATAAACTGTAGCCCTAGCTCTAGGAATTTAGTCATAAATGTTTACAGTGTGCCTTTCATGAGATACTTCTTTATCCTAGCCGATGGTCCAAAACCTAAGTGTCCAGCCTGTGACGACCAAGTGTCCCTCTCCCAGTAAACTTATTTATACTGGCAGATTTTTAAGGGTTTTGTCTTACCTGTGTCCAGCTTGTTCCTACCAAGATGGCAATTCTCTAGGAGAGTGCTGACCTAGAAAGAAGTTAGGTTCGGTTATGTTAGTCAAATGAAACACAGAGGAGGCAGCTCAGGAAAACATATGAAATAACAGAAGCAGTGTACTACAGATCTAGAGAGGAGAGGGCAGCAAGCCTCATAAGGCCAACAGGAAGAGAGGCAGCCATCCAGGACATGCACACTCAACCAGTGGGTAGAAAGCAAGAGAGGGCAAGTGAGGGACCTGTTGGTATCCAGGTCATGCCCATGCTGGTTTCAGCTCACTGCAACCTCCGACTCCCTGGATCAAGAGATTCTCCAGCCTCAGCTTCCCGAGTAGCTGGGATTACAGGCACGCACCACCACATGCAGCTAACTTTTGTACTTTTAGTAGAGATGTGGTTTCACCACGTTGGCCAGGATGGTCTTGATCTTCTGACCTTGGGATCTGCCCACTTTGGCCTCTCAAAGCGCTGGGATTACAGGTGTGAGCCATCATACCTGGCCCTCCACTGGGAGTTCTAGTTGATGGGTTTAGAGAAAGCAAGCACAAGTTCTAGGGAGTCACACTGTGACAGATGTGGTTACTGTGGCATTTCTGTGCAGTCCATGCAGGGTGTGCGGGGCAGCAGAGAAAGTCAAGTCGATTATATCTAGTTATCCCATGGGAAGGTGGTCACCAGGAGGCAGCTGTATAAAGAAGATATCTGGATTGACCACATTAAAGAACTAGGAGTAGGCAGAGAATTGGAAACTGTATCATGAGGAGCTAAGCCCTGTTTCTGGTATGGGAAAGATAAACATATATTTAAAATAGATGCTGAGACAACAAAAAATTATAAGAATTCACTGCAATTCCTTTTTATTACTAAGTAGTATTCCATTGTTTGAACATCCAGTTTGTTTATCCATTTTCCTTATTAATAAACATCTGGGCTGTTTTCAGTTTGGGCTGATATAAATAAAGCTGTTATGTATATTCTCATACAAGTCTTTTTGTCATATATTTTTCTTGGCTACATAATCTGAGAATGTGATTGCAGGGTCATACCATAGGTGTTGCTTAGTTTTATCAGAAATTGACAGATTTTTTGCCAAAATGTTTGTATCATTTTACACTACGGCCAATAATGTGTGAGAGCACTAGTTGTACTACATCCTTGTCAACATTTGATATTGTCAGTGTTTTCCATTTTAGTTGGTTGATATGTAATAGTATCTCACTGTGGTTTTAATTTGTATTTTCCTAATAACTAATGATATTGAACACTTTTTTTGCATATGCCCATTGACTATTCACATATCTTCTTTGTGAATTATCTGTTCAAATCATTATTTATTGTTTTTTAATATTGAGTTGTAGCAGTTCATGCTATATTTTTGGATTCAAGTCTTTTGTCAGGTATTATATGGTGAATATTCTCCCTATGACTTGCATATTCACTTTCTTAATAGTGTTTTCTGCTAAACAGATTAAAAAAAAAAAACAGATTTATTTTTCTCAGTTCTGAAGGCTAGGAAGTCCAAGCCGCCAGCCAATTCCATTCCTTGTGGGCACTATCGTCCAGGTCTATGGACAGCTGCCTTTTGCTGTGTCCTCATATGATGGGGAGTGGGGGGCACGGAGAGAGCTAAACAGATGTTTTTAATTTTGATCAACTCTATCAATTTCCTTCTTTTTTGGTCATTATTTTCCATATCCTCCCGAAGAAACTTTTGCCTACCCCCAGCCACAAAGATATTTTTCTGTGTTTTATTATAAAAGCTTCATAGTTTTAGCTTTTATTTAGGTCTACAATCTGTAGTGGATTAATTTTTGTGTATGCAATTAAAGTTTATCTTTTCCAATGTAGATATCTAGGTGTCTTAGTACCATTTATTGAAAAGAACTTCCTTTCCCCCATTGAATTGCTTTGGTACCTTTGTCAAAAATCAAAGATCATATAAATGTAGATCTATTTATCTGTTCCATTCCTCTGATATATTTGCAGTTTTTTGCTAGTATCATATAGGCTTGATTCTTACAGCTTTATATTAAGTCTTAAGGTCAGGTACAACTTTCTAAGATTGTTTTGTATTTCCTTTGCATTTCTGTGTGAATTTTAGAATCAGATTTTTATGCTCTGCAAAAAAAAAAAGGCCTACAGGGATTATGATTAACACTGCATTGAATCTATAGATTAAATGGGGGAGCTGAGTTCATCAGTTTGACTATGATGTGTCCCTATTAAGTCTTTCAATCAATTAGCATAATATATCCTTATTTATTTAGGTATAAATAAGTAGTTTTTGATATAGAGGACTTGTACATATTTAATTTACTCTTAAGTATTTTATTTTTACTTTTTTATAAATATGCTGAAACAATTGGATACTAAAAAAAAAATGAGAACCTTACCTCATACCATACCAAAAAGACTCAAAATGGATCACAAACCTAAATGGAAAATCTAAAACCATACAACTTCTAGAAAAAAACGTAGGACAGAATCACCCAACGCAAACATGAGTGACTCGCTGTGAAGGATGGCTGGAGAAAATACCCAGAGAAATGGGATGGTTAGGTCATAAGCTGGAAAGCCAGCTTGAATGTGCTACAATGATAAATCTGAACTGATTCAGTTAAGTGTGGTATTATAGTCTGTCTTCAAGTGTCATGCGGCTTCCTTAGGGGAGTTAACATATTTCATTAATAATAAAAATGTTCGTTTATTAATTGAGAGCTACTTTTTGCTAGCCACTGTGCATTTTTAACATATACACATACTGATCTTCACAACACCTCTATGGGGTTGGTTTAATTATTTCCATCTTACAAATTAGAAAACTAAGGCTCCACAAGATTAAATAGTTTTTTTAAAACAGGTCTGAAGTTACACAGGCAGAGGTACTCCATGTTAGTCTGGTTGCAAAGTCCATGTTCTTCACCAGATGGGTAATTATCAATTGGCTTGAACAATTATTGCCAGCGTCCAATCTAAAATCCTAAAGGAACAAAAGGGACTCTCAATATAAACTTCCATTGTAGTACTGATTTATCTAGAGGAACACTGCTGAGGAGTCTCTTCTTGGGCTGTATTATCTGGTTTGACTGGTGTTGCAACAAACTCTTCAGTGACTTTGGGCAGAAAATAAACATGCTATATGTATACTAAGAGTTGCCCAGAATTGTCTCTAGGATATTAAACAGGAAATTAAACACACAACACTCTGAGTTCCTAGCATCAAAGTGGAGTTAAATGGTGTCATTCAAGATGCATCTTGGTATAGGTAATTTTTTTTTTTTTTTTTTTTTTTTTAGACAGAGCCTTGCTCTGTAGTCAGGCACCAGGTTAGAGTGCAGTGCCACGATCTCGGCTCACTGCAACCTCCGCCTTGCCAACTCTCCTGCCTCAGCCTCCCAAACAGCTGGGACTACAGGCACACACCACCACGCCCATCTAATTTTTGTATTTTTTAGCAGAGAGAGGTTTTACCATGTTAGCCAGGATGGTTTCGATCTCTTGACCACGTGATCTGCCCACCTCAGCCTCCCAAAGTGCTGGGATTACAGGTGTGAGCCACCGCACCCGGCCGGTGTCGGTAATTTTCTAAAATAGCATTTTGGTTTTTAATCCGGATGCCAATTAAGAGACTTTTCCAACTGTTGAAAGCACCAACTGGAGGCACCCCTGCAGCGGCCATGACTCTAAATTGCGGTGGCCGGTGATACAGAATGAGATGGACTAGCCCCACAAAAGACATCACCAGATAGGGATGGGAAAAAAGAGCGGTCAGATGTATCTGTTTCTCCTAGAGCCTCAAAATGTCATTATTCACCATCACGATCAAGGTCAAGAGAAAGAAAACAAAAGTCAGGTAATGAAAGAAGAAAACACAGGAGCTGGAGCAGAAGCAAAGAGGTAATAAAACACGAATCCAAAGATAAATCCTCTAAGAAACACAAGTCTGAGGAACACAATGACAAGGAACGTTCTTCTGATAAAGAAAGAGAGCAACTAAATTTATCTGAAAATGGTGAGGACAAGCACAAATGCAAAGAAAGTCATCAAGAGGCAGAAGTTACTCAAGATCTAGGTCTCATGAAAGACTCCATCTTAGTAGAAGCAGGAAGCGGAAGAGGTCTCAGTGCAGGAGCAGGGAGTGGAAGAAGTCTTGATCTAGAAGCAGAGAGAGGAAGAAACCAAGATTCAGAATCAGAGAAAGAAAATGGCGGCTCAGGTCTCATTCCTGCTCAAGATCGAGACACAGGCATAGGACTAGAAGCAGGAGTGGAATAAGGAGTAGGAGTTAAGAGACAAAGAAGAGAATTGAAAAGCCAAGAAGATTTAGCAGAAGTTTAAGCCAGACTCCGAGTCCACCTCCCTTCAGTGGCAGAAATGTAGCAATGGATGCACAAGAAGGCTTATGTAGGAGATTAGAAAGGGTGAAGAAATTACAAGAACAGCGAGAAAAGGAAATGGTTGAAAAACAAAAACAAGAAATAGCTGTAGCAGCTGCAGCTACTGAGGGTTCTATTCCCAAGGAAGCCACCCTGTTGGCATTAGGAACACAGGTAACATCTCAGATAGCCACGGCAGCTCAGATGGCAGCCTGGCAAGCTAAAGCTGTGGCAGAGACAGGAACAGCTGTACCTAGCTACTATAACCCAGCAGCTGTAAATCCAGTGAAATTTTCTGAACAAGAGAAAAAAGGAAAATGCTTTGGGAGGGCAAGAAAGAAGGGGACAAATCCCAGTCTGCTGAAATATGGGAAAAATTGAATTTTGGAAACAAGGACCAAAATACCAAATTTAGGAAATTGATGGTTATAAAGAGTGAAACCGAAGCTGGATATAGCTCAGTTGATAAAGAAAGTTACAAGCCTCTGAAGCAACAGGAAGAAGTATTTAGAAGTTTAGATGCTCAGTATGAAATGGCAAGATCACAAACCCACCCACAAGGAGGAATGGGTTTGGTTTTCACATCTTCAATGTGTGAAATGGATGCAGTTTGAAAAAGATTGTACTTGCAAAGTTTGGGACTTTATAAACTTCTTGTTCTGGTATCAGGTCCTTGTTCAATAAACAGCTGGCATTCTAGCTTGTATGGGTGTTGCATTGACTTTAATTTATTGAAATACATGAATTTTTATAAATATCAGATCAGTAATACTGGTGTTAGTATTGTAATCAGGTTAAACTCATTTCCATTAAACTTGACAGGGCTATAGAAGGACAATATTTTTTAGTTCATGAATTCTGCTTTTCAAATATATAAAAGCTGCAGGTGAGATAAAATCTCACACATGGATTTTTTTGTGTGTCTGCTGTCTTGTGTACTTTTGTACTTAACCTTGTATAGTTATTTTCATCTCTTGAAACATGAAATGTTATGTAGATGTTCTTTAGAAGATCTGGCCATTTGGTACATAATTCAGCACAGATAAGCTGGGTGGTGATGATGATAAAAAAAAAATGGTTTTCTCAAAAAAAAAAAAGGAAGTGACTTTTCTTCACTGTCATGCTCCCCGTTACACAATAGAACAGAAAACAACCTGATTGTCACAAACAAATTTAAACTGGTCTGCATATGAACAAAAAAAGAAGTATTTGTTTTGCAAGTTCTGTTACTGCTTATTTTTTTTTTTTTCAGAATAAGAATACAAATAAAATGTCATAGTCACTTATTCTTGGTTCTAGGTGATTTAGCACATTCTGAAGAGTTAGTGTTCCATCCTCTATAAGCCAAGAATTGCCCCACCTCAATGAGCATCAGTTTGGAAATTGTCGTGCGGGACCCTTAAGCAAGTCTGTGCTTACTGAGTAAACCTCTTGTGTGCACAGAATCAAAAGATAAACCGCTTCCTCTCACTATCGCTGGGTGAAGCATTTCTGACTCAGCAGGCTCCTCACAGCAGCCTTCACGTCCTTGTTCCTCAGGCTGTAGATGACGGGGTTGAGCATGGGGGTCACCACCCCATAGAAGAGGGAGATGAGCTTGTCTGAAACATCCTTCTTGTTTGCCCCCAGGGGGTCCTTAGACTTGGGCTTTGCATACATGAAAAGAATAGTCCCGTAGAAAATGACCACCACAGTAAGATGTGCAGAGCAAGTGGAGAAGGCCTTTCGCTGTCCTTCAGCTGAGGGGATCCTCAGGATGGTGATGAGTATGAAGAGGTAGGAGACAAAGATGAAGAGGACTGGGACCCCCAGGAAGATCACATTGGCCACGCCCATGCTGATCACGTTGATGGAGATGTCAGCTCAGGCCAACTTCAGAACTGCCAGGATCTCACAGGTGAAATGGTTGATGACATTGTCCCCACAGAAGGGTAACTGTACTGCAAGAGAGACCTGTACCAAGGAGTTGGCTCCACCAGCCACCCAGGAGCTGGCAGCCATGGGCATGTAGGCAGCCTTGCTCATGACTACTGGGTACCTAAGGGGGTTGCAGATGGCCACATAGCGATCAAACGCCATCATGCCCAGCAGCACACACTCTGTGGCTCCCATGGCAAAGGAGAGAAACATCTGTACTGCACAGCCAGAGAAGGAGATGGTTTTCCTGGGAGTGAGAAAACCATCCAGGACCAGAGGAATGGAAGAGGTTGTGTAGCAGATGTCCAGGAAGGAGACGTTCCCCAGGAAGAAGTACATGGGCGTGTGCAGGTGGGAGTTGGATACAGTCACCAGGATGAGGACCCCGTTGCCCAGAAGGATCACCAGGTACACCAGCAGGATGAGAACGAAGAATGTTTTCTCCAGCCTTGGCTGATCTGACAGACCAAGCAAGACAAATTCTGCCACAGTGGATTGGTTGGCCACTTCCATTTTAAATTATCTCTTCCCCTCTCAGGAAAACTGAAAACAGCGAACATGTTTATAAAGATCAGTATGTGGTATTTATAATCAGATGCTTCGAGAACATATAATCCAATTTTCCCTTTGAGATGCCAAATTGTAGTACCAGCAGCTGACAGATAAAATTCACTGCCTACTGAAGTTACCTTAAAAGTCAGGACATGACAGATCAAAAGCAGGAGAAGTAGACGCTGGAAATCTAATTAAACCATGATAAATGAAAGAACTTTCATTGGATCAATGGTATTAACACACTTGAAGGAAGGGATATGTAAGGAAGGATTATGCACAAACACCGTAAAAGAGGACCTTTGAGGGTGCTGCATGGTTCCAGCACTGACGAGAGAAGTGGACTCCTCTGCCAGTCCTGCCTGTCCCTGAATTGTCCCTGCAGTGTCCTTGGGGGCTTTAGGCTGAATTCAGTGATGCTGGCTGCTGACATCATCCCACCCACTCCCCTGGCTCTAATTCTCTGATGTTAATTCAGCTCCACATAGAGTCCCTCATAGGGAGTATGTGATGAGCACAGATCAGGAAGATGAGGGTCTATCCAGCATTTAAATGTGTTACTTGATTCCTGGTTTCTAGTTCATTTTTCATGAGTTTGCCTGGCGCTCTCCCTTAGTTTTCCTGTCAATGAGGAGTTTCTGAGCAAGGGAGCTTGGAGACACTAACAGAAGCCCTTCCATACCCGCCTCTAACCAGCCTTTGTTCCCAGTACTGCCATTTCCCAGTCTGCTCCAGACCTGCGAAGGAGCAGGAATAGGATCCAAGGACAAGGGTCCCTCGTGCCTCCCAGTGTGACTTTGTGAGTAGATTCTGTGCTTCAGGAGCAGTTTTATGTCACAGCTCCTAACTCAGGACCTTCTATATCCAAGCTGACCATTAAACCGCTGCAATACCATGTAATGCTTTCTCCACGGAAGAGCAATTCCACCCAGGCTTACAGAGGGATTGCTGAAAATGGCACCACAGACCTATTGATCCAGCACACCAGAGAAAACCTCCAGCCTTGACTTCTTATGTTAAGATGAGGAAGCTGAAGCTCAGAAAGGAGCACAGGCAGCAAGGACAGGGCCAGGTGCTTCCTCACCTTCTCCCCAAGGCTCCTTCCCTTACCACTCTGAGTAGATCCTTGCTGGTCCACTTGTGCTGAGTAGAACCACCAAGCAGTAAAGAATTGACTATGAAGTCTTGGTCATCCTCACTCTCCCTAGGATCTTTTTGTTTGTTTTTTAAAATATATATTTTATTGCACTTTAGGTTCTGGGGTACATGTGCAGAACATGCAGGAACATGCAGGATTGTTGCATAGGTACATACACGGCAATGTGCTTTGCTGCCTCCATCCCCCTGTCACCTACATCTGGCATTTCTCCCCATGCTATCTCACCCCAACTCCCCACCCCCCGCTATCCCTCCCCTATTTTCCCCCAAACACCCCAGTGTGTAGTGCTCCCCTCCCTGTGTCCATGTGTTCTCATTGTTCAACACCCACCTGTGAGTGAGAGCATGAGGTGTTTGATTTTCTGTTCTTGTGTCAGTTTGCTGAGAATGATGGTTTCCAGATTCATCCATGTCCCTACAAAGGACACGAACTCATCATTTTTTATGGCTGCATAGTATTCCATGGTGTATATGTGCCACATTTTCCTTGTCCAGTCCATCATTGATGGGCATTTGGGTTGGTTCCAGGTCTTTGCTATTGTAAACAGTGCCGCAATGAACATACATGTGCATGTGTCTTTATAATAGAATGATTTCTAGTCCTTTGGATATATACCCAGTAATGGGATTGCTGGGTCTCCGTAGGATATTTATGAAGAGTAGAGGTATCGCCGCTTTCTCCAAGATCTCTGCCTCATGTCAGGGCTTGGGTGGGGATAGGTGGTGTCCCTGAGCTCCACACGTTCCATCTGTAACTATCACACTGCTGCTGGCTGGGGGAGATCAGGTAGGAGAAACTGGGCCAGTTTGAAGCCATCCTCATGCAGTTACCGGAGGAGAGTAAGTGTGGGCATCAGTAGTATGTGGAGAAAAGAGATCCTCTTTAGAGATACTAGCACTGCTGACTGGAAAGTCTTAGATTTGGCAGAGATGTTATAAAGCAACTGGTCTTGTCTTGCTTTCCCCTCATTGCATGAATACCTTCCATGCAAGACAATTTTCCCATTTTCGTTTGGAATACCTTTAGGTGCATGGAGCTGATACCTTCCATTCCTTTGTCAGACGGTCTCAATTGCTAGAAAACTTTCAGAAACTTGCTTCTAATGTTATTTCCCATTTCTCCCCGCACTCTGCCCCATTCCCACACTTGCCTAGACTCCCAGGATATCCCTGCTCCCTTTCTCCTGTGAAAGACCCTATGGAAGCGCTGACCAAGTTCCCACTCACAACCTTTGCTCTTCTGCTTACCTGCCTGCAGAAGGCTTAGCCACAGAGAGAACCCCGTCTACATGCAGTGTGGAGATGAGTTCATGGTGGGGACAGGCACTCACCTGGACAAAAGGTCTCATAGCAGGGGATGATGCTGGAAGTTCTCCAGGCTTCAGAACGATTGTTCCAACTGCCCACATTGACCATTTCCAACTAGCCCCATTGGCTGGGGCTGTGCCTGGAAGCATGCAGCAAATTTTATTTAGCTGTCTTGGAACTAAGCAATTTCTTCACACTTCACAGCAGGGTAAAGGGAATGTGGGGTTGGCCATAGCTGAAGGGGCTCTAGCTGCTCACTTTCCTGGGCTTCTCCATGCCCAGTGAGATACAGACAGGAAGAACAGCAATGGGAGCTGCTTCCAGCTGATTCTGTGGTCATGCCCTGCCTGCATGCTCAGGGCAAGCACCCTGTGCCTTCACCCTGACCTGCTCTCCAGAGATTCCATCAGGAGCCCATGGAGCAGTTTAGAGCTCTGCTTGTTTGGGGGCCACTTCTAATCCCAGGAGCAATTTAAAGTTTGGTGAAGGGCCTCACAGGAGTTTAAGGCCTGCATCCCACAAACCCAATTAGACAAGTTGCAGATAGCTCTGTGTAAATCTTAACTCTTACTGCAAAGAAGTGTTCCTTGGATTAGAAAGTTCAATCCTGTCATTGTTGACCTTCCTGGAATTAGAGGCAATAAGCAAATTATTACCATGCTTTGGCCGCAATGTTATGTCTGTCTGAGGAAGCTCTTAATAAAGAGAGGTGCAAAGAGAGGGTATAGTTGCCACCACCAGTAATGTCCTCATCATGTGAAAGAACTCTTTCAAAAACAGAAGACCTAGTCTCCAAATGTGGGTATCAGCAGGGCTTAAAGCTTGTTTCCCTTTAAACTGTAATATTGGTCCTGAAAGCCCATACTCTGACCAGGTTATTGAACTATAGGATGGACTCCCAAATCCAATAGTCTGATTTGCAGACATAAGATAACCACAGGGACCCCAATTAAAAAAAGTATCATTATCAAACAGAGGCCCTTGGCATGGCGCACGTTGTCTGCATGGAGATTAACAGACGGCCTCCAACTTCTATCTTCAGTCCCTACTCGGACAGCATATAGGAGGATCAGGCACTTGGGTAGCTTCATTAGAGACCTCAGTAAGATTAGTAGTATCAGCAGAAATAAAGGTCCTACTTGCAAGCTTAGCATCCCTTTTGGGCTGATAGTAAAGATATTCCTGAGGAATAAGAGTAACACACTCTTCATGTGCTATTGTGGAAAAACAAAGAGAGGGATTACTAGACAATAAAGTCAAGGATTTATTAAGTTTAATCCACCTCAAATTTTCAATTAAGGGTTAAGACAGGAGCATCTATTGACCTCCTGTCCAAGAAATATTATTAGATGACAAAGGCAGGTCAGCATCCCACCATGTAAAAACATTCAAAATGGCGGGATTTAGAACGTGACTCCAATAAACATGTTATTGAGCTGATCCCACTTGGCAAAGGACAAGAATTACCAGTCACCCTAACATCCATGTCAGTCTCACTTTCTCAGATGTTTCCCCAATTACCGCCAGATGCATAAGAAACCGGTTCTCTGCAGTTGCAGGGGCTTCCACAGCAGCAAGCCAGATGGTTGCTTGTTGATCCAATTTCTTTAGCTGTCCTCAAGTAATGTCAGCTGCTTCCAAGTCATCACTTGTCGGTCGATTCTCCAACGACAGGATGTTCTCGAGGAGAGATCCCCATATTCCCCCTTATTTTGTTTATTAAGATACGCTTTAAGAGTTCGTTGAGTTTATTCAATAATGGCCTGACTGGCTAAGTTATAGGGAATACCAGTTTTGTGCTGTATGTGTTAAAGTTGCAATGTATATGTAAATTGAGCACTAAGATAGTAAGGCCCGTTATCAGTGTTTATAGTTTGTGGAAGGCCTACAGTTATAATAGATTTAAACAAATGAGCAATCGCATCTTCGGTTTTTTTCTCTAGTCCAGCGGGTAGCATGTATTAAACCTGTTTAAGCATCCACAAGAATGTGGAGAAGCTGAAAACATCCAAAGGGTGGATACTGAGTAACACCAGTTTGCCAGATAGCACTGGGAACCAAACCTCATGGCTTGGCACCAAGTCCTAAGGAAAAGGAGAGAGAGAATGCCGTTGGCTAATAGGACAAATTTTAACAATCATGTGAGCTGGAGCAAGTGTTAAATGAAACTGTTGTTTAAGATTGCCAACATTCTGATGAAAAAAAATATGATCAGCTTGAGCTCGCAAAAATGCAGAAAAGTCTGCAAACCACATTTGTGGTTGTACCGGAGCGTCAGCTCGAGCGTTTCCTGTTGAAAAGGGACCAGGTAACCTAGAATGAGGGTGAATATGGGTGATGTAAAGATGGTGACGAGGGGCACAGAGGAGCTCTTGCACTGCAAGAAACAAAGCTAGTAGAGATTCATTAGTAATGCCCTTCACTTGTACAAGATCTAAATGAGTAATACTACACTCTGCTTGAGTGGAATGACTAATTCTATTTACGTCTTGGTGAGGACAAGTTTGTAAGGCCAATATTAGGGCACCTAATTCTGCCTGTTGCATAGTTTTAAAATGTTCCTGGATTTTGTGCCACCAGTTTTGCATGGCATTTTGCCACACTATAGCTGCTTTTCAGCTTTGTCTGAACCATCTGTAGAGACGGTAATGGCGTGAAGCAAGGGCTCAGAGACAACAATAGAGACAAATTGTAACAGGCACAGCTTGTAAAAAGTCCAGGAGCTGAGAGGCGGGTAAGTGAAAGCTGATATTACCAATAAAGTTGGCCATTGCTATTTGCCAATCAAGATTAAAAGCTAAGAGAGTATGAAATTGTTCCTTGCTTAACAGTAGGAAAAGAGTAACGGGTTATATCTTGATAATTGGACACAACATCAGTGCCTGTTTATGAGAAGAGAAGCTATTAAATCTGTGATGTTTTGTATGTGTTTAGAGGGATTATAAGACGGTTAAATAGCATATAAAATACAGAAATGGCAAAAGATAAAGACTATCTGCTAAGCTGAGGCATGGAAGGGATGGTATTTTAAGTGATTTTTACCATATTTTGGCCCTTGAAAGTTATTAGAATGTGACTGTAAGTTACCAGAATAATAAACCTGCATTGAGTTAGCTTAAGTGTGTAAAAAAAAAAAAAGAAAAGGGAAAAAAATAAAATCCTATTTTAAATGTGTTCAGGTGTTGACCATTTTCTTGCATTAGCCTTTAGCTGGAATGTCTTAGACGTGAGCTTGCGAAAGCAGGGCTGTGGTCCGTTTCTTTTCACCTGCTCCTGGCTCTTTAGGCAGCCTCTATTTTTAATAGCCTGCCTCCTATTGCTGCCCTTATCCCGAGAGGAAGGAAGACTACACGTGGCAGCAAGAGGCCAGAGAATATCCCGGTGGTAAAGTGCATGTGTGAGTGCAAAGGCAGGAGGCAACAGGGTAACAGGCTGGGAGAAGACCTCTTCCCTGATCCTCCAGACCACCTATGCTTGGAGCCAACCCTGTTAGGTAAGGTACTGAAAATATTCTGGGCTTTTTATTATTTTTACTACCCCCAGGCAGAGAGGCTCAGGGGAGAAGCAGACATGCAGCATAGGGTCTGCTTTGAAGTTTCTCAGCCACAGTGTTTTTAAACATTTTATTCGAAAAATGAAACAAACATTCCTTACTGCTGCATCTTGTCAAGGAGACGCGGCCACCTGATCATATAAATGTTTGCTGACTGGTGGTCTCATCCAAGAACCGTCCCTTGGGCGGCCTCCAATCTCCTCAAGGGGGATGGGAGGTATTGTTGCCTGAATGGGGCCAACAGATGCAGGTTCCTTTAAGGATAGAGGAAAAGAAGACAATAGTTTTTCTATAGGGGGAGGAAAAGGCTCAGGTCCATCCTTATCCTCACTAGAAAAAAGTCTCTTCCTTATTCTCTATAGTAGAGACTGAAGGAGGAAGAGGAGTCTCTTCCTGTTGTTCTGGTTCCTCCTTTTCCTTCTCCTTTAAATCTCCTGAATTCCCTTCAGGTGGAGAAGATGGGCGACTTGACTCCCTGCAATCTGGCAGATAAAGAGGATACAACGCAGATTGTACCAGCGCCCAAGTGGTCAAAATAGTAACGTTAGTAAAATGACCTTGCTCATATCCTCTTTTCAGGCAGTGACCTACTTGCTCCCATAACTCTAAATATAAGGTTCCTTGATCGGGAAACCAAGGGCATTCCTGCCGAATTAAGAGCATAAGCTTGTGTAGAGCTCCAGGCTCTACAGTGCACCGGACAGCTTTAAGCAGCTGTTGCACTGTTTTAAAAAACACTTTCTGCTCTTTGGTCATTTCTTGACCTGTGATAACTTAATGCCTGATAATTTACACATGTGTCCCATCCTCCTGATGGGGGTCAGGACTGTCCCTTACCAGGATTCCCCCAAAATTGATGAGCTCTCCTCCTTCACATGTAAATTCAAGGTGATCATGGCGGGGGCACCTGTTGCCGAGCTTATAGCTGCAGTGAACACCAAGAACAAAGTACTCAGGAAGTTCCAGCTGAGCAGGGCTGGGGATAGCTCTTCTGAGAGAGTCCACCCCAGCATCTGTCTACCAATTATTTATTGAAAGGGCTTGTATTAACTACAAACATCCACCAGATGGTCATTTGAGGTGGGTCGCTGAGGCACCTGTGACCTTGTACATACTCAAACCGCATTCTCAGGAGGCTGTTTTCAGCAGTCCTTATCACACCACACACTCCACTCCCTGTCCTGTTTTCAGGGTCAAAGAGTTTCATTCCCATGCACAAATAACATACACAGTGCCTCAGTAATTTCCCATGCCCCAACCTTAAATGCCACGTACGTAAGCTTTCATATGCTGCCATGTGCCCCCTACAGGTTCTCAAACTTTTTTACCTCAGGACTCCGTATTTTTCAAACATTTCTCTTGTCCCTCTCTTTACTCTCCTTTTGGTATTCTTATTTTGCATATGTTACACTTTTTCTATTTGTCTCACACTTCTGGGATATTCTTTCTGGGTTTTTTCCCCAGTCTTTTTTCTCTTTGCTTTTCAGCTTTGAGTTACTATTGCAGATCCTCAAGCTCGTTCTTTCTTCAGCCATGTGCAGTCTACTAATGTGCCCATCAAAGGCATTCTGCATTTCTGTGACAGTGTTTTTGATACCTAGCATTCCTTTTTGATTCTCTCTCAGAATCTCTCTGCTTAGAATACCCATCTGTTTTTGCATGTTGTCTGCTTTTTCCATGAGAATCATTAGCATATGAATAATAGTTACTTTAAATTCCTAGTCTGATAATTCCAACATCTCTGCCATATCTGAGTCTGGTTCTGATGTTTGTTCTGTCTTCAACCTATGTCTTCTGCCTCATAATACGCCTTGTAAGTTTTTGTTGAAAGCCAGACATGAGGTAGTGGGTAAAAGGAACTGGAGTAAATAAGCCTTTATTAATGTGGTGCTAGAGTATAGAGTGGTGAGAGAGGGGTAGCAGGAAGTGCCCTATAATCCATGATTAGGTCTCAGTCTTTTAGGAAGCCTGTGTCCCTGGCATGTGATCTGTGCAAGTGCCTCTTAGTCTTTTTCTACCCTTTAGATGGGACAGAAGGTCTAGAGCTTGCTAGAGTTGGGTGTTTCTCTTATTCCAGGTCAGTTAGACTCTGATAAAATCCCAGTAGGTTAGACCTTGGTAAAAGAATGCTCTGGACCAGGCACCATGGCTCACACCTGTAATCCCAGCACTTTGGGAGGTGAAGCAGGTGGTTCACTGGAGGTCAGGAGTTCATGATCAGCCTGTTGGAAACAATTGCTCAGGGTTGCAAAGAAAATGAGTGCTCAAAGGATTTTTCAGCAAGGCAAATGTACTTCTACAGATGGGTGCCGCTCACACTCGTGGTTGCTGTGAGAGCACAATGAACAAAGGAAAACAGGGATATTTATTCCTAATGCTGTCCCTACTTCTGTGTCCTGCTTCCAATGGCTGGAACTAGACCGCTCAGTCTAAACTGATCCCGATTGGCTAGGAACTTAAACTTTTCCTAAGTAGGTAAAAGTGCAGTGGAGGAACAAAGGACTGGTTGTTCCCAGGGGAACTAGGAAGCTAACACATTCCCAAATAAGGAAGGGGACATGGGTTACAGACTGACTAAAGCTAAGGCACATCTGGACATGTCCAAGTGCAGCAAAGGCAGGAAAGATTACTTGCAGAACAAAGAACAAACTGGCAGCCTCCCCGCTCCAGCTTCCTGCCTTCCTGCAAGCAATAGATGCAGCCCAGACTGGATCCTAAACTAGTTTAGGGTTAGACAAGGAGACACAGGCTGGCTCTCAAGCCGGAGACTCAGCCAGGAGCCCCAGCCTGGAGGTGGCTGCGCTCCAGGGCGGGCTGGCGAGCCAGGCCCAGCCACCAGGCCCAGCACCCTTTCTTCTCTGTACCACACTCTCTCCAGAGAGTCCCATAAAGACTCTATCAGGAATTTAGGACTGTTGCTTTGGGGCCAGGTCCTATCCCAGAAGCAATTTAAAGTTTTGCAAGAGGCTCAGAGTTTAGACTTCACTCCATAGACCCAATTAGGCAACGTTGTAGAAATCTTCCTGAAATTCTCCTCTACCAGGAAACCTCAACTCAAAATGTTTGCTGGTACCAGTACTTAGCATTCTCCTGGGCTTTGATCACAACAGTTGGTTCAAGGTGACTGTCACTGACCTTCAAAGAGCCTAGAACAGGCGTCCCCAAACTTTTTACACACGGGGCCAGTTCACTGTCCCTCAGACCGTTGGAGGGCCGCCACATACTGTGCTCCTCTCACTGACCACCAATGAAAGAGGTGCCCCTTCCTGAAGTGCGGCGGGGGCCGGACAAATGGCCCCAGGGGGCCGCATGCGGCTCGCGGGCCGTAGTTTGGGGACGCCTGGCCTAGAAGGCAAAAAGAGCTGGGCCTCAGTGATCCAGATATTCCCAGGAACTTCGGGTCACATAGATTCCCCAGCCACCCAGTGATCTCCTCCCCTCCACCCAGTGACACAGCTCTGTCTCTCCTCTCTCTGTCTCGCTGCTACTGGCTTGCCCCTCATTCTGAATTTCACTGTGCTACAAACATGTCATGTGTGCCAGGCACTAAAGAGTTGGTGGATGGGGAGGACACAGTGACCAGAAATGGGTGCTTGTCTTCAGAGAATGCCAGGAAGAATGGAACTGTCTGTAGTCTAAGGCATGACTAAGAATGCCACAAAGCCATCCTGGAGGCTGGGTACCAGAGGAGTGTACAGAACTAGACAAGGGTGGAGAAGACAGTGGCACTGGGAGACATTTAGAAGGAAGAAACTGTAGGATTTAGAGAGATCTGAGGTGGGAGACACAGGAGGGAAAAGAATCAACAATGGCCAAGATACCTGCTGGGTTCAGAGCATGCTATCCCCAAATATGGCACCTTGGCATATTGAACATTTGAAGCTGAAGGAATCTGAGAAACGGTGTGTGCAGGAAGGTCACTCTGGCCTTTCCCTATTCTCCCCTGAAGCAAGTCATAAAAACCCAGGAAGGATTTTTCTGAGCTTCCCCTGATGCAGGTCATAAGACCCTCATGTGAGAGGCACCCTCCCTCTACCCAGAGCAAAGGGAGCATCCCTGTCTCCAAAGACAGGGAGGCCAAGAGCAATCAAACAATAGGCCTGGCTGTTTTCCTCCATTTACTGCATTTTTAACTCATTCTTCTGCCCTAACATCCTTCACTACTTTCCATTCAAACCCACTAATAAAAAGTACTGAGATGTAACTTTCTTCAGGTCCACGTTTCCTTATAGAGGCTCCTGTGTCATGTAAAATTTATATTGAATACATTGGTTTGCTTTTCTCTTCTTCATCTGTCCTTTCTTACAGGGGCCCCAGACAATGAACCTAAGATGAGTGTAAGAAAAAGATATTTTTCCTCCCTTATACACCAGATCTTAAGAACTAGGAGAAAGTCAGTGAGGAGCTAAGGAGGAGAGCCTGTCGGGGCCAGGGTCGGGGGCACTGGGAGTTGTTTCTGACATTTCCGTGTACGGAGCGTGTACATCCATTATGCCTAGCTCTAGGCTGGTTACTAGAAGTAAAGACATGACTAAGAAACAGTTCCTACTGAGGAATTTACAGTCAATTGGATTTATCGTATTTGAGATAATGGTGAGGCCTTCATATTAATGAGTTGCTGTTAATTTATAAATCTTTTCCGAATCTTGTCTAATCTAATGCCCCCAACAACTCTGAGGTAAGTATGAGGGTATGATATTGTGATATAACAAAACATATATACATATATTTGGTCTTCATCCTCAGTTCCCAGCACAGAGCTTTTAAAACCCTTGGAATTTCCTTATTCGTGGGAGTTAGGGGAGCATCTTTTATTACTCATAATAAGCCGCTTTCAATCATACTTGAGTTTATGCTAATGAGGTGACTCTTGGTGGATGCCTAGATAGTGTCAGGATGGGGGCTGATTACTAGAGGAACCAATCATGTGGTTAAAGGGATGGAACATTCAGCCTCGCCCCTAATCTTCAGGGAGGGGAGAGAGAGGGCTGGAGATTGTGTTCAATCACCAATGGCCAGCGATTTAATCAATCATGCCTACCTAATGGAACTAAAAAGCCCAAAACTAAAGGGGTTCAGGGAGCTTCCAGGCTGGTGAACACTGGGAGAGTGGCACCCAGAGAGGATCTGGAAGCTCCACGCCCCTCCCCTACTCCTTGCCCTTTGCAGCTCCTCCAATTGACTGTTCCTGAATTGTAACCTTTAAAATAAACTGATAAAGGAAAGCAAAATGTTTCCCCAATTTTTTTTTTCAGTCTTTCCAGTAAATTTTTGAACCCAAGGAAGGAGTTGTGGGAACACCTCTGACTTCCTAGCTGGTTGATCAGAAGTATGGTGGCCTGGACTTGTGATGGATATCGGAAGTGGGGACAGCCTTGTGGAACTGAGCTCTTAACCTCTGGGGTCTGTGCTAACTCTAGGTAGTTAGCATCAGAATTAAGTTATAGGACACCCAACAGGGGTCTGGAGAGTTGGAGAATTAATTTGTGTAGGGAAAACCCCACACATTCCGTGTCAGAATTGTGAGCAAAAATAGATCCTAGCAGTGGAAGGACACTTGGATTGTGAGCAAGGGGAGGGACCTCCCACACTGGGCTGGAGCGCCTTGCATCCATGAAGTCTACCACCTTTGGCCTCCACTCTATGTGCCGGGTGGCTCCCTTCCGTCACACTCACACTTCCTTAAGAGTTGGGGGATATTGTGGGGCTCATGGAAGGGCAGCGGTACAGTCAGGCCTCGGCACAGTTAAGCAAGCCCTGGAATGTCAGTCAGGATCCAGGTGGCTCCTGTTGGCTCCTCTGTGGCAAGGCTTTGCGTCCCCATCCCAAGGGTTTTGCCATCTTGGAAACTCAACCACCTTGGCCTTGCTTCCTTTCCTCTTTATGCTGCGGCCTCAGGCTTCTGCTCACTGCCTTCTGGCCTTCTGTCCTTGTGTTACTCTGCCTTCTCTTTCCCTCCCTTCACTCCTTCCACCAACTGCTAACAGTGTCCTCCTGTTACGAGTTCGCGCTCCCTGAGAGGCAGGTCTGAGGGGTCTGGTAAGTCCACAGGCCACCTCGTGGCCCTGGCTAGCCTGTGTGTTGACTGCCCCTGGGTCAGGGGATCCACCTGGCTCAGTCGGGTGGGTCCTCGTGACCAGGGTGCCTCATGGTACAGAGCATGGAAACAGTGTCCAGAACTTCTGAGAGAATATGGGGATATCAGGTAAATGGGGCTTCCTAAAATGAAGCCACAAACCAGCTTGTCTGGACAGTCCAGCGTTCAGACTTCACGAGTTACATTCACTCCTTGCCTGCAGGAGTGGTCTCCCCCCGGCTCCAGGAGGCAAAGATGGCTGCCTCGCCTTGCCTGAGGACAACTGCTCCTTCCTTCTCTTTCCTCTTCCCTCTTCAGCGAAGTCATGCTTCTCCGATCTCGTAGTACCTGATTCCTGTGCTGGTTTCATCTCAAAACGGTGGTGGCTCTTTTCCTCCTTCTTGGGGGACAGGCTACTTCCCATGACTCCCAACAGGATGTTCAAGCCTTTGAGGAGGGTCAAAACCCCTAGGCCGGGGACCTGGTCAAAGACTATGTGAATCCTGAAGTCTACATTTGACCTCAGGAAGCCACCATTAATATAGATGTCCCTGCAGGATGTGCTGGGGTTGTGGGGTGCAGAGTGTACCTTTGGTCAGCTCCTCTCATCCTTGCAGACTCACGTTTACACACAACATTCACACACACAGTACAGAGATTTCTGACACACAAAGCTTTGTCTTGACCAATTAAAACTCGAATACACCTTGGCTGATCTTTCTGAGGCTTCACTTCACTAGGCAGTAAGGAGAAAGGAGGAGAGACATTTTTAGCAGTACCCCAAATCTCAAAACCCGGAGTCCTCACACAGTGAGAAATCCAGCCCCGAGCTTCTCAGTGTGACCCGCAGATGCGCAGCATCAGCAGCACTTGTCAACTAGGTAGCTATGCAGATTGCTGGGCCCCACTGTAGACCTACTGGGATGGGGCCCGGCAATGTCCCGTGTGTGTGTGTGCGCATGCGTGTGTGTGTGTGCATGCGTGTGTGCATGTATGTGTGTGTTCAGTCTGTTTTATTAAGTCCCCCAGAAGATTCTGAGGCATACTAATGTCTGAGAAGTGCTGGTCTATCTAGACTTTTCTTGAGATTGGAGTTCCGGATATTCCTTTCAAGGAATCTAAGTGAAGGGAGGGTACTTTTTAGAAATGATTGGAACGACTGCCTGTAATTTTTCTGCTCTTTCAGTCCTTCTTTGCCTCCAACCCCTGACCCTTGACCCTTGACTGCCCACACCTCTGCTGACATCCTCTGGGTCACTGATCTCTGCAGTGTCTCTCTTGTCAGCAAGGAACCTCCTTTCTATCCCCAGGATCTGCTGTTCCAGAGGTTCTCATAACAGCATTTGGGGTCCTAGTGGCCCAGACATCAAGGAAATCCTATAGATAGGAATTTGCATTTCAGGAGGCCGCCAACAATTTCCTGTAGTGATGCAGCTGGAGTCACATCAAGAGACAGCCAAGCATTTCCAGCATCTCCAGGGGTCCAGCCACTCTCCCCACGTGATGTGTCAGTTGATGAGTGACAAAGCTTTATCTCCAGCTCAGACATCTCCATCTCTACCTGGATGTTCCACAGGCCCCTCAAACACATCATGCCTCAAACTGAACTTATCTTCTCCCCTAAAACCAGCAATTGGCCTGATATTCTCTGTGTTGCTGGTACTACCCTCATCCACCCATCATCTGAGCTAGAAATACTGACTGTCCCCTCCCCTGCCTGCTATATACAACCAAACTCAAATATTTTAATCTACTAAACATTCCTTGAATCTTCCTGTCTTAACCATCCCTCTGTCACTCTCCAGTTCATGTCCTCTTCTTCCTCTGCCTTAAAGGACCATCTCTTTAGTTCTTACCCTTCTGCTCCCAATATTCCCTCCATGATGTGCCCAAAATGATCAACCTAAAACACAAATCGTATTTTATTGGGAAATCAAATACTTAAAACCCCTCAGTGCCTTCTTCTACTCCATTGTAACGTCTTCGGATGCCCAAAGAGATCACCCACAGGTCTGGCCCCAGCCTTCCTCCCCATCTGCAGCACTTGCCTCTTTATGAGCCAGTTAACACTGCACTGCTGGTCTCTCCCTGCCCCTGGCTCTTTCTCATTTCTGTGCCTTTGTTTACACAGCCCTTTCTGCCTGGGATGCTTCCTTACTTCCCTTTATCAGGCAAAGTGTCATTCAGCCATTCCAATGGTGTGCTGGTAAAGTTTAACAACTAACTTTGGAGGTCAAAAAAGCCCTGATCTGTAGCACTTGCTGGTTTCTGTGGTGTAAATACTCTCGCCACAGCCGATTTAAAGCTACCCACGAAGTGACTGAATGAGAACTGGGAAGGGATATGCACGTTGATGAGCCAGTGCCCTAGCACACCACAGGCCTTGAGATCACCGTCTCTGGGAAGTCTAACCCCTGCCTCCCTCTGGGCTTTCATGGCAGCCTGGAAATTCCCCTGCTTCTGTGCTGCCTTCCTTGTTTGGTAACTAGAGTTGACTCAGACAGTACGAGTTTAAACTGTGTGGGTCTACTGAGAAGCTGCTTTTTTCCAATAAGTATATTGGAAAAATTTTTGGAGATTTGCAACAACTTGAAAACACTCACAGACAAACCAGACAAACTGTATAGCCTGGAAATATCAAAAATAAATAAATAAATAAGAAAAAGTTAAGCATGTCATGAATGCATAAAATACATGTACATGCTTGTCTATTTTATCATTTACTGCCGTAAAGTATATACGAATCTATTATAAAAACTCAAAATTTATCGAAACTTACACAAACAAACACAGATCATGCATGGCACCATTCACAGTTGAGAGAAATATAACATAACCACACAAAGTTCACTGTAGTCTATACTATACTACTGTAATAATTTTATAGCCACCTCCCGTTGCTATCGCAGTGAGCTTAAGTATTTCAAATGTCTGCTTAAAATGCTGTGTGGCCAGGCGTGGTGGCTCATGCCTGTAATCCCAGCCCTTTGGGAGGCCAAGGCGGGCGGATCACAAGGTCAGGAGTTCAAGACCAGCCTGACCAACATGGTGAAACCCCATCTCTACTAAAAACACAGAAATTAGCTGGGCGTGGTGGCGCGTGCCTGTAGTCCCAGCTACTTAGGAGACTGAGGCAGGAGAATTGCCTGAACCTGGAAGGTGGAGGGTGCAGTGAGCCAAGATCGTACCACTGCACTCCAGCCTAGGTGATAGAGTGAGACTTCGTCTCAAAAAAAAAAAAATGCTGTGTGATGCTAATCATCTCCCTGTGAGCAGTTCTTCTCTCCAGTAAATTGAGTATCACAGTAAAAAGTGATCTCTTGTGGCTCCTGGATATTGCTTACCACGTATAGTGCAGTACTGTTAGAGGCATGTGAATCAGAGCAACTCCATCTTGAATAGGAGCTGGGTGAAATGAGGCTGAGACCTGCTGGGCTCCATTCCCAGAAGGTTAAGGTATTTAAGTCACAGGAGGATAAGATAGGAGGTCCGTACAAGATACAGGTCATAAAGACCTTGCTGATAAAACAGGTTGCAGTGAAGAAGCCAGACAAATCCCACCAAAACCAAGATGGTGGTGAGAGTGACCTCTGGGCATTCTGACTGTTAGCTTCCACCAGCACCATGACAGTTTACAAATGCCATAGCAATGTCAGGAAGTTACCCTATAAGGTCAAAAAAGGGGAGGCATGAATAATCCACCCCTTGTTTATCATATCACCAAGAAATAACCATAAAAACAGGCAACCGGCAGCCCTTGGGGCTGCTCTGTCTATAGAGTAGCCATTCTTTTATTTCTCTACTTTCCTAATAAACTCGCTTTCACTTTATGGACTTGCCCTGAATTCTTTCTTGTGCAAGATCCAAGAACTCTCTTGAGGTCTGAATCAGAACCCCATTCCTGTGACAGTACCATAATCCTTGAATAACACCATGGGACCCATACGAGGTGTCACTAGTGATGCTGGAAGTGCTCCCAAGAAGCAGAGAAATTTTATGACATTCCCAAAAAAACTTGAATTGCTTGATAAGTACATAAATTGAGATCTGCATCTGTGGCTGCCTGCCATTTCAAGATAAATCTTTTCAATGGCATAAGGACCATTGAAAAGAAAAAGAAAGAAAGAGAAAAAGAAAAGGATGCCTGAAGCTCTTGCTCCAGTTATGCCAAAAGGCATGAAAACCTGCACTTTTTGCAAAATATCTTTTTATTTCATACTGAAAATGCGGCTTTTATGTGGATGCAGGATTGCTATATGAAAGGCATATCTATAGAATCTAATTTGTTAAAAAATGAAATTATATCACAAGTTAAGGCAAATAGAAGGTGAAGGGTCTAAATCTGGAGAATTTAATGCCAGCAAAATATGATTTGCTGATTTTATTTATTTATTTAGAGAAAGAATCTCACTTTGTTGCCCAGGTTGAAGTGCAATTGTGTGATCATAGCTCACCACCACCTTGAATTCACAGGCTCAAAGTTTCCTCCTGCTGTAGCCTCCCTAGTAGCCGGGACTACGGTGTGCACCACTACCCCCAGATGATTTTTTAAAAAAATTTTATAGAGACAAGGTCTCACTAAACACCCAGGCTGGCATCAAACTCCCAGGCTCAAGCAGTCCTCCGAAATCAGCCTCCCAAAGTGCTGGGATTGCAGGTGTGAGCCACCGTGCCTGGCTGTTTGCTCATTTTAGAAAGATTTGGCTTAAAAAAAAAACAAAAAAACAAGTTAATAGGAAAAGCAGCTTCTGCAGACCAACAGGCAGCCAACAAGTTCCCAGACGTTAGGAAAATCAATGAGGATCGCACCACTGTGCAGCAGCCTGGGTAACAGAGCAAGACCCTGTCTCTAAAAGAAAGAAAAGAAAATCAGTGGAGTGGAATAAAGCTACATGTATTAGTAAGGAAGAAAAGTGAGCACGAGGATGTAAGTCAGGAAAGAATAAGCTGACTCTACTGTTTTGTATAAATGCAGTCAGGTTTATGATCAGGACTGCCCTTATCTGTAAAGCTCCTAACCCCCGGATCCTTGAAGGGAAAAGGTAAACACAACGAGAAAACCTGGACAATGAAAACCCTTTTTCTGGATTGGTTCTATTGCTGTTTTGTCTCTGAAGCCATGAAGTTCCTTGCCACTAAGGGTACCTTTTAAATTTCTTTTGATGTTGGGCGATGCCTCCGACGGGAACTCAGAATCCCATGAGTTCAACACTGAAGCAGTGAAGGGTCTACTCATCCCCCAGATACACATCTCTAATTGAGCCTCTCGATCTGGACTCCTAAGGACCTGTAAGTTTCATTACACACAGTGCTCTATGAAAAAGACTGTCAACACTGTGGAAGAGAACCTCAATAGAGAGAACATCGTAAAGGCAAAAAATGACACCATGGAAGATGTCATCATTGTTTTGGGAAAAGCTGTGAAGGCCATCAAGTCCAGAACAATTATTTTCTGCTGGAAACAACTGTGTCTGGATGTGCCTGACTTCACAGAGCCAATTAAGGATATTATGAAAGAGAGTGTGATGATGGCAGAAAAAAAAAGTTAGGGGTGAAAGGTTTTAATATATGGATCTTGGGAAAAATTCAAGACCTAATAGATACCACACTGGAGAAGTTAACAGACGATGACTTGCTGGGGATGAGTGCTTCTGAACCAGTGCCAGACAGTGAGGAAGAAGACAGAGAAGAAGCAGTTCCAAGAACTGCTTACCTTAAAGAAAAGGTACCCTTATTCTTTCTCTAAATAAATAAATAAAATCAATTAGAAAAAAAATCAGGCTCCAGGGTTCTGAGTATTCAAGACTGCTTTTGACTTCTATTGTGATATGGGCCCTTCTCTGATAAAACTAAAACTAAAGCAAATGGTAGAAGAATTGGTACCGATAGAAGCATTTTTAGAGAAAGGAAAAAGCTAAAAAGTCAGACAGAAATTATGATGTATTTCTTTTTTAGGGGGAGGTTAGGGGAAGGGCGGATTTTGCTCTTGTCTCCCAGGCTGGAGTGCAGTGGTGCAATCTCGGCTCACTGCAACCTCCTCCTCCTGGGTTCCAGCGACTCTTCTGCCTCACCCCTCCCAAGTAGCTCCCACGCATCACCATGCCTGGCTAATTTTCTGTATGTTTAGTAGAGACGGGGTTTCGTTGTGAAATGTGAAATGTGCCTGCCTGTCCTGCCTCCCCTTTTACCTCCTCCACCTCTTCCTCCTCTGCCACCCTCAGGCAGCAAGACCAGCCCCTTCTCCTTCTCCTCAGCCTCTGCTTCCCAGGCTCAACCCATCCTCGCACCTCAGCCTCTGGAGTAGCTGGGACACAGGCATGTACCACCACACCCGAATAATTTTTGTATTTTTTGTAGAGATGGGGTCTCAGTCTATTGTCCAGGCTGGTCTCCAACTCCTGGGCTCAAGCGATCCGCCTGCCTTGGCCTCCCAAAGTTCTGGATTACAGGCATGAGCCACTGCACACAGCAAGATTTTCTTAATTATTTTCTTTTCCCTAGCTTACTTTATTATGAGTACAGTATAATAATACATTTAACATACAAAACGTGTTTATTGACTGTTTATGTTATCGGTTAGGCTTTCAGTCTAACAATAGGCTATTAGTAGTTGTTTCAGGGAGTCAAAAGTTATACATGGATTTTCAACTGCATGGGGATCGGCGCCCTAACCTCTGCGCTGTTTTGAGGATCAACTGTATTTTTTTCTTGTGCCTCTCTCTTGCCACTAGAGGGTGCACTCGCAGAAAGCAGGGACCTTGCGTTACTGTGCACATTTCTGCCTTTTATGGAGCATACACTCCATAAGTGTTTGCTGAATAAAGGAATGTGCCCATTCTCTGGACTCATCCTTGTCCTGGGTCACATTCTGTCCATGACTCCTGTGAGGTCTGGGAGCACATGCACAGGTGACAGGAAGCGGAAAGGACATCTTCCTGACTTGGGTGCCCCATAAGGATTGAGGCAGAACACAGCTGGTAACTTCAAGGTGTTTAATCCAATGAGATGAACATTTAGAAGGAGAGTATAGGTCTCTCACCCAGATGCCCCAAACCGCTGCATAAGCACGGATTGGGGGTGATGGGGCTTGGCTGCAGCACAGGAGAAAGCACTTGGAGTTTGAATGAATCCCAGAATCGCTGACCCACAAGTTGTTGGACCCTGTTAATGGGATGATGATGTTCAGAAAGAAAGAAAGGAGACAAGGAAGGAAGGGAAAGAGGAAGGGAGAGAAGGAGGGGAGAAGAAGCAGGCAGCAGACTTCCTCCAGTGCTGCCATCATAATTGGATCTTGGGGATGTTATCCCAGAAGGATAAAAAGTTTCTAAACTGAGTTCAACTCACTTTCCAAACTTTAAATGACTTTAGGGACTACAGTGGTCCCAAAGAATAAACTGTAATTTAAATGATCTTCTAAGGGTGATGGCGAGTCCTTTGGAGATTGTGCCCCAAGTACATGACGCAGGAGGAGCGGAAAGGACCCTTCACCTCTCATACATCCTGAGCCCTCACCCTGGCGTTCAGACCCAGTGTTGCTGTTTCTGACATGTAGCCTCTTTCCAGCCCTTGGGAAACCGATCATTTTTGCTCATGATTTTTTTTTTTAAATAAAGGTAAGTTCACGTTTTGGTGAAAGAAATTTCACAATTTTCATTACCATGGCTATTTTTAAAAATTTCTTATTGATACATAATAGATACATATAGTTTCAAGGTACATGTGATAATTTAATCCGTTCGTATAATTTGTAAGGATCAAGTCAGTGTAGTTGGGATATCCATCACTTTAAACATTTGTCTTTATGCTCGAAATATTTGAATTATTCTCTTCTAGCTGTCTTGGAAGTTACACCAGCTTATTGTAAACTGTAGTCACCCTCCTGATCTATTGAACACTAGGTCTTATTCCTTTGAACAAACCATGTATTTTCACCCATTAATCAACAGCATGATTACCTTTCCATCATCAGACTTGACTGTAATGGAATGGGGGCTTGAGGAGGGGTGATGTGAAGCCATTTCATTGGTATCATATTTTTCTCACAAAATCAAACCGACCTCCTCAACCTGCAAGAGTGTCTAAGGTCATCTGGCCTCACCGTGTCATCAGGCTGAGGAAATGGGAGCTTGCCAGGGACCACACAGCTAGTAGTCTTCTTCTCACACTCAGTTGTTCTTTCTTTTTTTTTTTTTTTTCTTTTTTTGAGACAGAGTTTTACTCTTTGTTGCCCAGGCTGGAGTGCAGTGGCACGATCTTGGCTCACTGCAATCTCTGCCTCCTGGGTTCAAGCGATTATCCTGTCTCTGGTTGTCCTTTATTGATTAAAACTGTTGGGCTCTTTCTCACTTTATAGTTAGAGACAAAGTCTGACAATAATAAGCATGTTTCTGGATCTGATGATGATGACATAAAGGGAATATTTTCTTCATATGATCTGATGCAAGTTCTTGAGAGTTGGTTGGCCATCCTACAGTGAGAAACCCGGCTGGGGACTGATGTGCTGCCCAGCGTATACATGAGAGCCGTAATGTCTTGGGCACCTCAGCCATCCTCAAGCTTGGGGATCATTCTCAGTGTCAGCCTTTGTATTGAGTTCCTAGATAACACATTTGCCTCTGTGAAATTTTTTAAGACCTTAAGAAAAAAAGAGAGATTTATTATTATTTATTTTCATACTGAAGCCATGCTATTTCTAGATATTTGGGCAGTTGTGTGGAAGAGAGATTAACTGCTGTTAAGGTCTCCAGAAGACAAGGCCAGGTCGAAGTTGCAGGGAGGCAGATTTCAGCTCAATATCACTGGGTAACTACTGCAAAGTGAAGTGAGCCTTACGAGGAGATAAAGAACCTCACATCACTCAGATAGTCAAATCTAAGTTCTAGGATTATCGGGAATGTGGTAAGAAGCTTTCTGCGTTGGAAAGGGAACAAATGCTAAATAGACTCTAAGACCTGTTGTCCTTAGCATTCAATTAATTGTTATGGATGATGATGATGATGATGATGATGATGTTGACGATATTGAAATTATTTGTTTGCATGACTATTTCCCCTCTAGATTTTGAACTCTTTTTTCCCAGCACCTAGAATTATACCTGGCCCAAAGCAGATGCTCATAAATATCTATTTACCTGACCTGAATTATTATGGCACTGACTTAGTCACAGCTATAATGTGCTAACCACCAACACAGGAGTATCTCAGAGCTCATCAGGCAGGAAGCATCGCTGCAACAACAGGAGGGGGCTGGATTACTGAGAGCTCTTAGAGAGATGGATATTTGGGAGGTTCATAAGTATTTTAGATACAGTGCTAATAAAACTGTACTGCTCAGTTGCCTACAAGTTTTTTTACTGGTCCAGAACAAATTGTAGTTTGAGGAACACTTCAAAGTCTGAGGAGTGTTAAGGAAACAATGATTAATGCTTGTTAATAGTATCGATACTTGTTAAACCATGGCAAAGCAGACTTTATTCAGGACTATCTCAGCAGGTATAGGGACCGCTGCCATGGGATTTTGCAGTGAGGGAGAGAAGCTGGGCTCAGCTACAAATACAGCAGGAACAAGTGGGAATTTTTAGCCAAGGAGGGGTGGAGGTCAGTGGATAGGAAATTATTAAGAAGAAACATCGGGGGGTCAAGAGGATTCTGACTAAACGGACCTAACAAAATTCTTGCTGAAGAGGAGACAAGGTGACTGCATAATCAGACATTACCTGGGGATAGTGGAGAATGAGGAACCTCATCAAATATTGCGTATGATCAAATATTGAGGATGAGGGTTTTTGCTAAACTGACTTAGCAGGGCTCTTTGCTGAAACTGAATTTTTTTTTTTTTTTTTTTTTTTTTTTGAGACAGAGTTTCGCTCTTGTTGCCCAGGCTGGAGTGCAATGGCGCGATCTCGGCTCACCGCAACCTCCGCCTCCTGGGTTCAGGCAATTCTCCTGCCTCAGCCTCCTGAGTAGCTGGGATTACAGGCACGCACCACCATGCCCAGCTAATTTTTTTTGTATTTTTAGTAGAGACGGGGTTTCACCGTGTTGACCAGGATGGTCTCGATCTCTTGACCTCGTGATCTACCCGCCTCAGCCTCCCAAAGTGCTGAGATTACAGGCTTGAGCCACCGCGCCCGGCTTGAAACTGAATTTTGTAAGCAAATAACAGATGGGCCTAGGAGAAGGTTCAGGTGCCTGACTAAAGTTTGGAAAACTTGAAAATCTTTTTCAGGAGAGATTTAACCTTTCCATTAAAAAAAAAAAAAAAAAAAAAAAAAGCAGGACTTAGGGTTCTGTGAGCAGTCTCAGGAACAAGCTAATGCCTTTGCTACAGACAATGAAGAATGAAGAGAAAATGGGAGGCTCAGTTGGAACTCTCATTCAACTTGGCCATGGGGCACAGGGGCCTACTCGCTGCCACAGATGTACAAAAGAATCAACCAAATGTCGAGACCTTGGCACTGGAGGAGTCAAGGTGGCCAGGGCTTGTTCTCTAGGCAGGTGTCACTAGAGCTGTCCTCTTGGCTGCCACATGCCCCACGAGATGCTTTGTTTTCTGTTGTTGCTTTTTTCTGTTAGTTTTCATTTGTTTTCTTGTCTCCTTCTGTGCCTTTTTTTTTTTTTTTTTGGTGTGTGCCAGATGTTGTGTTTGCAAAATAATTTGTAGAATGGATTTAGAGATGGGTGATGTTACCTTCCTCTGAGTGGATCTATGTTTGCTTCTGTGAGACATTTGGGAGTACGAAAACTCTAGTATCACCTCAATTCAATTTCAGGGCTTGAGAAGAGGGGAAGCCGAACTACAGCACCTGTAAGTGCCTGTCTCCCTCTGGTTTACCCTTATTCCTATGGTGCTGCCCTTCTAGAGTCCATCCCAAAGGGAGAACGTTTAGTGAGGGCCTTTCTTTTTTCTTTTCTTTTTTTTCTTTTTTCTTTTTTTTTTTGAGATGGAGTTTTTTTCTCTTGTCACCCAGGCTGGAGTACAATGGTGCAATCTTGGCTCACTGCAACCTCCACCTCCTGGGTTCAAGCAGTTCTCCTGCCTCAGCCTCCCGAGTAGCTGGGATTATATTATTGCATTTTTAGTAGAAACAGGGTTTCCCCATGTCTGTCAGGCTGGTCTTGAACTCCTGACCTCAGGTGATCCACCTGCCTTGGCCTCCCAAAGTGCTTAGATTTCAGGCATGAGCCACTGCACCCAGCCAAGGGGCCTTGCAAGGTGAGTTTTTCACATCAAAACCTACTCCCCATCTCCACGAGGCTGTCAGTAATGCTTTCCAGCCTCTCCATGGCTCCCTCCAGAAGCTGCAAATGCTTGAGTTGAATCACAGCCACAAGTGCTGGACTTATATCTCTAGATCCCTGTTTTTCCCCAGAATCATAACCCTATATTCCTCATTGTATTATAACTTCTCCAATGCTTTACACAGATGTTTTATATATTTTTTCCAGTTTGTCTAATTGTCATCTGCAAGACAGTTAGTCCAAATTAGCCTGTTTGTTCTTACCGGAAGCAGAAGTTAAATTTCGATCTCTACTACATTGTTCCTAGAACCCCACAGAGATTAAGAAATCATCAGCGCGATTCCCCAGTTGCTCGGCAGGGCAACAAGGATTCGTGCCTGGCCTTCCAGGTGCTTTTGGAGTAAGAGAATGCTGAGGTTGAACTCTCAGTTACTCCAGGTGACAGAGCAGATGCACCATGAACAAGTCCAATGAGACCTCCCCTGTGATGGGGTTCATCCTCCTGGGCCTCTCTGCCCATCCAAAGCTGGAGAAGACATTCTTCGTGCTCATCCTGCTGATGTACCTGGTGATCCTGCTGGGCAATGGGGTCCTCATCCTGGTGACTATCCTTGACTCCTGCCTGCACACGCCCATGTACTTCTTCCTGGGGAACCTCTCCTTCCTGGACATCTGCTACACGACCTCCTCAGTCCCCCTCATCCTTGACAGCTTCCTGACCCCCAGAAAAACCATCTCCTTCTCAGCCTGTGCAGTGCAGATGTTCCTCTCCTTTGCCATGGGAGCCACAGAGTGTGTGCTCCTGAGCATGATGGCGTTTGATCGCTACGTGGCCATCTGCAACCCGCTTAGGTACCCTGTGGTCATGAGCAAGGCTGCCTACGTGCCCATGGCTGCCAGCTCCTGGGCAGCTGGTATCACCAACTCTGTGGTACAGACATCCCTAGCAATGCGACTGCCCTTCTGTGGGGACAGTGTCATCAACCATTTCACCTGTGAGATCCTGGCAGTTCTAAAATTGGCCTGTGCTGACATCTCCATCAATGTGATCAGCATGGTTGTGGCCAACATGATCTTCCTTGCACTCCCAGTCCTGTTTATTTTTTTGTCTCCTATGTCTTCATCCTTGCCACCATCCTGAGGATCCCCTCAGCAGAGGGGAGAAAAAACGCCTTCTCCACCTGCTCTGCCCACCTCACAGTCGTGGTCGTCTTCTATGGGACCATCCTCTTCATGTATGGGAAGCCCAGGTCTAAGGACCCGCTGGGGGCAGACAAGCAGGACCTTGCAGACAAACTCATCTCCCTCTTCTATGGGGTGGTGACCCCCATGCTCAACCCCATCATCTACAGCCTGAGGAACAAGGGCGTGAAGGCTGCTGTGAGGAACCTGGTGGCTCAAAAACACCTAACAGAGTGACTGTCACAGATTCTCAGACTGCTCAAATGCATACCCTCCAAATGCCTCATTGTTCTCTTGGGGAAATGGTAACCAGGGAGGACCTTAGACTGTCAGTGGAAAGAGAGCCCTAAAATTTCTGAGGCTCCTGGTCAATTTGTTGGCTTCACACAGAACCATACTGTATCATATCATCGCTATATTACACTGACTAAATCTTATGTTTTTTGATGCCAGAATTTGATGAATATCCATAAGAGTTATAGAGGTGGTCAAAAGAGACAAACAAAAAATCTAGTGGTACTGGGATCTCGTAGGAAATAGGATATGGTTTGGCTCTGTGTCCCTGCCCAAATCTCCTGTCGAATTGAAATCCCCAGTGTTGGAGGAGAGGCTTGGTAAGAGGTGATTGGATCATGGGGGCAGATTTCCCCCTTGCTGTTCTCATGATAGTCAGTTCCCATGAGATCTGGTTGTTTAAAAGTGTGTAGCACCTCCCACTTCACCCTCTTCCTCCTACTCCAGCGTCAGCTGACAGAGGATAAACACTACCAAGTTTCTCAAAAATGTCCCTCACTAGTGCATTTTCTTATTAGCTTAGTGAAGAGAGTGTCCTCTAGCCTTCCTAGGGGACATATCCATCTGCAGGTCTAATTTAACAAGCCCATTTAGCATCCTAAATTCTTTGAGTCTTTTGGCTCCTTTGTCTACACTCTGCCAAGGCAGTTCGATGTTTCCAGGAGCCATCCCAACCGTCTTGAAGGATCTCTTGGCTGCCAGACACCCTCTCTAAAGTAGTAGCCAGCAGAGCAACATATTCCTCTGTGGGGGCTGTGATGACCTGATGAATTTTAAAGAAGTCCCTTTCAAGGAGCAATTTGAAAAAATTGCGATTCCTGGCATACACCCACTCTCATCTCCTTAGAAATAGCATAGATTCAATATGAATTTAGACCCAAAAAAGAGAGAAGCCTTATTTCACATGATGAGACATTTCTGTGACTCTGATACTGAATAACATGAACTCTAGTTCCAGACATATTCAGAAGGAAGTATTACCAATGTTGTTTGTACAAAAGTGAGTGGGCACCTTTTATGCATAATGATAGGTCTGAAATGCTGGGGCGTGTCTGAAGACAGAAGGAAATAAAGGCAGCCAATGATTATATAAGTGGAGCAACTGACCATTTGAGCAATTGAATATAATTGGAAGCAATTGGCATGGGTCAGGATAGGAACTAGTGGGGAGGGGGTGGGGGTGTCAGTAGAAAAATGGAGTTCTTGGCTGGGCAAGGTGGCTCACACCTTTAATCCCAGCACTTTGGGAGGGTGAGGCAAGAGGATCTCTTCAGGCCAGGAGTTTGAGACCAGCATGGACAACAGAGGGAGACTCTCAACTCCATCTCTACAAAAACATTTTTTAAAGTTAGCCAGGTATAGTCGTGCACACCGATAGTCCCAGCTACTCGGGACTAAGGCAGGAGGAGTGCTTGAGCCCAGAAGTTCAAGGCTGTGGTGAGCTGATTGTGCCACTGCATTCCAGACTGGGCAAGAGAGCCAGACCCCAGAAAGAAAAGTGGAGGTTTCATGGCTCTCCTCCCCAAGATACTTACTTCTGGAAAGATAATGGTTAGGATTACCCAAGTGTACATAAATTCTAAACAAATGTATCCTATTTACGTAGAGCTCTTCTTAGCACAGGGTGCTGGAAGAAAGCTGGCTTACAATTTTTGAACTTTACAATGGTGCAAAAGTGATACACAGTCAGTAGAAACTGTACTTTGAGTACCCATACGACCATTTTTTTTCACCTTCAGTATAGTAGTCAATAAATTACATGAGATATTCAATACTTTCACATAAAACAGACTTGGTGCTAGATGATTTTGCCCACTGTAGACTGCTCTAAGGGTTTGAAGTACATTTAAGGTAGGCCAGGTTAAGCTATGATGTTCAGCAAGTTAAGGGTATTAAATGCATTTTAAACTTAAAACATTTTCCATTTATGATGGGTTTATCACGACACTGCCCCATTGTAAGTCAAGGGGCTTTTGTATTCCAGCTGAGCCTGGAGGAGCATGATCAAGGGAGTAGTAGGACCTGTATGCTTTGCATAGGAATTGGCCTGGTTCGTTCCTAAGGCCCCTTTCAGGCTTGGGCCTACCACTGTCTATGAGCATAACAAAAGCCAGAATTGAAGAATGGCCAATATGGTGGTGTGTTTTAGGAAACTGATTAACCAGAGGACGTCCATCCCATGACTGTTTCCGTGACTATTTTGCATGATCACTGAAAGAAAAACATTGGCAAACATTCCAAACATGAATACTTCCCAATCAAATTAATTAGGCTTAAGAAATCCCAAGAAAGAAGTATTTCTCATCTTTATTCTTACAACAAGAGAATGAAGGTTTGAACCATGATTAAATTTGTGGAATAAACCAAATGGCTTCCTTCCTAGGACAGAAGAGAAGCTGCTCAAGAGCAATCAACACATCTAGCCCTGGGTCAGAGAGGAATCTGACTTTGAAGACATGTGGCCCAGAAAGAGTCCTTACAGATCCTGACCTGTGTATGGAAGACGTCAAGGGTAGATGGACATTCATTCAGTCTTTTAGCCTGGCCTTTACACTTAAAAGCAGGAGAATAACAGAGTAGCTATAGGGCTGGGCCTCAGATCCAACTTAAAGGTTTACCAGTGGATTAAGAATATCTGCCTCCATTCCTTAGACACATGTTTTGGATTTTATTATACTTTCTCTTCATCTGAGAACAAGGTGATAGGTCTTTCCTTCTGAGGATGTTGTGAGAATGACAATAGATAAGGTGCCTACTACCTAATTTTTATTTTTTTATTTTTTTGAGACAAGGTCTTGCTCTCTCACCCATTCTGGAGTACAGTGGCGTGATAATGGCTCACTGCATCCTCAACCTCCTGAGCTCAAGCAATCCTCCCTCCTCAGCCTTCTGAGTTGCTGTGGAACTGGCAAAAGGATCTGGTTGCTTGCTGCTTGTCGAAATAAGTCAAAATCATAACACGTTATGATAAGAATGAGTAGTATTCTTTTATTATCCATGCCAACAAGGGGAAGTGTAGATGGCAAGTCCACTCTTCAATTTGTTGGGGGAATGCAGGGCTTTTTAAAGAAAGCATTTTAGGGGCCAGGAGCAGTAGCTCATGCCTATAATCCAGCACTTTGGGAGGCGAAGACAGGTAGATCATGAGGTCAGGAGTTCAAGACCAGCCTGGCCAAGATGGTGAATCTCCATCTCTACTACAATACAAAAATTCGCCAGGCATGGTGGTGTGCACCTGTAATCCCAGCTACTTGGGAGGTTGAGGCAGGGAATTGCTTGAACCTGTAATCCCAGCTACTCGGGAGGCTGAGGCAGGGAATTGGTCGGGAGGTGGAGGTTGCAGTGAGCCAAGATTCTTCCACTACACTCCAGCCTGGGTGACAGAGCGATACTCTATCTCAAAAAAAAAAAGAAAAAGCCGGGCGCAGTGGCTCAAGCCTGTAATCCCAGCACTTTGGGAGGCCGAGGCGGGTGGATCACAAGGTCGAGAGATCGAGACCAACCTGGTCAACATGGTGAAACCCCGTCTCTACTAAAAATACAAAAAATTAGCTGGGCATGGTGGCGTGTGCCTGTAATCCCAGCTACTCAGGAGGCTGAGGCAGGAGAATTGCCTGAACCCAGGAGGCGGAGGTTGCAGTGAGCCGAAATCGCGCCATTGCACTCCAGCCTGGGTGACAAGAGCAAAACTCCGTCTCAGAAAAAAAAAAAACAAAAACGGAAAAAGAAAGGATTTTGGAATGTGAAAGAGGCAAGGGGGGCTGGGAGGTGCCAGGTGCTGTGACTTACTCCAATGGCTCATCTTGAATTACTGTTCCATCTGGTGAAGGGGCAGGTGCCATTGTGGATCCTACCAGGTTATAAATTAAATTAATCACAGTCAATCTTGTGGTCACTCTTCAGCTGAGAGTGGGTTCCAGCCCTGAGGTAACCTTTTGTTGGAGAGAGAATTCTGAAGGTGTCTGGTTCCTATCAGGATCTAATCCCGGAAGCTTCAAAGGAAACATATGACCAGATATGTGAGCGTAGTGTGTGCATAACAAGCATCTAGGTAAATAAATGTGCATAAGGCATGGGAGGACAGAATGGGAAAAGAAAGGGAGTGGAGCTTCACAGCCCGTTCCGAGGCTGTATTTCAAGATGAAAGGTAACACATGCAGTTGGTCTCAAAGTTATATCTTGTGACTGGGGGCGGGAGGAGGAGGAAAGGGGAAAGGAAAAAGTTTTAAAATGCAGTTTGAAGCTTAGCTGCTAAGCTGCTTGATCGTAGCTGGGACTATAGGTGCATGCCACCAAACCCAGCTAATTAAAAAAATTTTTTTTTTGTAGAGATAGGGTCTCGCTCTGTCGCCCAAGCTGGTTTTGAACTCCTGAGCTCAAGCAATCCGCCTGCCTCAGCCTCCCGAAGTGCCAGGATTATAGAGGTGAGTCACCGTGTCTGGCCTCCTGGTGCAAAATTTGTACTCAATAGATAATAGCTCCTATCACTGCTTCAACAGCTGCTGTTGTTGCTGTTATAGCCCTTGCACTGATTTCTTTTTTTTAAAATTGTTATTATTATTTTTAATAGAGATAGGATTTCTCCATGTTGGTCAGGCTGGTCTCAAACTCCCAACCTCAGGTGATCTGCCTGCCTCAGCCTCCCAAAATGCTGGGATTACAGGCGTGAGCCACCGTGCCCAGCCTCCTTGCATTGATTTCTTAGCATGTCTGTCTTCTTCTAAATATGGAGCTCTTTAAAGTAGAAACTTTGATTTTCTTCTCTGAGTCCCCAGCACTGAGAATCATGCCTGGCACAGCGGGTGTGCTCAGTAGCCATCTGTCAACTTGAGCCAAATGGCCACAGCACAGACACTGTGTGCTCGCTCAAGGGCAGGAGATTCTCAGCGCTCCTTGCAGGAAGTGCTCACGTAGCAACCTGGGAAGGGGTCAGATCACAAAGCAGAGCTCGGAGGAGATGGATTTTTAGAGAGTTTGTATGGTTTTTAGGCACAGGGTAAAGCCAACTGCAAAACCCCTAGATTGTCAACAAGCTTCTGATGACCCAGGACAAATCACATGTGAGCACCTCGAAGCCCAAAGAGAGATTTTTAATTCCCTGAAAAAAACAAGGGAAATCTCAGGACCAGCCTCAGAAGCAAGTCAGTGTCTTTCGTGAGAGCTGATGGGGAATGGGGAGGAAGGAGGTTCAGAGAGAACTGACATTCAACTTGGCCAGAACGTGCAGGAAGCCCCTTGCTATGCAGTCCCAGAGGCTTGCTGGTGAAGCGAAATTTACTTAAAGGTCAATAAAAGTTCAAGATCTTGGTACTAGAGTTACAGGGTATCTGGGACTGATTCCTGGCTGGTGTCACCAGAGCAGAGGAGTTCTTGGCCCTTCTGCCCTAAGAGAAGGGAAGAGACTAAACGTGATCAGTCGCCTGCTCTTCTATGTGGACAAAAATCATCAACCACTTGACCTGTGAGGTCCTGGCTGTCCTGAAGTTGCCCTGTGCTGATATCTCTATCAATGTGATCAGGCAAAAGGCCTTCTCCACCTGCTCTGCCCACCTCACAGGCATGATCGTCTTCAATGGGACCATCCTCTTCACAGATGGAAAGCCCAAGTCTATGGATCCACTGGGGGAAGACAAGCATGAGTTTGCAGACAAACTCATCTCCATCTCCTACAGAGTGGTGACGTCCATGCTGAACACCGTCATCTACCTACAGCCTGAGGAGCAAGCGCAGGAAGGCTGCTGTGAGAAACCTGGTATTTCAGAAACCCCCAACTGAGTGAGTGACTGTCAGAATCCTAGGTGGCCAGAACATATGCTCTCTAAGCACCTCACTGTGCTCATGGGGAAATGATAACTCCCCATGCGTTATCATTTAGTGGCTGGAACCCACTCTCAGCTGAAGAGTGACCACGAGAGGAAGGAAAGTTCTTTCCCAAGGTCTAGGCCATGAACCATGGGACTAGAATGAACAAGTAAACCAAGTGTCCCCTGTTGTGTAACGGGTCATGGAAGCGTCCATCAAAGAACCTAGAAGGAAAGTGCCTCCACATTTCTACTTTTAATTTCCCGTTGCCCCATTTCCTCACCTATCTATTTTTAATTTTTTGGCCTTGAATATATTTTTGGGTTACCACAAATCCTTTATGAAAGTCAGCATAATTGGAACCAAAGAAACAAAGCAATGAAGAAGCAAACAAAAAACCCAAATGAACTAATGATAAGACATGGCAGTGGGTGGGGCAGTGGGCCGTCATCGGTGCCCCTCTGTGGCCCTCAGCTGTCTCTCTTTCCTGCTGGAAGCTAGTTTTAGGCTGCATGGCTTTGAGGTCCTTTCAAAGCTGACCTTCCAAGGCAGGGCTTCTGGCCACAGGACCCTGAGTATTGTGGTGTATGATGCCGTTCTTGCACTACTTTAAAGAAATACCTGAAACTGGATAATTTATAAAGAAAAGAGGTTTAATTGGCTCGTGGTTCTGCAGGCTATCCAAGCACAGCTCCAGCATCTGCTTGGCTTCTGGGAAGGCCTCAGAGAGCTTTTACTCATGGCAGAAGGTGAAGTGGGAGTAGGCATTTCACATGGACAAAGCAGGAGCGAGACAAAGAAAGAGAGAGAGAGCAGGCAGGAGGTGCCACGCTTTACAACAACCAAATCTCGGGAGAACACACTATCACAAAGACAGCAGCAAGCCATGAGGGATCGGCCCTATAATCCAGACTCCTCGCACCAGGCCCTCGCTCCAGCACTGGGGATTACAATTCAACATGAGATTTGGGTGAGGACAAATATCCAAACTATATCACGTGGAAAGACCATTGGCCATCCAAATTGAATTATTATAACAGCAGCTTCTAGCACTCCCAGAGAAAACAAGATAGCTGTTCAAAGAGCAACCAAGGGGAGGGGGTGGAGAGGCAACCGCTCAGGTCGGTATAGACCATAGAGGGCTCTCAGCCCAGGCCACACAGCCTGACACCTGCCTTCCAGTTCCGGCCCTAACACTATTTCCCACTGCTGAGCCCTTGGCTAAGTCTCTTTGCCTCTTTGGGCCTTGATTTCTTTGTCTGTAAAATGAGAGGATATAGCCCATCCCTCTCAATACAACTGGGGAATGCGCAGAGAAGAGGAGCTCATGGCTCACATCCCACCCTCCGCCACTCTTTGATTAGGGGTCTCCTCCTCCATTCTGGGGTCGCTCCTCCATTCATTCCCTCCACAGTTCATGAGCAATTGTTCCAACTTCCAGTGCCACTTAGAGACTTGGGTGGCTGATTGCAGCTCTAGCTACCTGTGCCTGCTGCAAACCTGCCACCTGGTGGACATTTCTGAAGCTGACCATTGAAATTTCTACCAGCTCCTGAGATGGGTGCTTCTCAAACTTTAATGTGCTCATGAGTCATCTGAAAATGTGGATAAGGATTCAGTGAGTCTGAGGTAGGGTCTGAGATTCTACATCTCTAACAGATTTCCAGGTAATGCCTATGCTGCTGAACTCTGCAGGTCACACTTCGAGGAGCAAAGGCCCTAGAAGATTTGGGACCAGGGCAGAGGGGCTGAAGGAAGAGGCCAGGTAGGGACGTTTTCTCCCACAAGCCTCCTATCGTAGGCGAAGCCGTTGGGCATCAGCAACACTGCAAGGTGTTCGCCAGCCTGGCAAATTCCCTCCTGGCAAAAGCCTAAAATATCAATGCTTTTAAGTCTCTGAGTTGCAGATCTCACTTTGTTTTTGGCCTTTGATATCCCTTAGTTTCTGGAAAGTTCAATAGGTCAAGGCTATTGAATGGAAAGATTTAGAACAAGTGGAAACATCAGCCATATCTTCAGGGGTTCTTTTTATCAGCAGAGTCAAGGCAGGCCCCAGCCAGTTGGGCGTTGATGTTTCTGGAGCAACTGGATATTCATATAGGGAAAAAAAAGAGCCTTGACCTTTACTTCACACCATTCACAAAACTTTATTTTTATACATATATACATAGGGGCCTTGCTATATTGCCCAGTCTGGTCTCAAACTCCTGGCCTCAAGCAATCCCCTCTCCTGGGCCTTCCACAGTATTGGAATTATAGGTGTGAACCACTGCACCCAGCCAAGACTAGTGTTAAAGTATAAAGGAAAGCAGAGGGATTGGCCAGGGATTTGAGGAAAGAAATACAATAAAAGTTACCTTATTCCTAAAGTAGAAGCTCTCAAATTGGAACAAACAAAAGAACTTCTTTAATATGACAAGGTATGGTGGCTCACACCTATAATCCCAGCACTTTGGGAGGCCGAGGAGGGCAGATCACTTAAGGTCAGGAGTTCAAGACCAGCCTGGTCAACAAAATAAAACCCCATCTCTACTAAAAAAAAAAAAAAAAAAAAAAAAAAAAAAAAAAAAAAAAAATTAGCTGAGACTGGTTGTATATGCCTGCAATCCTAGCTACTCAGGAGGCTGAGGCAGAAGAATTGCTTAAACCCAAGAGGTGGAGGTTGTAGTGAGCAGAGACCATGCCGCCACTGCACTCCAGCCTGGGTGACAGAGCAAGACTCTGTCTCAAAAACAAACAAAAAATTTCTTTTTTTTTTTAAACTATTATACAATTATGATAATATTTTATTAATTCAAAAGCACTTTACAAGAAAATATGAATATGGCTTCCAATAGGAATGTTATACCTGGACTTGGTACCAAGCTCACAGATTTGAGTTTGCAAGGAAAAACAGGCTTTCAAGTTAAACAACAATTTGTAACCAAAACTTTAATCCCAAAGATTCTCACAAAACATATTACAAATGACAGCATAAAAAAAATATTGCACAGTAACTCAAAGTTCGGCTCTACAGTGTACCCTTGAACTGGCGGGTCATTTTTGAAATCTCGAATTTGCCCATAATGTCATGAACAGCCATGTATTCATATACAGCAATCAAATAAGGAACTTATGACCTAAAGCAAAGATAAACTTTCTTGAAACTTAAGATTCTATACCAACCAGGCAACCTCTGCCCAGGATAAACATGAGTTGGCTTTTTCAAAAACCTCTGATATAATAGTGCAGCGTTTTTTTACCCGATGGCTTGTGTTTCACAGCAACTTTTAAAGACTGCTTATTCAACTATAGCTGCATCCTATATCCCGAAAAAGTAAATCTTAGTTCAATTTTTGCCAGTTGTTTCTGTATTTAAAAAAAAAAAAATTCACACTTCTGCTGGGCAGGTTTAGAGGTTTATCAGTCTATGCATAACTAAAATTCAGAGCAAATTCAATTTTGCTTAAGGGAACATTGTAAAGTAACAATTCTTGGTATTACATGCCTCATATGATCCATTTCAAACCATAGAGAATTACACCTTTGTGTCACTGTTTGAAAAGACAAACAAATTTGAACAGCTAAAGCATCTTAAAAATGTACCAAGCTTATGAAGTCTCAAACAAAACTTGAATTTTCCGTACATACTCCTGTCAAATGAAGTAATTTCCTGTACACCACTTCTCTTGCAAACTGCCCTTCTATTTCCTTTCATTTGACCTAGATCGGCTACGAGACCTAGAGAAGGATCAGGACGGCTTGTGATTTCTCTCCCGAGACAGCGATCTCTCTCTTCTCCTATCTCTAGAAAGGGACCTGCTCCGGCTAGAGAAGCTTCTCCTTCTTGGAAATCTGCGATGAGGTGGAGGACTCCTCCTACTTCTCGAGGACGACGACCCCAAAAGAGAGGTGGGCCACGATTTCTACTTCTTTTTTCACCATTCGACAGTTCCACTTCTACACGGCACCCACATAGTGTTCTTCCACCTAGCTTTCGGACAGCATCAGCTGCATCTCGGGGATCTTCAAATTCAGCAAAAGCAAAGCCGGGAGGGTTTCTAGCAACCCACACACTTCAGAGTGGTCCATAGTAGCCAAAAGCCCGTTCCAATTCGGTCCTGTTGCCATTGTTTCCAAGAGTGCCTACATAAACCTTACAGTCCAATGGACAGGAATCACGATGCATTTTGAGATCTAGGGTAAAAAATGCAGAGGCTCAAATCCACAGGCTCCAATGCCTCTTCCCGCTTTCCTCCGGCCCAACACACACCGATGCTCAAGCTCACCCGGCTTCCATGAAACGGCCCAAAAAACTTCTTTAATATACGTATTGTTGGGCTCTGTCCTCAAAGATTCAAATTCCGCTATGTCTGCAGTAGGACTGATAAGAAATCTGGCCTTAAAACACAATTATTTAGTGTTTTAAATTATCCAAAAGACTCTATTGAACTCTGTAAATTACTAGTGAAGAATAATGGAACAATACAAGGATCTTTTGAAGATCACAATGTCAGAGTCTTCCTACCAGATTTGAATTTACATGCAAGGTAACAATTATTGAACTATAAACCATTGGATTTTTGTTTTGCAAAATCAGTCATATTCATGATACTGGCAAATGAATTAAAAGTGTAAGAATTTAATACATATACATCAAACCAATATTAATAGCTTAAAGAAGAAATCACATTTTAATAAACAATGGAACAGCAACAACATTCAATTGAATAAAGATTGCCTTTGATCCATATATCACACCATATGCTGCCATAAACTTCAGCTGGATTAGCTAAACATCAAATGCTATTATGATTACAAAAAGCTAAAAAAGAACACAATGACATATTTGTGCCAGCTGTGGAAGAGAGTGTGATTCATTATTCTGGGAGAGAAAGAGGATATCAGAATTAAAATAGATATGTTCAAACATATGTTAGAAAAAGCTCTGGAATAATATAACCTTACTAAACAAGAATCTAACTTTTCCCCAGTGGAGGTTTGTCACATTCCACAAGTAGTTAATTTGAGTTTATTTAAAAATATAAGTAATCTAAATAACTTTTAATATGCAAGACAATGGCCCTACCCAGATTTGTTCTATTTTTCAGTTTTTGACGTGCTAGAGGCTACTACCACATTAACATGCATGCTGTTGAATTGACTCACTTTTGATTAGACCTTGGAATAAATCTTTTCCTGCCATCTCTGTGCAATCTTCTTTAAATGTCCTTGATTAGAAAAAAAGTATAGCTCTGCACTTATTTTTTGTCTTTTTTCTGTTTATTACTAGAATAGATTCAGATGTGGAATGATCTTTCTTTAATCTAAGCCTATGCACATAACTCACGTAAAATTATACAAAGAAGTACAAATGTGTGCTGTTCTCAATTAAGTGTTGGGCAAGGCTATGAATCATCTGCTTGATGCGTGTTCTTTTCATGGTGCCATAGCCAACTGCACAATAATAAGTGAACATGTAACTAGTCATACAAAAATAACGTTGCATTATAAATAGTATCAGGATTAACCACAAATTTTGGTTGCTACTATCTTATAAATAGCATCAAGATTAAACATAAGTTTTGGTTTGCTATGCCTTTGATTCTTTTAAATGCGTGATAAGGAATTTGAGCAGTTATCATATCTTATTAGTAAATCAATTTTTTCAGATTTTTACACACTCGGGTTCACACAGAGAGGAAAGTACAGGGACTTTCCACATATCCTCTGTCCTCACATATGCACAACCTCCCCCACTGTCAACATTCTGCACCAGAGTGGTACATTTGTTTCAACTGGTTAACCTACGTGAACACATCATCAACCAAAGTCGGTCATTTACATTGGGGTTTACTCTTGGTGTTGTACATTCTACAGGTTTTGACAAATGTATAATGACATATATCATGCATTTTAGTATTGTGCAGATTAGTCTCATCGCCCTAAAAATCCTCTGTGCTCTGACTTTCGTCCTTCCCTTCCCCCAATCCCTGGCAACTACTATTCATTTTACCACCTTCGTTGTTTTGCCTTTTCCAGCAAAAGTCATAAAGTATGTAGCCTTTTCAGATTGGCTTCTTTCACGTTGTAATATCCATTTAAAGTTCCTTCGTGTCTTTTCAGGACTTAATAGCTCATTTCTTTTTGGCACTGAATTACATTCCACAGTCTGGATCCACCAAAGTTGTTGTTGTGGTTGTTGTTTCCATGCACCTACTAAAGGACATCTTGGTTGCTTCCCAGTTTTGGCTATTAGGACTAAAGCTGCTATAAACATCCATGTTCAAGTTTTTACATGGAAATAAGTTTTCATGAACCAATATTTAAACAGAAATTTCTCAGTGCCTCATTTTCAGGATACAATTTTAATTTAAACAAAGAGTTGTGTGGGATTGCAAGGTAAATTATTTTAAAAAAACTGTGACCCTTTGCAAAGTACTCATCTCTATGAATCAGGATTTTCTCTATAGCAGGCAACCAAAAAGAAAACGCATAAATAAATTGGAAGTTGAAACTTGTGTGACTGCAATAGTCATCTATAATTCCAGAATTCAGATTTTTATATTTATCTAAATCTTATCATCTTTGAATTCTCATTGTCTTTGAGTAAGTAATTGCTATAAATTTGAACTTATAAAATAAGCGTAGCGATACAACACAACTTTTTTTTTTTTTTTTTGAGAGACAAGGTTTCACCATATTGGCCAGGCTGATCTCGAACTCCTGACCTTGTGATCCACCTGCCTAAGCCTCCCAAAGTGTTGGGATTACAGGTGTGAGCCACCACACCCAGCCAACACAACATTTTTCTGGTTTATATACCAGAACTCTCAGATTTTGTTGGAAAAAAAAGGATTCCATTGTTAAAAAAAATAATAGTTTTAAGTTCGAAATTACTAAAAGAAACAGCCAAGGAGAGTAAAGAATGGGGGGGCAATTTTATTATTTTTTAAAATTTTTATTTATTTATTTATTTTTGTATTTTAGGTTTTGGGGTACATGTGAAGAACATGCAAGATTGTTGCATAGGTACACACATGGCAGTGTGGTTTGCTGCCTTCCTTCCCCTCACCTGTATCTGTCATTTCTCCCCATGCTATCTCTTCCCACCTCCCCATCCCCGTCCCTCCCCCATTTCCCCCCAACGGACCCCAGTGTAGTGCTCCCCTCCCTGTGTCCATGTGTTTTCATTGTTCAACACCCACCTATGAGTGAGAACATGCAGTGTTTGATTTTCTGTTCTTGTGTCAGTTTGCTGAGAATGATGGTTTCCGGGTTCATCCATGTCCCTACAAAGGACACGAACTCGTCGTTTTTGATGGCTGCGTAATATTCCATGGTGTATATGTACCACATTTTCCCTATCCAGTCTATCATCGATGGGCATTTGGGTTGGTTCCAGGTCTTTGCTATTGTAAACAGTGCTGCAATGAACATTCGTGTGCATGTGTCCTTATAGTAGAATGATTTATAATCCTTTGGATATATACCCAGTAATGGGATTGCTGGGTCAAATGGGATTTCTAGGTCATTGAGGAACACCACACTGTCTTCCACAATGGTTGAATTAATTTACACTCCCACCAACAGTGTAAAAGTGTTCCTATTTCTCCACATCCTCTCCAGCATCTGTTGTCTCCAGATTTTTTAATGATCGCCATTTTAACTGGTGTGAGATGGTATCTCAATGTGGTTTTGATTTGCATTTCTCTATGGGGGGGCAATTTTATATTCACAAGCTCATATCTTTAGAGGGCTGATTGGAAGCTGGCAGGTCTCAATGCTGAATTTCATAACATGCGGGTGTTTGATGCTCTTAGGGCTTTTCTTCCTCCTCTTAGGTCTTACTGTAGGGATCAATGTGATGTTAGCTATGCCAATTCTGCTCCAAGGCACAAGGACCCTTTGTTCTCCATGGCCTTACTCCTAGTTATTAAATTAATAGTGAACATGACACACTTGCAATTGGAGAATGTCTCTGGCTGGTAGTGGCTTTCAAGCAACCACTTCTAGAAGGGGTGATCAAATCTTCACTGGATGGTTAGTTAACTCTGCACATCCCCTTCCTGAAGAGTGACTAAAACGAAATCTCAGTAAGTTCACTGGGATCTCAGTTTAGTCAAGGCCTCTCATAAACCCCTCCCCAGTTTTGAGAGGTATAAAGAGCCAAAGCCAGCAACTGGGACTGGAGAAGAAGGAAGGACATCTGGTCCTCAGTCATCATCATTCATCCCTGTTGACACTTGCATTTTCATCTGGTATCCCTTTGTACAGACCATTCAAATAATAGATACAGACTTCTCATCCCAATCTTGAGGTCTCTTCAGGCTCTCAGCTGTCTCCTACCTTGTGTCTCTTGAGGGGCATAGAAAACATCTGGCTGCTCTTCTGTGTGGAGCAGGCGTCCCCAAACTTTTTACACAGGGGGCCAGTTCACTGTCCCTCAGACCGTTGGAGGGCCACCACATACTGTGCTCCTCTCACTGACCACCAATGAAAGAGGTGCCCCTTCCTGAAGTGCGGCGCAGGGTGGATAAATGGCCTCAGGGGGCTGCATGCGGCCAGCGGGCCATAGTTTGGGGACGCCTGGTGTGGAGCATGAAACAGGACACATTTGCAGCCATTTCTACTCAATACCCACTTCATGTTAAGGGCAGAGGAATTTTGTGAGGTCTGCCATTTCCCAAGCTCCACACGAGAAGGAGAATCAGATCCCCTCTTATCTCATAGTCTCCAGGTTTTCTGGGGGTTCTGTGTCCCACCCCTCTGCATTAGAAGAAAGAGACCAGAGACCCCTTCTTCTTCTCCAGTGGCTCTCCTCCTCCCACACCAGAGTGAAATCAAATTGCTGGGGCCTGGGGATGTGGGAGGGACTAAGTCTGACTAATTACAGTATTCTTCTATGTCTGTTCTTCATACAAATAATTATTTTATGCTCTCAGCCTTTCAGGCCAGGTTCTGATATTTCAAAGGCTTTTTCTCTTTAAAGCCATTGTCTCTGCCTGAAATTTTAAGTGTATGGTTTTTAAAACCAAAAGCTAGGACTTGTCCTCTTTGACTATTTTTCTACTCTAATGATCATCTCTGAAGATAAGAATGCCTTGCCCTCATGTTTTAGTTCTAATGAAGGAATTACTGGGAACAGAAAATACATTGATATTTCACACAATTGTCCTACTGTACACATATGAAATCAGATGCCATAAAGTCTTAGTTCACTGACTCAAAATGGACCTCTTCCTTACTAAGCTAGGTCAATTCATCACAATCAAATATGTTCAGGAAGTCAGAAAAAGTATTTCCATTAAAGATTGGCTTAGGAATATACTATACACAAGTTCTAAGAAAACAATACTCCTATTTAATTAAAATTAGTTAAAAACCTACCATATCCTTAATCTAAAAAGTTTCTCTTTCTGAAATAAATCCAGGCTCTGCTGCAAGAAGCAATTAAGAAATGAGGATAGTTGGCCAGGGACAGTGGCTCACAGCTACAATCCCAGCTCTTTGGGAGGCTGAGGCAGGAAAATCACTTGAACCCAGGAGTTCAAGACCAGCCTGGGTAACATAGTGAGGCCTTGTCTCTACAAAAAAATCAAAAAAGTTAGCCGGGCATAGTGACACATGCCTGTGGTCCCAGATACTCAAGAAGCTGAGGCGAGAGGATCACTTAAATCTGGGAGGTTGAGGCTTCCGTGAACCATGGTCACGCTGCTGCACTCTAGCCTGGTGATGGAGCAAGCCGCTGTCTCATTTAAAAAAAAAAAAAAAAAGTGTCTGTGTGTGTGTGTGTCTGTGTGTCTGTGTGTAAAAGAAATGAGGAGGCTGGGAGCAGTGGCTCACACCTGTAATCCCAGCACTTTGGGAGACCAAGGCAGGGCAGATCATCCAAGGTCAGGAGTTCAAGACCAGCCTGGCCAACATGGTGAAACCCTGTCTCTACTAAAAATACAAAACTTAGTCGGGCGTGGTAGCAGGCACCTGTAATTCCAGCTACTCGAGAGGCTGAGGCAAGAGAATCGCTTGAACCCAGGAGGTGGAGGTTGCAGTGAGGCAAGATCACACCACTGCACTCCAGCCTGGGAGATAAAGCAAGACTCTGCCTCCGAAAATATATATGTGCCCTAATGAAGTAGGGAAACAAATAATAGACAAGCAACACTTTGGGAAAGTAAGTAGTATATTTTATAATACTATATATTAGAACCTATTAATATGTTAGAAGGTAATCATGGCTTTTGAAAATATAAAGTGTGAAAGGGAAAAAGAAGTGCAGAGGTAGGGTTGAGTTGTAGTGTTAAGAAGGGCAATTAAGGAAGGCCATTTGAGTTAAGACCTAAAAAAGAAAGGGAGAGTTGTGCAACTATCTGGGAGTAATTAATTCCAAGCAAAAAGAACTCCAAGTACCGGGGTCCTGAGGCAGGAGTTACATGGAGCAGTTAGGGAAAGGCCCTGAGCAAGACTGGCTGGAAGTGATATGTGAAGAGGACAGAAACAGTGGGAAATGAAGTCAGAGATAGAAGAGGAAGAAGGGTGCAAGACCTTGAGAACCAGGATTTTTTGGCTCAAAACAAAATCATTGGTGAGTAACATTTTTTTTTTTTTTTTTTTTTTTTTTTGAGACGGAGCTTCGCTCTTGTTACCCAGGCTGGAGTGCAATGGCGCGATCTCGGCTCACCGCAACCTCCGCCTCCTGGATTCAGGCAATTCTCCTGCCTCAGCCTACTGAGTAGCTGGGATTACAGGCACGAGCCACCATGCCCAGCTAATATTTTGTATTTTTAGTAGAGATGGGGTTTCACCATGTTGACCAGGATGGTCTCGATCTCTTGACCTCGTGATCCACCCGCCTCGGCCTCCCAAAGTGCTGGGATGACAGGCTTGAGCCACCGCGCCCAGCCTGGTGAGTAACATTTTAAAAATATCTTACTCATCTCTGAGCATTAACTTTTTTGAGAAGGAAGGATGATTACACTACTCTTACAGTGCTTAAAATTGCCTGTGTGGGCTGGGTGGGAGGATTGCTTGAGGCCAGGAGTTTGAGAGCAGACTGGGAAACATAGCAAGACCACATTTCTACAAAAAAATAAAATAATTAGCTGGGAATAGTGGCATGCACCTGTAGTTCCAGCTGTTCAGGCAGCTGAGGTGGGAGGGACACTTAAGTCCAGGAATTCGAGGCTGTAGTGCCCCCATGACTGTGCCATTGCTCTCCATCCTGGCAAGAAGGACTCCCTGTCTCAGGAAAAACAAAATTACATTTGTCATTCACTTTCGGCTCACATATGTAATTTAAGTTTTCTGATAGCTACACTTTAAAAACTAAAAAGGAATAAGAGTAGATACATGCTGTTATATCTTTGTCTAAACCCATAGAATGTACAACACCAAGAGTGAATTCTTATGTAAACTACGGACTTTGGTTGATGATGTGTTAATGTAGCCTTATCAACTGTAACAAATGTACCATTCTGGTGCAGGATGCTGACGGTGCTGGGAAGCTATACATACGTAGAGGCAGAGTGTACACCTTCTGTACTTTCCTCTCAGTTTTCCTGTCAACTTAAAACTGCTCTGAAAAATAAAGTCTACTTTTTAAAAAATTTAAAAAACAGGTGTAAATACTTTTAATAATATTTTACATTCTTGGGTTTATGCTAAGTCTTTAAAATCTGGTTTCATGACTTCATATGGCTAAGTGAAGAAGTGCTGGATATCTGTGAGTGTCAGTGAATATGAAGGTTGCCACCTGTGAGCAACAAGAGGCTTGCAAGAGAAAATGAAAGGATGCAGTTTCAGGGGCTACAGCCCAGAGGCCAGAGAACAGAACCAGGACAAGAATCGACTGAGGAAGAGCTAGAAGCTTCTGTCAGGCTGGGATGGGGTCTCAGCATGAACAGAAAATTCCCCTCCATTAGGCTCAGAAAGGGCTGGTACCTGAGGGGCCTCAAGGAAAAGCCTCAATGGAATAGAGCAAGCTCTTGCCAATAGAACTCCTCCAGTGATTCCATTGAAACCACAACTGCAGGTAGAAAGTGGTCATCTCTGAGTGATGGGATTCATACGAAGTATTTATTTCTGTTTAGAATATTCATTTCCTAAACTTTCTTTTTTAAATTTTTATTTATTATGATGATTATCATTTTTGAGACCGAGGCTTGCTCTGTTGCCTAGGCTGTAGTGCAGTGGCGCGATCTCTGCTCACTGCAACTTCCACCTCCCAGGTTCAAGAAATTTCCTGCTAAATTTTGCATGTTTAATAGAGACAGGGTTTCACCATGTTGACCAGGCTGGTCTCGAACTCCTGACCTCAAGTGATCCACCCACCTTGGCCTCCCAAAGTGCTAGGATTACAGGCATGAGCCACCAGGCCTGGCCTCATTTCCTAAACTTTCTTTGGTAAGTATGAGTGACTTTTATAATCAGAAAAGAAAGGGTAAAAGAAATAAGACAAACTTTAGTGGAAGCTGCCCCTTTCTTTTCTCTGTTTAAAAAAAGTTTGTATTGGTTGGGCACAGTGACTCACGCCTGTAATCCCAGCACTTTGGGAGGCCGAGGCGGGTAGATCTTGAAGTCAGAAGATCGAGACCATCCTAGCCAACATGGTGAAACCCCATCTCTACTAAAAGTACAAAATTAGGTGAGCATGGTGGCAGGTGCCTGTCATCTCCGCTACTTGGGAGGCTGACGCAGGAGATCACTTGAACCTGGGAGGTGAAGGTTGCAGTGAGCTGATATCACACCATTGCACTTCAGCCTAGGCAACGAGACCTAAACTCCGTCTAAAAGAAAAAAAAAAAGTTTGTATTTTAGTAGATAGGCACTACGTGCACCATTATCAGACTCCAGTCCTATTCATTGTCTGTGAGGCTGTGTTATTACCTATAGACTGGATTGAATCCTCACTTCTTAGTTTCACTGACAACTAAAACTGCTGCTTTCCCAAGCCCCGTGCTAAAACTGGATGACTTAATAAAAACTTCAGAAAAATGACCACAACACATCACGTGTGGGCAACTTTCATGCCTTTTACTGTGTGGGTCACTCAGAGCTCACCAGAAAACCTGACAACATGACCAAAGGCATTGATCTGTAAACCAGGAAAATCTGTGAGATTGCAATTGCCATCTTTGTTAAGACAGAGTCTTGCTCTGTTGCCCACACTGGAGTGCAGTGGCAGGATCTTGGCTCACTGCATCCTCTGCCTCCCAGGCTCAAGTGATCCTCCTGCCTCAGCCTCCTGAGTAGCTAGAACTACAAGCTTGCATCACCGTGCCTGGCTAGTTTTTGTATTTTTGTATAAACAGGGTTTCACCATATCACCCAGACTGGTCTTGAACTCCTGGCCTCAAGTGATCTGCCCACCTCAGCCTCTCAAAGTGCTGAGATTACAGGTATAAGCCACTACACCCAGGCTGCAAATGCCATCTTTATTCCACCATCCAAAGATAATTCAAAAACCAAGATAATACTTTGCTCCAACTACTAATCTTTGTTATCGAAACACCAGGCGTTTGGTTTAGGTCCTGCCGCTGGCTGTACAGAAAGCCAATCACTGAGACAAGTATTGCCAGGGAAGAAGTCTTTAATTGAGTGCCATAGCTGAGGAGACAGGAGCACTCTGGGAGGCTGAGTAGGGAGGATGGCTTGAGGCCAGGAGTTTGAGAATAGCCTGGGCAACATAGCAAGACCTCATCTATAAAAGAAATTTTTAAACATAGCTGAGTACCTCTGAAAAAATAAAGACTAAATATCAAAAAAACAAAAACAAAAAAAAAACTTGAGTCAGGTGCTGTGGCTCATGCCAGTAATCCCAGCAGCCTGGAAAGCTGAGGTGGGAGAATTACCTGAAGCCAGGAGTTTGAGATCAGCCTGGGCAATATAGCAAGTACCATCTCTTTGTTTGTTTGTTTGTTTGTTTGTTTTTGAGACGGAGTTTCGCTCTTGTTACCCAGGCTGGAGTGCGATGGCACGATCTCGGCTCACCGCAACCTCCGCCTCCTGGGTTCAGGTAATTCTCCTGCCTCAGCCTCCTGAGTAGCTGGGATTACAGGCATGTGCCACCATGCCCAGCTACTTTTTTTTGTATTTTTAGTAGAGACGGGGTTTCACCATATTGACCAGGATGGTCTCGATCTCTTGACCTCGTGATCCACCCGCCTCGGCCTCCCAAAGTGCTGGGATTACAGGCTTGAGCCACCGCGCCTGGCCAGTACCATCTCTTAAAAACAAAAATAAAGAGAAACAAAAAACTTGGCTCCTGGAAATCTCTCTTCCAGGGAATTTTTCAATATTTGGTTGTGATTCTTCCTATAGTCATTGTATTTATCTCCCTAATGTGTTATATCCTCTCAAGAGTTTTAATGCTTTCCAACAGCCACACGTCGAATGATTTCCATCAGGATTGGACAACTTGAAGAACTTAACCCGACTGCTCAAACTTACATCTGATTCTACATCTCAATGCAACTATTTACTTATTTTTTTTTTTTTCTTTTAATTGAGATAGGGGTCTGACATCGTTGTCAGGGCTGGTCTTGAATTCCTGGGCTCAAGTTATCCTCCCACCTCCACCTCCCAAAGTGCTGCAATTACAGGCATAAGCAACTGCGCTCAGCGGCAACTGTTGATAATGATAGCATCATGACTCTTTGGCCCAGTGACTATGTCAATGGTGGTACTATTACTCTCGGAGGGGAATTGTTAAAATAAATTAAAATGAAGACCAGGCCTGCAGAGTTCCTAAGCAGATAGTCAATTTAGTCCTCATAATAGACCTTAAACTTACTTGAGTTAACCTGAGCTATTTCTCGTAACTGCATATATTAAAGAAAAACAGAACAAGCTCAACCAATCAGAAGTAGTCCACAAACCTGTATAACTAGAGGCTTTTTAATGGGATAGACCAAATAAGGCAACTTTATAATTGTAACCAATCAAATATTTTCTTTTTATTACTTTCCCATTCACTCCGTAAAAATCTGCTTCTTCAACAGAGTTGAGCCGCAGAACCGTTTCTGGTTTGCAAACTTCTCAATTCATGAATCACTGTGTGCTGAAATAAACTATTAAAAATTTTTAAATTTTATCAGTTTACCTTATACACAAAAACAAGAGAGTCACCAGAGCAGATGTTTTAGATATATTTTAACTTATTCATGTTTTCCTTTTGTAAACTCAAAAGAGAGAATAAATATAAGAACCCAAAAACATAAAAACCAACTTTTTATATGGATTTTGTTTAGAACTTGAAAAATTGTAAAAAGAAATCATGAGACAATATGAAAAATGTAAACAATGACTGGATATTTAATAATATTAAGGATTTTTTTTTAAATTTAAGTAATTTAGCCCCAGGGGTCTTCATGAGAATTTAAAACTGTGGTTATGCTTTTTCAAAAAAGGAGGAGGAAAAAAGGTTTAATCAAGAAAACGCACACAGAGAAAAAAGAGAGATAATGAATTAACTTTGCTAGCCAGTGGCCCTCTTAAGCATTCTCCACAGTAGCTGCCAGGCTGATGAATGGGGTAGGACCCACTTCCAACTTGTCTCTTGGACAAAGTCTATACTTCTCAGCCGGATATTCAAGGCTCTTCACATCTAGATATACAAGCCATGTCCCATCCTCTTTTCCTAGCAGGAGTAGGTGCTTAATGATAACATCAAGGCCAGGTGCAGTGGCTCAAGCCTGCAATCCCAGCACTTGGATGGGCAGGAATCGTTTGAGAGGAGTTCGAGACCAGCTTGGGAAACATGGGGAAACCCCTTCTCTGCGAAAAAAAAAAAATATATATATATATGTGTATATATATATATATATATATAAAATTTAGCCAGGCATGGTGGCCTGCGCCTGTGGTCCCGGCTACTGAAGAGGCTGAGGTGGAAGGATCGCTTGAGCCCGGGAGGTGGAGGTTGCAGTGAGCCGAGATCGCGCCACTACACTCCAGCCTGGGCGACAGAGCAACTCTAAATAAATAAAATTTTTAAAAAGCACATCAAAGACACATTGAGGCTACATGTGCCAAAGAACTTTGGTGGTGAACCCTTGTCGGGGGCCTTCTCTGCGGGAGGTCGAAGGATCCCGGGTGACCCGTCTTTTTGGGTGCGAGGCAGCCTCTCGGCAGAAAGAATACTGCGCGTATCATCATTGAGGCTAAGTGAAGGAGAGAAGCCCCTTTGGTTCGGCGTTGGGCTAAGCCCTCGTTCTCAGGTGAACTTGCAGTGCGATCTTGAGTAAGATCAGTCTCCTCTCTCAGCCTCAGTGGCCAGAAACCTCAGGAGGTGGCAGAGGTTTTCTAGGGACTCTCTCAGCTCTGACATCCTCTGACTTCACTCTGGGAGAACGTGGGCTAGGGGACTCCGGGCAGAAGCCGACACACAGCTGGGCCAAAACAAAGAGCCCGGGTGCGGGTCACGTTCCCGCCCCGGGGAGGTTTTGGAAACTCTGTTAGGCAGGGGGCGGGGCTTGAGCGCGCCGCAGCCAATCACCAAAGGACGGGGCGCCGGGGGCGGGGTCTCGCGCGAGCTGCGGCGGCGGCGGCGGCGGCGGCAGCGGTGGCCAAGCTGGGTCCGAGCATCCCGCGGCTCTGGACCCGCCCGGCCCGGACATGGCGACCGTCCGGGCCTCTCTACGAGGCGTGCTGCTTCTTCTGCTGGCCGTGGCGGGGGTGGTGGAGGTGGCAGGGGGCCTGACCCCGGGCAGTGCGGGTGAGTAACCTCCGGAGCAAGGGTTCGGAGCAGTACGGAGCAGCCGCTTCAGCGCTCCAAGATGGCGCGGGACAGGGGGCGGGGGTGCGCGCGACCCCCAGACCCTGCCCACGTCCGGTGACCCCGGGACTCGAGGTCTCAGCGCTCCTGAGGCGGGTGCCGAGGCGGAGCGAGTGAGGACTCTCTCTTCCCCAAGGTCTTCTGAGTGGTGACTCGCGTTCGAGGCCTTAGTCTGTCACCCACCGACGCGGGCCCCCTCTTCGGCACTGACCCCTTCGCTTGCCTCTGGCCCTTGTCGGAAAAGGGTGCGATGCCTCCGCCGTGGACCGTCGCGAGGGTTGGATGGGATTTCGGATACGCAGCCGCCCTAAGGTGGCCCCAGTTAGTTATTGTTGTTACTTGACCCGCACTTGGTTCAGAAAGAACTACCTTGCTTCAGAAAGAACGTCCCCACAGCGTGCCTGGTGGGTGTCCTGCCTCACACAGAACCGGACTCGGGCAGGAGACATTAAAAATCGGTAAACCTTGCCCCCTGAAGGCTGGCAGGCTTGAGGAGAGGAATTCTTGCTCTACAGGAATTAAATCAAGGATGGATAGGAAACTGTTAAGTGCCTACTGCTTCCCATTTGCCGGGCTTTTGAGTGGACACCGACTCCTTCCTTCCAAAAGCTCTCTGGATAGCAGATGGGGTACAGCAGAAGCTTGAAGTAACTAGAATTCAAGGCAGAAATGTCCCGAGGAGATGAAGGGCTATGTATGAGTTCACAGAGGGAGAGAGATAACATCCACCTACGGTAGTGGAGAGTGGAGTGATTCCCCCTAGACATTAAAAGGTGGCTAGGATATGTGCATGCAAACGTAGTGAAGTGCATTGCTTACAGAGAGAGATGCCTAAACAAACAAACAAACAAACAAAAAGCAAAGTCACACCTAAAAAAAATAAGAAGAAGCAAAGTTATCCAAGCGCGGTGGCTCACGCTTGTAATCCCAACACTTTGGGAGGTTGAGACGGGCAGATCCCTTGAGCCCAGGAGTTGGAGACCAGCCTGGCCAACAGAGTGAAACCCCGTTTCTACTAAAAATACAAAAATAGCCTGGCGTGGTGGTGTGTGCCTGTAGTCCCAGCTACCCAGGAGGCCAAAATGGGAGGATTGCTTGAGCCCCAGGAAGTTGAAGTTGCAGTGATATCCCACTGCTCTCCAGCCTCAGAAGTGAGAGACCCTGTCTAAAAAAAGAGCAAAGTCACTTCCAAAAAGGGTGGTAACTGTGGCTGGGTTTTAAATTTAGCTGTAAACAGTCCCAAAGAAAAAAAGAGAAAATTCCGTGTATTCTTGGCTAAATCAGATTACTTTTCTGGGCACCTTTATAATTCCATTTGTAATTCTGTTGCAAAGTTATGGAATGCTAGTTTTCCATTCTCCTCCCACAACCAGTCAGTTCTGCAGGACGTAGTACAGTGTAGTGGTTACGAACACTCGAGCAAATTACTTAGCTTTCATCTTTTTGTGCTCAAATACCCACATTTATTATAAATGGTACTTCACAGATTTTACCATGAGAGTTAATCAAGGTAATACATGTCCAGCATTTAGCATAGTAAGTACTGAAATATAAGCTGTTACTTATGTTTGGGAAAGACTGCATATGGTACCCTGTCTTATAAATTCACAAAACACATTAGATTTACAATAAAGGGTCCAAGGATTCCTGTGTTAAAACAAAAACAAACAAAAAAAAAAACGAGAAAGTTGTTTGCCAGGGGAACAGCAACAATTGCTAATGAGTATGAAGTTTCTTTTGGTAGCGATGAAAACGTTCTAAAATTAGATAGTGGTGACGGTTACACAACTCTGTGAGTATACTGAAAACAACAGAAGTGTACACATTAAAGGGGTTAATTTCATGATATGCAAATGGCATCTCAATAAACTTATTATAGAAAGAAACTTGTTTGCTCATTAAATTCTTTTTTGCTTCATAACACCTAAAGCATACTTCAGAATATTCTTAGCTAGTTGATTTCCAAAGCCCTTTCTGGCTCCAAAACTACATGACAACATATAGTTTGCATTGTTTGATTAAACACAATTCCAAGTTTGATCTAAAAGTGAGACATGTTCCTTGTACTAAATTCTGGGAAGCATGTGTTGCATGGTTCCTTACATAAAGGACATTGAGTAATAAAATGCACAAAGGCTTCTACTGTGGATTGTAGAAAGTATGAAAAATGCTTTTCAATCTCAAACAGAAATTAAGAACATAATATAAAACTGTATTTCAATGAAGGCTTTGCTTGTATTCCTGCTCAGTCTTCCTTCCCCTGTCCTTAACCATATCCAAGATTGGGTACTTCTGTCTCTGGTATAAAGCTTTGCAGGTTATTGACCCCCTCTACTATACAGCTTTACAAATCTTATCTACCTTGATTATTCCGATTCCTGGGTGATGGAGATGCAAAAGTGAAATGACTTGCTCAATTATTTTTCTCTTTGGAGGATGGGAAGAGACCCTGTCCTGCAGTCTCAACATCTGTGTGTCATGGCACCTGATAATGGCTCTGTTTTTTTATAAGTTGATTTGTAATAGTACCAAAGAGGGAAAAATATAACCTTAAGGGTCAGGTTTCAGTAAGTTGACATTTAAGGAATTATGTAATAGTCTAAAATCCAGAAAAACAATGTAATGAATTTTAAGTTAGAAAAAGCAAACGCCTATCTGAAGTAAAGTAATAAGAAGCAGATTCGCTTACCAAAGAAGTATCTTGCCCAATACTGCAGAAAGAGCTAGGATTGGTGATAGACCAGATATGACAGTTTATTCTGGTATGCAGCCAGAAGTTTCTGTCTGGCATCCATAGATTTAAGCAATCTTTCATTAATCACACTTTTCACTGTGTGCCACTTATAGAAGAAAGTAGATGGGAAGAGGTCAAGGAGGTTGTTTTTATGTATTATACATGTGGCTTTTAAAAGAACAAAACAGATACTATGGGGTTTGTTTATCCAAAAAATACTATATGAGTACTTATTATATGTCAGGCACTGTTCTAGGTGCAGAGCTGCTGCTCCAAGGAGCTTACATTCTAGGAGAGAAGCAATAGACAATAAATAGATAAACATATAATGAAATTATTTCTAGGTGTGATAAGGATGCTATGAAAAACTAAACCAAATGGTTTAACATAGAGAATTGTGTGAGTGGAGTGGGAATAGTTCTTTACGTAAAAGAACTTTAAAAGAGTTTATAAGAGCGGCCTCTTTGAGAAGGTAAAGTTTAGAACTGAGATCTGAAGACTGAGAAGGTGGTGGGTATTCTTAGGAAAGACAGGGGTGAGGTCCAGGAAGTGAAGAAGCCTTAAGGCATAAGGAACAGAAGGTTATAAGGTTGGAATATAGTGAGCAACAGAGTATGCTAAGGCTAGATGGTGCTGAGCCTTGCAAACACACACACACACACACACACACACACACACACACACAGAGGGATTACGGATTTTATTCTGCGCACAGATAGAAACCAATAGAGTTTTAAGTAAGAGCAGTATGATTTGATTTCTGTTTTAGATCACTTGCTGCTGAACACAAAAAATTATTGTAGTGGGGTAAGAGTATAAGCAGGATGACGAGAAGGCCATTGCAGTATTCAAGCAGGCAATAAGAGTGACTCAAGAGTAGAATGGTGGTGGAGATAGGAGAGGGGATATTTAAAATATATTGCTGATGGATTGGATGTGGGAAGTGAGGGAAGAAGGAATTAAGGATTACTCATAGGTTTTTTTAAAATTATGAACAACTTAATAAAAGTTGATACCATTTACTGAAGTAGGGAAGACAGGAAGAGCATTCTGGAGGAGGGTTGGCAGGTGAGGAAAGGAGGGAAATCAAAAGTTCTATTTTTGTACATGTTTAGGATGAATATTAGTAATAATTGTACTAGGTCCATTGCTTATTAAGCCAAATTCCATACCTGTGAGTAATTCATTTAGCAAATATTTATTAAGCTATTAATACTGACAGACATTGTGATAGGCAGAGGTATAAAGTGGTAAGCAAAAATAGGGGCTTAAGTTTGGTGGGAAATTCAGACAGGAGATATCACCCTGAAATGTGTAATACCTACATTGTCGATATTATGTGGTTATATTAATACATACCTATTTATATCCTAAACCTGAAGAATATATTTGAGGAGGAATCATGTGGTTTCATCAGGTATATAGCATATAGTATGATGGATGCTGTAAAGCACATAGGTAACTTGAACAAGACTGTAAGTGGAATATTAAGAGATGCGTTCTGACCATGAGACATACCATTGGGAGCCATACTTTTAAATCCTTTGTTTAGAGATGAGAGCCTTGCTGCAGAGTGGGGAAGGGGATTATCTAAGAATACTGACTATTAGCCTCTGAGAAGAGAACTTCGGAAGAGTCATTTGCTTTAGTTGTTTCCTAATGATGAATGTCGAGGTTATGGCTCCTTTGACTCCAAGGAACAAAACCCAAAATAAGTCAGGATTAGGGGGCTGGTTATGTAGTATTTAACAGGAAATCACACGGAAAGCCAACAGTAGGAAATTTAGCACATCTCTACCTCAGGGACTGCTACAGGAACTAGAAAGTTGACAGGAACCAAGACTGTCAGGAAACTAGACTTTCCATATGTTCTTTTAGAGACAGTCTCTATCTCTCTTGGCTTCTCTTGTGTGCATCTCTTGCAGTTTTTTTCTCTCCCTCAACCAGCTTCCTTTTTTTTTTTTTTTTTTTTTTTTTTGCACATGGTTTCCACACCCCCGTAAAATGTCAGCTTCCCAGCCCCAGCTCTTCTTGACCTTACAGCTGCAAAGCCCACCACCAACTGGCTGTCTGCATCTTACCTCAGCATATGATTTGGTCCAGTTTATCTTTTGACTTAAAAATCATATGATGTTTTCTAAATTGTAGGTGAGTTACCATATGAAATATGGTACTGAAGTAGTATTAATATAGTGAGAAAGAAAATGTGTTGTACTTTTTTCTTGTTAAAAAGGCATTGTGTAACTGTAGAATATTACTACTTTTAAAAAATAGGTTTTAGGGGAACTGGTCATGTTTGGTTACATGGATAAGTTCTTTAGTGGTGATTTCTGAGATTTTGGTGCACCCATTACTATGATGTACCCAATGTGTAGTTTTTTATTTCTTACACCCTGCTCACTCTCCCACCCCCTGCCATTGTATTGTTCTTATGCCTTTGTGTCCTCATAGCTTAGCTGCCACTTAAATAAGTGAGAACATACAATGTTTGGTTTTTCATTCCTGGGTTACTTCACTTAGAATATGTTCTCCAACTCCATCCAGGTTGCTGGAAATGCCATAAATTTCATTCCTTTTTATGGCTGAGTAGTACTCCATGGTGTGTGTGTGTGTGTGTGTGTGTGTGTGTACGTGCACACACACACACATACTGCACAAGGCACATTTTCTTTATCCACTTGTTGACCAATGGGCATTTGGGCGGGTTCCATATTTTTGTGGTTGCTAATTGTGCTGCTATAAGCATGCATGTGCAAGTCTCTTTTTCATATGGCTTATTTTCCTCTGGATAAATACCTGGTAGTGGGATTGCTGGATCAAATGTAGATATATTTTTAGTTCTTTAAGGAATCTCCATATTGTTTTCCATAGTGGTTGTACTGGTTTACATTTCCACCAGCAATGTAAAAAGTGTTCCCTTTCCACCACATCTGTTATTTTTCTATTTTTTAATTATGGCCATTCTTGCAGGAGTAAGGTGGTATTACATTGTGTTTTTGATTTGCATTTTCCATGATGTTGAGCATTTTTTCATATTTGATGGCCATTTGTATGTCTTCTTTTGAGAATTATCTATTCATGTCCTTAGCCCACTTTTTAATGGGATTGTTTGTTTTTTTTCTTCTGATTTGTCTGAATTCCTTGTAGATTCTGGATGTTAGTCCTTGGTCGGATGCATAGTTTTGAAAGATTTTCTCCCACTCTGTGGCTGTTTACTCTGCTGATTATTTCTTTGCTGTGCAGAAGCTTTTTAGTTAAGTCCCATGTATTTATCTTTGTTTTTGTTGCATTTGCTTTTGGGTTCTCAGTCATAAAATCTTTACCTAATCCAATGTCTAGATGGGTTTTTCCAATATTATCTTCTAGTTTTTTGTTTTTTTTTTTATGGTTTCAGGTCTTAGATTTAAGTCTTTGATCAATCTTGAGTTGATTTTTGTATGAGGTGAGACATGAGAATCCAGTTTCATTCTTCTACATACAGTTTGCCAATTATTTCAGCACCATTTATTGAGTAGCATGTCCTTTCCCCACATTGTTTTCATTTGTTTTGTTGAAGATCAGTTGGCTGCAAGTATTTTCTTTTTTTTTTTTTTTTTTTGAGACGGAGTTTCACTCTTGTTACCCAGGCTGGAGTGCAATGGCGCGATCTCGACTCACCGCAACCTCCGCCTCCTGGGTTCAAGCAATTCTCCTGCCTCAGCCTCCCAAGTAGCTGGGACTACAGGCACGCGCCACCATGTTCAGCTAATTTTTTGTATTTTTAGTAGAGATGGGGTTTCACCATGTTGACCAGGATGGTCTCGATCTCTTGACCTTGTGATCCATCCGCCTGGGCCTCCCAAAGTGCTGGGATTACAGGCTTGAGCCACCGCACCCGGCCTATTTTCTTTATTTCTGGGTTCTCTATTCTGTTCCTGTGTGCCTGTTTTTATACCAGAACCATGCTGTTTTGGTGACTGTAGCCTAATAGTATAGTTTCAAGTCAGGTAATGTGATGCTTCCAGATTTGTTATTTTTGCTTAGTCTTGCTTTGGCAATGTGGGCTCTTTTTTGCTTCTTATATTAATTTTAGGATTGAAATAGAAATTTTAGGAGCTAGAATTGTTTTTTTTCTAGTTTTGTGAAGAATGATGATGGTATTTTGATGGGAATTGCATTGAATTTGTCCATTGCTTTTGGCAGTATGATCATTTTAATAATATTGATTCTACCCATCCATGAGCATGGGATATGTTTCCATTTGTGTCATCTGTGATTTTTTTTAGCAGTGGTTTGTAGTTTTCCTTGTAGAAGTCTTTCACTTCCTTGGTTAGATATATTTCTACTTTTTTTTTTTTTTTTTTTTTTTTTTTTTTGCAGCTATTGTAAAAGAGGTTGAGTTCTTGATTTGATTCTCAGAGTGGTCACTCTTGGTATATAGCAGGCGTCCCAAACTTTTTACACAGGGGGCCAGTTCACTGTCCCTCAGACCGTTGGAGGGCCGCTACATACTGTGCTCTTCTCACTGACCACCAATGAAAGAGGTGCCCCTTCCTGAAGTGTGGCGGGGAGGCGGATAAATGGCCTCAGGGGGCTGCATGCGGCCCGCAGGCCGTAGTTTGGGGACGCCTGGTATATAGCAATGCTACTGATTTTATATCTTGATTTTGTATCCTGAAATTTTATTCACTTATCAATCTAGGAGCTTTTTGGATGAGTCTTTAGGGTTTTCTAGGTATATGATCATATCATTGGCAAGCAGCAACAGTTTGACTTTCTCTTTACCAATTTGGATGCCCTTGATTTCTTTCTCTTGTCTAATTGCTCTGGCTAGCACTTCCATTATTCCTTATTAATCAATGAATATAATTTTTTTTTTTTTTGAGACAGCGTCTCTGTTGCCCAGACTGGAGTGCAGTGGTGCCATCTTGGCTCAATGCAACCTCCGCCTCCTGGGTTCAAGCAATTCTCCTGCCTCAGCCTCCTGAGTAGCTGGGATTACAGGCACATGACACCATACTGGGCTAATTTTTTTGGATTTTTAGTAGAGACAGTGTTTCACTGTGTTAGCCAGGATGGTCTCAATCTCCTGACCTCATGATCCGCCTGCCTTGGCCTCCCAAAGTGCTGGGATTATAGGCGTGAGCCACCACACCTGGCCAGTGAATATAATTTTTGAGCTGAGCACTGTGCTAATTGTACCAAGAAGCTTACAGTTAACCTGGGGATACAAAGAGAACCCACGTGAAATGATTAGAGAAGAGTTAAGTGTTAAAGTTTTCAATTCTTACTAGAATAGCAGAATCTTAAATAACAAAAACATCAACATGGTCTAGAGTTGTTGGAGAAGAAAGGCTTACTAAGAATTAAGATGGTAGTTAAGCCTTGTAATATGTTTTGGATTTAAGTCAGCAGGAAGAGGGCGTCAAGCATTTCAGGCAAAGGACTGTGTTCTAGGTAAGCGTAGATTTTCTTTGTTAAAAGTAATAGAAGTTGGCCGGGCGCGGTGGCTCACGGCTATAATCCCAGCACTTTGGGAGGCCGAGGCAAGTGGATCACGAGGTCAAGAGATCGAGACCATCCTGGTCAACATGGTGAAACCCTGTCTCTACTAAACATACAAAAAAATTAGCCGAGCACGGTGGTGCGCACCTGTAGTCCCAGCTACTCGGGAGGCTGAGGCAGGAGAATTGCTTGAACCCAGGAGGCGGAGGTTGCAGTGAGCCGAGATCGTGCCATTGCACTCCAGCCTGTGTAACAAGAGTGAAACTCCGTCTCAAAGAAAAAAAAAAAAAGTAATAGAAGTTTAGGGAAGGAAAGGCTAGAGAAAGACTTTGAAATTTTAGAATTGGAGTAGCAGGAAGCCATTGTAGGTGCTTGATGAGAAGTGATGTCATGAAAGATCTGTTAAAAAAAGTAATTTGGCAGTCATATTGGTGCTAGAATTGACAGTATAATTGGCTGTTGCAGCAGTGCAGTATGAGGCAAGAGGTGGAGAAGGATATCTGCAACTTGCAAATGATTCAGGGGAAAAAACAAAACATGTATCTATCCATACATACATACAGATAGATATGGCAGCATGACAAGATGTTAGCAATGTTAAATCGAGGTGGTTGAATGAAATGTTGTTGGGTATATGGGTTATCCTCTTACTATTTCGCTCTTCGTTGGCTATTATGCAGATATACACATATGTATATTTTTAAAGGGTTAAATGTGCCAATTACATGAATGTATTTATAAGTTAAAGTTGTAGTTCTCATTTAAATGTTTTTAAAGTGATTGTCATTTTCCAAGTTGTTTTGAAAATAAAAATTTGATTAAAAATAAGATTTTACATAAATAATAAAAATAAACCAGATTTTGAATTTTTAAAATTTAGAATGACCTTTTTCCAGTATCAACTCAGATTTAGTTTTTTCTCCTGAAGTATGTGAAACACACTCAACGCATGTGCATGCACACGCAGATATGTATGTATATGTGTATATGTATATATTTATACACACACACTGTTTTCGTTGCTATTTAGGAAGATATAATTAGATTTTTTTTTTAAACAAGAATGGCTTTTCATTAAGCAACTGAATTAGGCAAGATCCCTTTTAACTTCAAAAATTCTATGATTCTATGGATATTTCTTAGTTTGGATTAGGGTGTGTATTTGTTTTTTTTTAAAGGTAGTTGGCTTTAGAAGCTGCATTTTCTGCATGTGGCTGGAGCATGTGCTTCCTGCTTCCTTGCCTGTCTTTAGTACACACATGGCCAAAACCAGCAGCCGAACATTGATGTTTCTAATTATTGGATAATTCTGCTTATATACGTCCAGGCTACACTAATAACTTCTTAAGCCCCAAAAATGCAGCCTTTAGTAATCAATTTTTAATTTGTATTAATTTTATAATCACAGATTCTTGGAATAAGAATGCAAGATATGACACTCATACTGATGTCTTTAATGAAAGTACACTGTGCTTTTTATCATAATAGTATCACATTTTATTTTGAACTGTTCCATCTTTATCTGTTCAATTTCATTTTATGAGAATAAGCAGAGTTTCAAACTGTTATTCTTGAAGAATATATTAGGATCAAATTATAAACTCAGAATATATCTAGAATTCATTATCTTCTCTTTAGAAAACGTTAGGCTTGGGAGAGTTTTGTTTTGTTTTGTTTTTTGCACTATAATAGTTGAATGACCCAATTCATCCCTTTTAATTGCTCTGAAAATGATAAAGACCCTTAATTGCCACATTAATTGCATTTGAATTCTTCCCCCATTCATAACGAGGGCATATGAATGGATGTCTATTTGTAGACATTTATTTCTTGAAAAATATGCAATGTTAAAGATTCTAATAAGTTTTTACTATTTCAAAGGAAGAAAAATATGTACTGATACAATAATGGCTAAGGGTAAGAATAGGGATAGAAAATGTAATGGAGCAGAGGTCCCCTGTCCTGTTCATGGAGGGTGACAATCCTCTCAAGAAGACATGCACTGGTACAGAAGAATGCTTGTTTGGGCGAGGGAAAGGAATTATTACCAGAATACTTCAGGCTGTCCTCTTTCATCCCATTTTGTCAGAAGTATCAAAAAGTCTTTTGGAAAGACTAGAAGGAAAATATGCTAAAATGTCAGCAGATGTTGTGGCAGGACAGTGGAAGTATACTTTTTCTTTTTCTTCTTGTTTTCCAAATTTTTGAGGTTTTCTAATGAAAAAAATTTTTTTAAAGATTTAACTTTGAGGGATACTTTCCTATAAATTTGACCTTCACCATTAAATAGGAAAAAAAGGCTTTTATAGTTATATTTTTAGTAAAACCTCTGGTATTGGAATTTTAATTATAACACATTTTGTGTCTTTGTTCTAAATAGACCTTTGCTGCAAGAAACTATTTTTCAAAAATCGCTGGGCCCAAATCAGACTCCTGTCTGCCTGATTGTTTACTTTTTCTGAGCCTTTTTGTTTATTGGGACCATATGTTATCCTGAATTATCTTTGCTTATGACCAGCAGGATTTTCTGCCCTCATACGACCTTTGCGTTAGAGGCTAGTAACAGAAAGGCCAACTTCTAGAGCACTTCAAAAGGGCACGTGATTATCACTCAGGAAAGCCTTTTTTTCCTGCCTGCCCTCCCAATCTAATGAGGGTAGGGACAACAGAGTCTTAGGAGATGGATGTAATTTGATGTGCCATTGCAGAGGAGGAGTTATAAGAAAGTCTTGGTTGGGTGTGGTGGCTTATGCCTGTAATCCTAGCACTTTGGGAAGCCAAGGTGGGTGGATCACTTGAGGCCAGGAGTTCAAGACCAGCCTAGGCAACATGACGAAACCCCATCTCTACTAAAAATACAACAATTAGCTGGGCATGGTGGTGCACGCCTGTAATCCCAGCTAGTAATACTTGGGAGGCTGAGGATCACGTGAACCCAGGAGGTGGAGGTTGTAGTAAGCCAAGATCGCACCACTGCATTCCAGCCTGGGTGATAGAGCGAGATTGTCTCAAAAAAACAAACCCTCATGAGTGCTTCAGCCCTCCCTTGTGAAGCCCTTCACAAAAAGTAACTACAGTCTCACTACAATCAAGGCACATTTTTTTTCTTCTGAAATGTGGTGAAATTTTTATGTGTCCTTCAGAATTTTGTAAGCCAAATGTTTAGAACTTCAAGACACATTTTGCCATAGAAATAGTATTAGAAAACCAGCCTCACAACAGTCTTTTATGAAACTAAACTGTAGTAATATGGCAGTATTACTATAGGCAGTATTATCCTAGACTCTGTCATTGTTTTATGGAAAAACGATTTCCAGTTTCAAATTCAGAAACCTAGTTGGTAAGATCTGAAGACGACTTCCGTTATTCCTTTGTTTATTCATTCATTTCCCCTCAGTACCAATTCTTTCAATCAAAAATTTCTATTTTTATCTAATATGTATACTGAAGTTATGTAGATTTTATTTGAAGAGAAGATTATGTTGCACACACACACACACACACACACACACACAGGTTAAATATATATAAATGTAAAAATAGATGTTTTAAACGATTGTACCAGATCTACCTGCCTGAAATGTATTTTTCCCTCCTCTTGTCTTTTGACTTGCCAATCCTAGATAGCCAACAACCATTCCAGCTTTATCCTCTTTTCAGTCTTCTGCACTCTACAACAGTTACATGCCTCTGATGATTATCACTAAAGCCAATTTATGAATTCCTCTGGAGCCACAATGCTGCCTGGTAACCTTTTTCCTTTTCTCTTAATTTGACATTTCTTTCTCTAAGTTGACGAAGCAGTGTTCTTTTGAACACAAGTTTGAGAAACATATTTATAGTTGTTTCCTTTCTCTATTTTCCAAAGTGGCTGTTTCAGACCTCTGTAATTTCAACTCAAGCCCCCAATCCTATGCCAGCCCTATTTATTTTCAGATCGAATCACTCTTTCACTGAGAAAAAGATGCTTTCAACTTCTCTCTTAATTTATCAGTGTCCAAAAAAAAAAAAAATTATCAGTGTCCTTAAATTCTTTACTCTTGTCTAGATTGTGTCCTACTACCAGATGGTAACCTGGATGAAGTTAGAGAGCATAATTTTTGTTCACTATTGTATCCCTATTTCTAAACACATGCCTCTTTTAAAAATCCACATGCCCTTCCAGGAGCCACCTCGTTTCTCTACGTTCTGTTTTACTTCCAACTGGATATAATGTAATTCAGTTCTGCCACCCAGAATCAACACCTACTCCACAAGTTGAAGGACATGGTTCCCAACAAGATTGCCCTTACTCCAGACACTAGCTTCAGGTCAGGGGTCCCCAGGCCACCCACACTTTTAACCAACTGGCTATAAATCCAGGGTTCCCTTGACCCCTTCAGGTTCAATAATTTACTAGACCAACAAACAGAATTCTGGGAAGCTCTGTACTTTAAGTTATGGTTTTAATATAAAGGGTACAATTCAGGAAGACCTACCAAATAAAGAGCCTCATAGGGTGAGATCTAGGAGGGATTGCAGAGCGTCTGTGTCCTCTTATGGAATCAGGTGCATCATCTTCCCAGAATATCAATGTGTTCAACAGGAAAGCTCCACTGAGTTTCTATGTCCAGAGTTTTGATTGGGGTTTCATTACATAGGCATGCTTGATTGAATTATTGGTCCTGTGGTTGAGATCCATCTGCAGTCCCCCTTCAACCCCTGGAAGTTGGGAGATCAGGTTGATACCATGCGGCTCAAAGCCCCAGCTTTTTAAACACATGGCTGTTCTTTCTGGTGTTCCCAGCCCCCATCCTGAAACTATCTAGGTCAGGGGTGTCTACTCTTTTGGCTTCCCTGGGCCACATTGGAAGATGAATTGCCTTATGCCACACGTAAAATACACTAATACTAATGGATAGCTGATGAGCTAAAAAAAAAAAAAATCTCAATGTTTTAAGAAAGTTTACTAATTTGTGTTGAACCACATTCAAAGCTGAGCCTTGGCCACATGTGACCCATGGGTCATGGTTTGGGCAAGCTTGATCTAGTTGAGACCATGGGGTCACCTCATTAATATAACAAAGTTACTAGTATTACTCAAGAAATTCCAAGGAGGAGCCAGGGAGAAAGGCCAGTCAAATTATTTATTATACAGTGCTCTACAACTGCTCAAAAGTAGAATCTTCAAAAGAATTGTCTGTATTTTCTTTTCTTGAATTCTCTCTTGAACTCGCTGCAGTCAGGCTTTTGCCTGTACTGTTTCACACTGATGACACTTACTTACGGTCATCGCCAATATCTTTCATGTTGCCAAATACTGTGATCAGTTTATGATCATTACTTGATAGTGGTATCTAACAACAGTTAATGTCTTTTTGAAACATTTTATTTGGCTTTTTGTATACCATTCTTTCTCTTAATTGTCTTCCCATACATTGACCACTCTCCTCTGTCTCTGAAGGATGGAATGCAGTGCTCAGTTCTCAGATCTCGTCCCTCCCAGATGCCATCATGGCTTTAAATATCTACTTAGTGTGACTCCCAAGTTCTCATCTCTAGTTTGGAGTCTTCCTGAGCTCATATATTCAACTTCCTACTCAATATATTCTTTTAGATATCTAATAGGTATCTCAATTATATCTAAAACTGAACTTCTGATCATCTCTTTCTCTCAGATCTCCTTCCTTAGGCTTTCCCATTCAGTTAATGGTATTTCTAGATATTTCTGTCTTCCCACTTTCTTCGACCAGAAACCTTAGGGTCATTGTTGATTCTTTTTCTTCCATATCCCATTTCCAATTCATTAGCATATCCTGTCAGCTTTATGTTAATAATATATCCAGATTCTGACTACTTAATACCATCTCCACTGCTGCCACCCTAAAGACTCTACAGTCCGTTATCAAGACTACTGCAATAGCCTATTCGTGTTTCCTTCCTTGCTCCTATGTATTAAACTTTTAACACAGGAACCACAGTGTTCTTTTTAAAGTATTATTCAGATTATAGCATGCTGTCCAAAAACTGTCAGTGGTTTTTCCATTCTTCTCAAAGTAAAAGCCAAAGTTTTTACGATGGCCTGTATGATCTGGTCCCCTTCTCTGGTCGCATTATGTCCTACTCTCCCCTTCAGTCATTCTTTTCTAGCCACACTCCTTACTATTCTTTGAACACACCAGAAACTTTGCACTTGCTGTTCCCCTCTTTTGGAAAATTCAGTGTGACTTATTCCCTTATTTTAAGGTGTCTGCTTAAGTGACATCTTTTGAGTGAAGCCTTCCTAGCCTGCCGTACAAAATACCCACTCACTCCCACACACGCATTCTCCTTACTCTAACCTGCTTTATTATTGCCATAACATTTACCACCATTTCACATTCATAGTTGCTCTCTCTGTCTCCATGTATATGTGTGTGTGTGTATTTACATATATATGTGTGTATATACATGTATAGTTTATTTAATACCTGCTATTTAATTGCTAAGAGAACAGACTTATGTTTTTTGAATGAATGATCAATACCTAGTACTTAAGCTATTCATAAAAGTTTTTAAAGTTAATAAATATCTTGAAAGAAGTATTCCCTGTTTCTTTCCAGGGATAGTGCTTTCTCATGCATACTTGGTTTTATCCTCTTTGGAGTCCTCTTGAGACTTGTTCTATCAGAATAACATTAGCTCTCTACTGCTCTTTTCTATCTATAAAGAAGATTAAGTATTTTCCACTCTGAAAAGGCGGGGATTGGTGGGGGGGATCTTGTAACCTTGCATCTTTGTCTTGTTACTACTTTCTTTTTACTTCCCATCACAGCCAGACTTATTATGACTCTATTTTTCATGTCTGTACTTCCTCACCTCTGGTTTACTCCTTAATATCATTCACTCCTACCAGTTCCATAGAAAGTACTTAGGCCGGGCGTGGTGGCTCCAGCCTGTAATCCCAGCACTTTGGGAGGCCGAGGCGGGTGGATCACGAGGTCAAGAGATCGAGACCATCCTGGTCAACATGGTGAAACTCCCTCTCTACTAAAAATACAAAAAAAAAATTAGCTGGGCATGGTGACGCATGCCTGTAATCCCAGCTACTCAGGAAGCTGAGGCAGGAGAATTGCCTAAACCCGGGAGGCGGAGGTTGCGGTGAGCCGAGATCGCACCATTGCACTCCAGCCTGGGTAACAAGAGCAAAACTCCGTCTCAAAAAAAAAAAGAAAGTACTGGTGAAGCTCACCAAAGTGGCTAATTAGTAAACCCATTTCCTTTTTTCATTCTTCAATCTAACTTGACTCTTCTGGTGCATGACACTAACTACTCCCTCTCCTGTGATACCACTCTCAAGGTTAACCTATCTTTCTGACTGTTCCATCTCAGGCTCTTTGCTTTCCTTCCATGTCTCAGATGTTGCTCTTCTTTGGAATCTGGTGCTATGTTCTCTTCTCACTAGAAACTCTCCCTAGACAATATCATTGATTTCCATATACCTCCTTTGTGCTGATGAGTTCCGAATTTGGATCTTTAGGCTTGGCTTTACCTGCACTCCAGACTTGAATTTCTCACTTTACTGAATTTCCATCCGGTTATTCTATAGGAAACTCAGATTCACATGTCCAAAACAAAATTCGCTATCTTTTTTTTTTTTTTTTTTTGAGACAGGGTTTCGCTCTTGTTACCCAGGCTGGAGTGCAATGGCACCATCTCGGCTCACCGCAACCTCCGCCTCCTGGGTTCAGGCAATTCTCTTGCCTCAGCCTCCTGAGTAGCTGGAATTACAGGCACATGCCACCATGCCCAGCTAATTTTTTGTATTTTTAGTAGAGACGGGGTTTCACCATGTTGACCAGGATGGTCTCGATCTCTTGACCTCGTGATCCACCCGCCTCAGCCTCCCAAAGTGCTGGGATTACAGGCTTGAGCCACCACGCCCGGCAAAATTCGCTATCTTTTTATCAGTTGACTTTCTATCATTGATTTAACAATATCTCTAGTCCACATGGTAATTGTAAGGATTAGATAAGAAAATGCATACAACAAACTTAGTCAAATTATGGGACATAGAAAGCACACACTAAACAGTAACTCTAATTATTACATGATAGTCTTCCCTAATAGACTGCAAGCTTCTTGAGGACAGGGACTATGTCCTCAAACCAATGCTGTCCTTGACTTGTAATAGGTGCTCAGTAAAGGTTTGTTGAGTTAAAATGAATAATAGTAATAATAATCTATTGAATAAATGGTTTATGTAACCATCTGAATTAGCTTAGTCATCTTGTTTTAACAGTGGAACAACATTCTATGTTTATTTTTTCTCTCTAGGTGCATTGTGTTGTAATCATTCAAAGGATAACCAAATGTGCCGTGATGTATGTGAACAGGTAAGACTGCGTAACAGTTATAGAGGCAGCCAGGCATAGTGGCTCATGCCTATAATCCCAGCACTTTGGGAGGCCAAGGTGGGAGGATTGCTTAAGGCCAAGGATTCAGGACCAGCCTGGGCAATATAGCAAGACCCCAGTCTCTAAAAAATAAAAATAAATAAATAAAATTATAGAGGCTACTAGTTATACAACTATTTATTAAGTATAATTGTTTTTGGAGAAGTCTGTTGGACAGTACCTTAACTAATTGTCCAGGGTTCACATCACCAATAATGGGACAAAGTGGCATGTCTGCTGACATGATACAATGAGAAGGCAAATATTAGCTTATAGAGTTCCTGCCAAAAATGCACAATCTGAAATTATGAAGAAATAATCAGGCAAATCCAGTTTGAGAAATATTTTTGAAAACATCAACATGTACTCTTTAAAAGTGTCAGTGTTATAAAAACAAAGAAGGGCTAAGAAACTGTTATACATTAAAGGAAACTAAAGAAACCTAACAGCTAAATGCAATATGTGATCCTGGATTGGATCCTGGAATGAAAGAAAATTGCATTGGTAAAATTTGATTATAGACTGCATATTAAATAATAGTATTATATCAATACTGTGATCCTGAATTTGGTGATTAGATTGTAGTTAGGTATGACTGTGTCCTTGTTCTTAGGAGATACATGCTAGGATTTAGGAATGAACGAACATAATGTCTATAACAAATTCTAACATAATCCTTCAAAATAATAGTATGTAATAATAATGTGTGTATATAGAGAATTAAAGCAAATGTTGCAAAGTGTTAAGGATGGGTGCATCTTGAAGACCATGTAGGTATTCATTGTACTATTCTTAAAAGTTGTCTGTAGGTTTGATTTTTTTCTGGTTGAAGCTGTTTATGCAAGTTCCCCCTGAAGCACTACCCGTTCATAAAGTCCTACCTTTCTTTCATAGTCTTGGTCATGTACGTCTAGCCTTAGCACTCAAGAAATAATAATCTCAGTCATCTTTTAGAGGGGTTTGCAAGTAATAACGTGAATCTTGTTATGTTTTAAAACTGGGAGAACTACTTAACTGGGGCTATAACTTCTCATAAGTAATAATAATGTGGATGTAGAAAGATTTTGCAAGATATTGTCTGATTATAAGACCTGACACTGATTTAGCTCATCTAAATGGCTACCGGAGAATTCAGTGACATGTCAAATCACTATTGCAGATTAAGTTTGTTTCACATTTACTACCAGAAGAATAGCTTTTTAAAGCAATAATGGCCCCTTGATATTATAATCATAATCAGGAAGCTTTTAAAGTAGCTCTGTTACTTTGGGAAACATGGCTTACCTGACTTCACTTTGTTTCTTTTTCTATTGATGTTCTTTCTATAGGGTGAATGATTTTTAGGAGGTATCTTGTAATGAGGCACCAGTAGCAGGCAAGCTCTAATTTCTTAAAATCTGGAATGTTAGAAATTCTTTAACTTAGCAAATTAATTGAATACTATAGTCACCCTAATGAAGAACCTTCTTCCCCAACGAAGTTCTTAATTGAGAAATAAAGCAGATAGGTCCAAAAATGTTACTTTTATTACTAGTTACACAGGTGTCAAATGTGACTTTTATCTCCAGGCACACACTAAGTGACAGAATTAGACTTACACCCAGAGGAGGAGAGGTAAGGGCTTTCTCCTACCAAACTCAATGGTCAGCTAAATCAGTCATCCTGATCATGGGAGAAGTGTATGACGGGTGTGGAGAGAGACCAGGGCCGTTAAAACTCATAGAGTTCACTTCAAAGAGAAGGAAATACTGTGAGTGAGGAATCATTATTCCTTTAACAGTAGGGAATGCAGACAGGATGGAGTCTTGATGACATTTAGGTTTTTGAACTGAGTAAATAGTAATATTCTTGATGACTCTAGGAGGTTAGGGAAAATATTTGGTTTGAGGAGAAGTGAGTTGTTGAATTTTCAATGAAAACCACTATATGAAGACAGGGATTTGGAATTAAAACTTTTGGAACTGGAATTTAGATAAGTCAGGGCTGGTAGCTTATAATATTCAGCAAAATAAGTGTGATGGTTTACAGTGAAACTGTCAACAGTGTCAGATGCCAAAGAAAAGTCAAGGAGTTTGAGATCTGAGAAAAGGCCCTTAGTTTAAAAAAAAAAAAAAATCAGTTTGTAGAGATTTTAAAAACATCTCCCTGCAGCAGATATTTTTGTTTACTTTGTTTATGATGAATTCCTTGGTGCCTAGAACAGTTAGAACAGTACCTAACACTCAAAACTCTCAATAAATATTTCTAGATTGACTGGAGCAGTAGAGCTAAAAGTCATACTGCAGGCATTAGAATTTTTTTTTTTTTTTTTTTTTTTTTGAGATGGAGTTTTGCTCTTGTTACCCAAGCTGGAGTGCAATGGCGCGATCTCGGCTCACCGCAACCTCCACCTCCTGGGTTCAGGCAATTCTCCTGCCTCAGCCTCCTGAGTAGCTGGGATTACAGGCACGTGCCACCATGCCCAGCTAATTTTTTGTGTTTTTAGTAGAGACGGGGTTTCACCATGTTGACCAGGATGGTCTCGATCTCTCGACCTTGTGATCCACCCGCCTCGGCCTCCCAAAGTGCTGGGATTACAGGCTTGAGCCACCGCGCCTGGCTGGCATTAGAATTTTTTAAATAAAAATATTTACAGTTATGGGCTGGGCATGGTGGCTCATGCCTATAATCCCAGCACTTTGGGAGGCCGAAGTGGGTGGATCATGAGGTCAGGAGTTCAAGACCAGTCTGGCCAAGATGGTGAAACCTTGTCTTTACTAAAAATGCAAAAATTAGCCGGGTGTGGTGGCATGCACCTGTAATCCCAGCTACTTGGGAGGCTGAGGCAGAGAACTGCTAAACCCGAGAGGTGGAGGTTGCAGTGAGCCAAGATCGCACCACTGCATTCCAGCCTGGATGACAGAGCGAGACTCTGTCTCAAAAAAAAGAAAAGAAAAGAAAAATTACAGTTATGTAATTTTTCAGACTTACAAAAATGTATTCAGTTTTTGTATATGTCTTGTCTTCCCAACTATACTATGAATTGCTTGAATATAGGGATCGTGTCTTACTTGCCTGTGTTGTACTGATGTCCCTACTCATGCAAACTGATTAGTTAATGTTTTTGAGTTGATTGGTGAAGAAATGGATACAGTGAAAGGAAAAAGCTGGAAAAGTCAGTAAGTGCAGGAAGTAGAGATTTGTTTCATGATGAAAGGTTTTTGTTTGAAGACAAATGGAAAATGAGTTATGACAGAAAGGAGATAAATATGGGTAAAAAACTTCTCAAACTTCAAGATTGTAAACCCTGTGATCTAATAATTTCTGCCTTGAATGGCATACAAGTTTGGTTATTAAATGTTTTGCTTTGAGATGATTTACATAATCATAGTACACATTCTAGTATGTATTCTGAATAAGCGCTCATCTTTCTAAGTGTGATTACTGGTTGTTTAGCAAAGAAGGTGACTTTATATTCAAGTCTACCTTATTATCTGAAAGTTTACATAGTACGTGCTGGTTTCTTTAAGCTAAATGTATTCCTAATAAGTTTATCGATTTAATTCGTTCTACTTTATAGAATTATAATTTTAGAGACAGAAGGGGCCCAACAGATTATCTAACTTTTTAATTCTGCTTATTAGCTATTCAGGAAACTAGAAACTGGGACCTAAATTTTATTTTACGTTTTCCCCAAGTGCCATGCCCTTTACTATGCCCCTTTACATGCATTATTTCATTTAATTCTTTTTTTTTTTTTTTTTTGGAGACAGAGTTTTGCTCTTGTTACCCAGGCTGGAGTGCAATGGCGCGCAATCTTGGCTCACCGCAACCTCCGCCTCCTGGGTTCAGGCAATTCTCCTGCCTCAGCCTCCTGAGTAGCTGGGATTACAGGCACGCGCCACCATGCCCAGCTAATTTTTTGTATTTTTAGTAGAGATGGGGTTTCACCATATTGACCAGGATGGTCGCGATCTCTTGACCTCGTGATCCACCCGCCTCGGCCTCCCAAAGTGCTGGGATTACAGGCGTGAGCCACTACGCCCGACCCTATTTCATTTAATTCTTATATCCAGCCCTTGAAAAAGGTATTGTCATTATTTGCGTATTATAGTAAAGAAATTGAAATATAGAGGACTTAAATAAGTTACCAAGGCCCCAAGCCAATAACTTGAGGAACAGGGATTCAGACCCAGATGTGTCTGTTTACAAAGTCCTTACCCTTAGCCACCAGGATATAACTATCTCCTATGAAGCCAAGTAGTTTGCCCATTGTTATTCAGAGTATATTATTTCCAACTCTCAATTCCATATTCCTTCCATGTTCTAACCTGTTTCAAGTGCTTGTAGGTTTTTTTGCCTTTTTTGTTTGGTGTCGTGGTTGAGGGGAGATGGAATTGCAGGAAGAGGGGATGAGTGAGAGAGCATAGCCTTCCCTGTGCTTTTTCCTAGTCTGCTACCAGTGTCATAGCCTTCCTTTTGTCTTCCTCTTTCTCTTTTTCATTCTTTCTTATCTTTCATTGTTGTCTTTTTAAATCTATTTTTCTTTTCTTTGACTTTTCCTTTTATCTTTTTATAATGGAAAACTTCAAGTATATACAAAAGTAGAGAGAAAGTATAATAAACCCCCATATTCAGCTTCAACATTATTAAATCACTATCAGTTGTGTTTCATTTAAGTCCCTCTTTTTACTTTGCCGACAATATTGAGGCAAATTTATGTAGAAGCAAAATCTCAATTGTCATATTATTTAATCCATAAATTTTCAGTTTGGAGCTACAAATGATAAGAAGTTGTTTTTTTAAAAAGATAATTATACTACTGTTATTCAGATTTCTCATTTTATAAAGTTTTTTAGTTTGGATTAGGATTCAAGTCATATATATTGCAGTTGATTATATATCTTTTAAATACCTTTTGATCTGTAGGTTTCTCCTTGCAATTTATTTGATGAATTAATTTGGTCATTTACCCTACTGAGTTTCCCACAGTCTGAACTTTGCTGTTCACATCCCCCTGGTGTCATTTAACATATTGCTCTTACCTCTGTGTTTCTTAGTAATTGGCAGTTTTGGAGCAGAGCTATCGATGGCACTTTCTACAATGATGAAAATATTCTGCACCTGTATAGTAGCCACTAGCCACATGTGCCAGGTGAACACTTGAAAGAGACTGAGGAACTTGAATTTTTAATTTTATTTAATTTTACTTGATTTAAGTTTAAATACCCACACATGGCTAACAGCTACCTTAGGACACAGATCCAGAGACTTCGTTTTGTTTAAGTCTTCCCCCAAAAATGTCTCTTTTTGTGAAGTTAATAGTCATTTTAATAATTGTCTAAATGCATTAATTCACTAAGGGTTGCAAAATAGTGATATTCTAGCACTTCACTTCTTAATTGTAGTTGGTTGTTTGGAGGAAAATGGCTAATAAATAAGCTAACTGGAGATAAATCCTTTTTCATTGTCCATAGCATTCATGGATTTTACCGTCTCAACTATTTGCAGGTAATCATGAAGGTCTGTCTGATATGTGTAATGATTTATTATTTACTGAAACACCAAATTGTAATTGTATAATGTCCTGTTTGGAAGTGAGCCATTTAGCTTGGTGAGTGAACCTTTGTCAGCTTGTCAACATCAATTTAAGAAAACAGCTTTGTTTCTGTCTTGTGGCATTTTATGGAGAACTTATGTGCCATAATGCTGTTTACAAATTTGATCTTTACCAGCATCACAGGTATGATGACACAGTCTATTTTTCATTGTTATCAATTGACTAAAAGCAATTTACAGAACAGTTTAGAATAAACCTATCTTTTTTTTCTTCCTTCTCTCTCTCTCTAACCCCCACCCTCTAAACATGTTGGTAACCTGGTTTTCACCACTTTTTTTGGTCAATAGAAAAAGGTCTAGACTTACTGTATTTGGACTTTCTTATTTGCAAAACTAACCAACTTTTTAAGAAATGTTTCATCAGCTTAACTTAGATCTTTCTAAAGATTTTCCACTTACACAAGGAGCCAGGCATGGTGGCTCATGTGTGTGGTACCAGCACTTTGGGAGACTGAGGCAGGTGGATCACTTTGAGCTCAGGAGTTCAAGACCAGCCTGGGCAACATGGTGAAACCCTGTCTCTACAAAAAAAATACAGAAATTAGCCAGACATTGGTGGCTCATGCCCACAGTTCTGGCTACTTAGGAGGCTGAGGCTGGAGAATCATTTGAACCTGGGAAGCAGAGGTTTCAGTGAACCAAGATCACACCAGTGCACCCCAGCCTGGGCCATAGAATGGGACCCTGTCTTAAAATAAATAAATAAAAAGGAAGTTGGAAAATATTCTAGACAACTGATAAATCCACAGGATAGTAAATTTTAACCTCTTCTGATTTCTTATAGAAAAATGCCACAAAACCTTTTTTTTTTTTTTTTTTTTTTGTCAAATAGATTTTCTCCTCAAAAAGTGAATCCCGACTAAAACATCTGTTGCAGCGAGCCCCAGATTATTGCCCAGAGACAATGGTAAGTCTTATGGTAACTTAACCTAGAAGCTGCTGTCTAAATGAAACTATCTAATGAATTACATTTAGAGTTAGCAAATTTTTAAATGTGATTGGAATTTGTGGTCAAAGTAAAATGTTAGGTTTAACTTAAGTACTTAGAAAAAAATTTCATATAAATTGCTAGATAGAATATTGTTTTTCATCTTTTATTATCCTATGATATAGATCTGACAAAAGTCTTAAATATAAATGTGTTCCTGTCTTTAAATTTTATTATAATATTTTATCTGTGGTCAGGCCCAGTGGCTCACACCTATAATCCCAGCACTTTGGAAGGCTGAGGTGGGTGGATTACCTGAGGTCAGGAGTTCGAAACTAGCCTGGCCAACTGGTGAAACCCCATCTCTACTAAAAATACAAAAATTAGCCAAGTGTGGTGACACATGCCTGTAGTCTCAGCTACTGGGAAGGCTGAGGTGGGAGAATTGCTTGAACCTGGGAGGCAGAGGTTGCAGTGAGCCTAGATCACACCACTGCACTCCAGCCTGGGCAGCAGAGTGAGACTCCGTCTCAAATTTATCTGGAATTTAGAATTTTCTTTGCTATTATATTTTGACTAATTTTATGAAATCCATAGTTACTAAATCTATTTATTTTGATTTTAGAAAGTTGAATTTGGAATAAAGGAAAACATGTGACTTATCATCTTTCAATTTTCTGACATTCTATAGATATATCGCTTACCTATCTGAATCAGGTAACTTAAAATGCCTCTAGTACTTGAGCTATCCTCAGTGTTTGGGATGCTCATGTGTCAGACCAAGAAAGTGTGAGCTTGTTTTCAAGAAGAGCCTCTTTAGTTATGGTGGCTTGTATTAGGTGAAGAGGAAAATAAGTTGATGGTTAAATAGTTCTGACTGACACATTCCCTTTAATCTTCAGTTTTGTCTATATGCTTGGAAACAGTGATTCCAGTTAAGTATCCTGAGTGACTAGACTCATACCTAGTGCTCTTAGATGGGAAAAGAGCAAGGAATATTTCTGTATCTCAGCCTTTTTCCCCCCTGAATAGCTGATTGATGTGCATATAGTTCTAGAACATTGACTGCATAATCATAGCCATAATGAAATTAGCTTTATGTAATTTCTGTATAAATTCATTGTCATATTTAGGAACTGGTTAGCTACATAAAAGCCATTTGTTGGTTACATTTTTAGGTTGAAATTTGGAGTTGTATGAATTCATCTTTGCCAGGTAAGCAATAGAAGTGTAACATTTTATGCTTTAATTTAAAAAACTTACTGTGTGAATGTAAAATTGGTGTCATTGTCCTGGAACCTAATTTGTACTCTGGAGTTTCTATCCTCTTCTTCCCTTCAACACCTACATTTCTTTTTTCTAAGACAGAGTCTTACCATGTTGCCCAGGCTGGTCTTGAACTCCTGGCCTCAAGTGATCACCCTGCCTTGGCCTCCCAAAGTGCTGAGATTACAGGCATGACTCACCATGCCCAGCCCAAATTTTCAAATATATAATTTATTCTCATTTGCTTAGTTCTCAACTTTGTTCTCTTGTCTTCACTTATGCCATTCTACTGAAATTAGTCTTTGAAAGATTACCAGGATCTCTCAGTTCCTAGATATGGCTCTTTCTCAGTACTACTCTCTTTGACTTTCTTGAAACACTTGATATTGTTGATTAATACCTCCTTATGACTCCACCTTGGCCTCAGAACCTTATTCTCCCTTTTTTTTGCAGATAGAGCCATAAGGACTATGGTTATTTCTGTGTGTGGTCTTCTTCCCTTCTGTCTTCACACTCACCTTGGTAATCTCATTCCTTCCCAGAACTGTTAACTTAGCAGCTCTGAGAAGGTAACTCTCAAATCTAAATCATTGTTTGTGACTTTTAGACATCTTTGTAGACATCTCTACCTGGATCTCTGCATTCAGGTGCCATCTGAAACACAGATCCAAAACCAAATTTATAATTTCACCTTTTGTGAATGATACTAGATTGGAAACCCTCAAGTTACATTTTATTCCTTGTTCTTTCTAGTTCCCTTGACTCTCCCCTTGCAAAATTACACCTGTCCTCTCTACTTCTAGTTCAAGTCTTTATTATTACACTGTTGGGATAGAATATCATAATAACCTTATAACTGATGTTTCAATATATTATATCTTTCTTTTCTATCCTCTTCAAAAAATAATCCTTCAGAAGATACTCACTTCCATCATAAAAAAGCCCAAACTCTCTAGCCTGGCATTCATGATCTCCCAGGATTGCAGCCCATTTTCCAGTCCTGTTTAGAGCCAATTTCTTGAAAAAAACGAGGATGTTTTATGGATCTCTGAATTCTGGAGGCTATCACACTGTTAAAGTTTGTATTTCAAACAGATTGCCTTCTTGAAATTGCCCCCCTCTTTGCCTGTCTCCTAGTTATCCCTGTACCTAGTATCCTTAGTATCCTGGAATTTTCTATACACACATACACACACACACGTACACATACACTGTTTCTAACAAACTATAATCTCCATAATAGGATAAATCATATTTTTTATTTATTCCATAATTTCATAGCCCATATAACACCTAATAGAGTGCCTTCTGCATAGTAGGAGCTCCATAAATATAAATACTTGTTGAATAATTTAATATTTTCTAAGAGGCACTGAATACCTGGAAACAGCAGTATACTTCATTATGATATAACAAGTCACAGAGTTTATGACCTATGTTGATTCCATATAAAATTCTTTCCAAAATGTGAGGAACCTGAATAGCAAGCAGCAAAGATTTACAAGAAACTATACTAGTCAATGAGGCTAAATGGGAATTTGTTGCCCTTTGTACCCTTAAAACACATAGAGATAAGCATATGATATGCACTATTTTTAGTCAGTTTTCATAATTGGGATAGTTTATTATATTTTGAGAGCTTTGTCTATCTATGAACCATTTATTTGCCTTGTTTTACTTTTTAGCAGAATGCTTCTATTTGTTATATGAAGTCCTAGTTTCATTTGGAGAACTACATTACTTATTGTCTTGAATCCCTGATTTTTTTTTCAAATGTAAATAATAATCTAATTTACTTCAGATGTAGATTCTCAAATTTATGTATTACATAGAAGCAGCATAAGGCAATTTTAAAGGAGATGAGGAATTTGTGGCATTCCTACAATCATAAGGCTTTACTCTTTTCATAATTATTTCTTGTATCTCTTACTTTTTTTTTTTTTTTTTTTTTTTTTTGAGACAGAGTTTTGCTCTTGTTGCCCAGGCTGGAGTGCAATGGCACAATCTCAGCTCACTGCAACCTCTGCCTCTTGGGTTCAAGCAGTTCTCCTGCCTCAGCCTCCCAAGTAGCTGGGAATATAGGCATGCGCCACCATGCCTGGCTAATTTTGTAATTTTAGTAGAGACGAGGTTTCACCATGTTGATCAGGCTGGTCTTAAACTCCTGACCTCAGATGATCCACCCACCTTTGCCTTCCAAAGTGCTGGGGTTACAGACATGAGCCACCGCGCCTGACCTTTTTAAGACAGAGTCTTGCTCTGTTGCCCAGGCTGGAGTGCAGTGGCACGATCTTGGCTCACCACAGCCTCCCAGGTTCAAGTGATTCTCCTGCCTCAGCCTTCTACATAGCTGGGACTACAGGCACACACCACCACTCCCAGCTAATTTTTGTATTTTTAGTAGAGACAGGGTTTTACCACATTGGCCAGGCTGGTCTCAAACTCCTGACTTCAGGTGATCTGCCCACCTTGGCTTCGCAAAGTACTGGGACTACAGGTGGGAGCCACTGAGCCTGACCGTATCTCCTACTTTTAGGAATCATTCATTGACATTTATGATTGCAAAAGGGTTTTAAAAACAAATGAGAAGGCCGGGTGCGGTCACTTACACCTGTAATTCCAGCATTTTGTAATTCTGCTCAAAAGGTGAGCAGATCTCCTGAGCTCAGAAGTTCAAGTCCAGCGTGGTCAACATGGTGAAACCCCATCTCTACTAAAAATACAAAATTAGCCGGGCATGGTGATGCACGCCTGTAGTCCCAGCTACTCAGGAGGCTGAGGCAGGAGAATCATTTGAACCTGGGAGGTGGAGGTTGCAGTGAGCCAAGATCATGCCATTGCATTCCAGCCTGGGCAACAGAGCAAGACTCCGTCTCAAAAAAAAAAAAAAAGGAAAATTGGAACATCTTCATAATTTTATCATCTTCTAGTTTCACAATAATTTGGTTGGAAGAGTCACTGCTGAAAACAAATTGAACCAAAATAATACATAGTCATTTTGCCCCATGATTAAACACGCCCATCAAAGCCAAATATACCTGGCTCACAAAAATTGCTCCTATTTACTAAGTATCAGCTTTTAAACAGGATTATGAATTTTATGCTCCTCTAGGTATTTACTGTTTTACAATAAATACAATATAGTAATTTACAATTAACACAATATAGTAATACTTGTGACCTTTCTTGTTTGTTTGCTTAACTTAAATTAAAATATTTGCCTCTAATTAACAGTCTAATAGTAAGGAAGTCCTCTCCTTCCCTTGTATATCCTCTGATAAAGATGTTACCTACCCAAGAGTGACAGTGACTTAAAGAGCATTTAGGGTGAGAAGGAAAAGAGAAAAAAACAAAGAACCTGATAATTATGTGGTGAGGGACTTTTAAGGAGACCGATAGCATTGGAAGTAAGAGTAAAGGGAGGTCCTTAATAATTGTGAGGCCCTGCCCTCTGAGCCAGTTTTCTTATGGACACCTGCTTTGACTTTTAATAGTAGCCATGAAACATTTGGCATGCTGTTTGTTTCTATTGCTACTTATGACCAAAACATTTAAACATTTTGTTTTTAAGGTGTGTTTAAGAAGTCTGATGGCTGGGTTGGCTTAGGCTGCTGTGAGCTGGCTATTGCCTTGGAGTGTCGACAGGCATGCAAGCAGGTAACACTGGGCAGTCAGGCTCTCAAGCATCATGGAGTGCAGTTTGGTTTTAGCTGTGCATTGTCTTGGGCCTTGACCACCTCATAGCTTCCAGAGGTAACCCACAAAAACTGCAAATTTGGCATTTCTTATATAGACTGTGTCCTTTTAGACTTGCTGTTTTTTAAACTGGTTATTCCAATTAGCAAAAAATAATAATAATTTAAAAATAATAAAGATGAAAATAGACTTGCTGGTTTTTTAATTTATGGCTGCTGCATATGGCCTCAGCCTTCTTTTATTCTTTCTTATCTTTCCTTGTCTCTGCCATGCAAAGAAAGAATATTATAGGAATTTAGGCTTTCGATACTTTGCCTGCGATCATGCTGAGTCAATGCTGAGTGACTCCAAATGGCTGGGTAAATTTAGGATATGCTTGAATGAGAACATTTGACATAGTTGGCTTATTTTTTCATCTTCTTTTCTTTGTTTCATCATGGCTTTACCCTGAGTGTGTTCTGATATCCCTTCTCTGCTCCTAAGAGGAATGTGATTCCCACAATGAATTATTACTTCTCTTTGATTTGATACAGCTCTGCTTCAGTTCGGCTTAGGCACCTGAGTTTGTCCTCACTTTGCCTATTTTAGTAGTGGTTTCTCAGAGAGGAAAAACTAGCCTCCTGGTTCCTCTACTTCAAGTGGCAGAAATAGACTTAACTGGGAAACTAGAAATGGGCTTACCTCTGGAGAAGAGTATATGAGATATGGTATCGCCTTCACTTTCACAGAGATGACTGTCATATAGCCTCAGCAACAGTCTGGGTAGCACAGGACCTAGCTGTCTGCTGCTGTCCTCCAGGAATTGAGGTGAACCTGAATTGCAGAGGATTTGAAATATAATGGGTTTAGTGAGTCTTAGAGCAGTTGTTGGCCCATTCTGCTTCTTGCTCTCCCTGTCCTCATCAGCTGGCCTATTCTAAATTGCACGGGCCTAGGTGATGGAGCAGGAAGAATGGAGCAAGGAACCAGAGCCCACAGCTCTGGAATGGAGACTGATTCATGTGGAAAAAGAACCACCCCTCAACGATTTTTGTTTTTGCTTTTGTGAAGAAAGTATGTAGTTAAATATGGTAAATAACTTGCTGCTTCTCTAAGCACTAGTTTCCTCATCTGTAGAGGGGTTAGTATCTTCTTTATAAACTTAAGAGACTTACACAAAAATAACTTCTTAAATGCCTGGCATAGTACCCCTTCCCTTTTTAGTTGCCCCATCTATTAAATACTCAACGAGTTCCGTATGAAAGCTTAGAATGTGAAGAGTTAAAGAAAAAGCAAAATGTAAGTGCCCTGGCAGAGCTTCACAAGAAAATTTGCTGTGGCAGAGCTTCACAAGAAAATTTGCTACAGAGTGGAATTCAGCTTAAAAAAAAAAAGTCCTCTGATTTATAATTTCCTTCAAAGACATCTAGTTTCTGAAATAACAAAAGGACTGTGTTATTATGTGAGATTAAAGCCATAAAAGTTAGAACAAAGCTCTAAAATATTGAGTAGCCTTAGGGATGATGTTTGTTTTAAAGAAATTGCATGAAATTTGTTTGTTGTATTTTAGGGTCTTTAAAATATTTGAGCATAAGGTTTTCCTTGATTAAATAAAGAATACCAGTAATTAACATATACTAATTTGTGTTACTTTTGCCATGTGCCAAATAGCATGTATAGTAAATTAATGGAGAAATTTGTTGGTTTTTAGGCATCTTCAAAGAATGATATTTCCAAAGTTTGCAGAAAAGAATATGAGGTATGCATTTTATCGAACAAATGTGGATAGCCTATTCAGATGTTATCAGAATTAACAAAATTACTTAAATTTTTAAAATGAATTCATTTTTATGCAACTTCCCTTTTGCCTTACAAAAAATTTAGCCTTGACAAAAATGTCATTTATTATGTTTGGAAATGTTGTTCTTTTAATTTATTTTTATTTAAATGAGGTGTTTATTTTAAAGAAATGCCTAAATCTCACATACAAAGGATTTAACCTGTAATTTTATAACAAAGCAACTAGTTGTACCCAAGGTTGTGAAATAGTTATTCTCAGGTTTTGTGTTCTCTTTTGTCCCATCTCCTATCTCTTCACCCATCCAGGTGGTATTCATTTTTATAAACCGCCTCTAATTATAAAGAAAAGTAATAAAATAAAGAAAAATCACAGGGCTAGTGTGAAGAGCTCAGAATTTCCTAGAATCTTGCATTGGGGGAAAAAATACTAAGTAGCAAAAGCTATATTAAATCTGAAGGACTCTCATCTCAATGGTGGGATTTCAAACACTGGTATCTAGATGGGGTTGATATGAAGGCAGGAGCATAGCAGAAGTATTTTACACCATACAAATATGTGCAGAAGATTGTCCCTGATTGAAAAAACCTCGTTGGGGCTACTTTGTTCATTTTTCTAGAACTCTGTTCTTAAGTGTGACAATATTACTGTTTTTCATAGTGTAAGGCCATGTAATTAAGGATACTTAAGTGTGTATCACATATCTCATGGACCATTTTTATATATAAATGTTGGGATTCCTATTGCTGTGTTTTCTTGGAAAAGATAGAATAACTCTCTTAACTACTTCTAGGTTATAGTTCTCTTCTTTTTTTCTTTTCTGAAAACCTGTATCTCTTAACATTTTTAAACTAGACAGTCTTATTTACCTTTTGTTCCTTTGTACTGTTTGCTAAGTTATATCTGTTCCTCTGAAGATAGATTTCCAAATTAACTATAGCTCTCCTCTGTTCTTATTGAAAGGAGTCTTGCTACAAGGAAGTAAAATATCTTTTTTTCTTATCTCTCTATCTTTGAAATAACCAGTTTTAGTTTCTCTTGAACAAAGTGGCTAACTGTGATAATTCCTTCTTTTCTCCTACATGGTGTCTGACACTGTCCATCTTCTATAGCCTGTCTTCCATTATTTTAGTGTGCTTCCTTCTCTTGTCTGGATTTCTGCATTGCCCTAGGAAGTCTGCCAGTATGTGTTGATGAAGGACGAGACAGGAAAGGTAAGAGAGACAAACACTGTCTTACGATAGAAATACTAAGAATAGTTTACTTTTCCCAGTCGGTCTTATCTAATTTGACCTAGAATTAAGCAACCATTTTCCAAAAATCTGTGTGCAAAAAGGGTTCTTTTGTTTTTATGTTAAAATTTAATCCCACAAATTCTTCAGTATAAGACTCAATTTAATTTCTTACATGTTATTTAGAAACAAAAAGAGCGATGAGTACTTTAATGCAGGAAGCGTTCTGCATCATAAACCTCATGTAACAGTCACTGTCATGATTGTTGAAGTCTAGTCTAGACATAAAAGCTATTTGTTATAAAGTGAATTGGGTAAATTTGGTGTAATATAGCCCTATTTTAACTGGACTGGTTATTTACCAACATCAGAATAATTTATAAACCAGGCTTTTAGCATCTTTTCCTTAACACTGGAATGGTCCCTGGGATGAACTTGTAGATGTACAAGCCGTTTCTTTAGGCTTGCAATTTTAAGGCTAGCATTCATCCAGAGAGTAGTTTTATGTATAGTCTGATTTGAGTATCAGAGAATGAGTAATTACATTTGGAGGAGCTAATGTTTATCTTTTTTGGTAAGCTACTTAGACTTCCTTTTTAGGGGATTTGCTAAGAAATTTACTTAAATAAAGTTTTAAAATGTTAATGCCATTTAAGGTTTTATTTTGTTCTAGCCAACCTAAGATAAACCAGTTTAAGGTAAAGCATTGTTACATCTGAGTTTATAGTCTGTTTTTTTCTTATGCAAATTAAAAAGTACCTGTTGAATACTGAGAGTTTAATATATTAGAAAGAACATTAACTGGAAGCAGACTTAGTTTAGAATTCTGATTAAGCAACTTTTTTAGCATAACTCCAAATAGTAAAGAATTATATCTAATTGAGTCAAGCTAGATAAAATATATATTGTACATATAATGGCTCAGGGAAATCAGAAAGCAGAGCAAGAATGTGGAGAGTTATCAGGAAAAACTTTGCAAATGAGAGAGGCCTGAAAGGTTTGGTATAATTTGGGTAATAAGACTGTGGATCAAAGGTATGTTATTAAAAAATGCACATGACTTATGCAGGAAGAGAAGAGAAGACAGACCTATTTTGGGCTGCTGATGTGTGCTTGAATAGGTAAAGTGGGACCAAATCCTGAAAAGATGGCATTTTGAGGCTCAACACATTATTAATTAGAGGGCAATTATGAAGGTTCTGTAAAAGGAGACCAGTATAACAAATAACACAGCCAATATTTTAGAAAATTTAAGCTCATAATCTTGTGCAGGCTAAGTTTTAGATCCCACAAACCTCTCTAGCTTAGCCAAAAAGAGATAATAAATCCCAGACTAGGATGATAGTAATAGAGTCAAATATTCAAGAGTAAATCAGAGATTCAAAGGCAGAATCCATCAACATGATTTGTTGTGATAGATTGAATATAGATTATATTCAAGGAGGTAGTCTAATCTTTTAAGCCTAGTTTCCTGGCATTCATTTAAAGGTACTATTTAAAACGTCTCTTTCTGGCAATATGGCAGACTTGGTACCTGGACCAGTCCTCCAGGTGAAAATAACTTAAAATGCTGGATTAATTTGCTGGAGAGAAAATATGGAAGGCTTAAGCCAAAAACTAAATGAAGGCAGGAATTCAGAGAAGAGCGAGCAGTAATGAAAATATTAGCTTTGAGGGCTTTTGCTAAATCAATTTTTATGGCTTTGTAGCTTTATGAGGCTCAGAAGTCAGGAGACAAATCCTGGGTTCTAATTGAAGGTGGAAAATCTGGTTGATACCCCTTTCCTTTCCCACCAATAAATTTGGGATTCCAAAGGGACTATACACTTAGTATTAAGGTGACCAGGAAATATGCTCATCTCCCTTTCCAGGGGGGTCTGCAAGGAAAATTGCTTCTCTCAAACATTAATCTTGTCTCCATTGGAATTCATAACTCTAAGCTGGCCTTCACCTGAGTTTGAAGCCCAAATTCATATCAAATGAGTGTTTATAAAACCTCAAGCTGAGAACTTATTTCAAGTGGTTCTGAAATGGTAGTGGCCCTCATATACCTCAAGCTGAGAACTTATTTCAAGTGGTTCTGAAATGGTAGTGGCCCTCAGATACTTGAGAAAAGGTAACACAGATCCTGTCTGGAGGAACTGATCTTTATTCCAGACCTCTTGAAATTTCCACAGATAAAGTTCTAAGGAAAATAAGCAGTTTACAATAAAAAAGTCACATAATTCACCAGAAAACAAGATTCATCAAATAAAAGCCAACAGGAATGATGGTGAACAGAATCAGACCTAAAGATACTTCAGATATAGAAATTATCACATGCAGACTAAAATGTTTAATATGTCTAAGAAATAAAATAGGCTTAAAACTATGAAGAGCAGGTCAGGTGCAGTGGCTCACACCTGTAATCCCAGCATTTTGGGAGGCTGAGGTGAGTGGATCAACTGACATCAGGAGTTCAAGACCAGCCCGGCTAACATGATGAAACCCCATCTCTACGAAAAATGCAAAAAATTTTATTTTTGTATTTTAATACAAAAATTAAAATGGGCCGGGCATGGTGGCTCAAGCCTGTAATCCCAGCACTTTGGGAGGCCGAGGCGGGTAGATCATGAGGTCGAGAGATCGCGACCATCCTGGTCAGCATGGCGAAACCCCGTCTCTACTAAATAGACAAAAAATTAGCTGGGCATGGTGGCGCGTGCCTGTAATCCCAGCTACTCAGGAGGCTGAGGCAGGAGAATTGCTTGAACCCAGGAGGTGGAGGTTGTGGTGAGCCAAGATTGCACCATTGCACTCCAGCCTGGGTAACAAGAGCTAAACTCCGTCTCAAAAAAAAAAAAAAAAAAATTTAAATGGTGGTGGTGCACACTTGTAATCCCAGCCACTCAGGAGGCTGAAGCAGGAGAATCACTTGAAATCGGGAGGCAGAGGTTGCAGTGAGCCAAGATCATGCCATTTGCACTCCAGCCTGGGCAATAAGAATGAAACTCTGTCTCAAAAAAAAAAAAGAAAGAAAGAAGAACAAGCATTCTTGAAAAAGAATCAAAGAGAATTTCCAGAACAGTATAATTGAAATACAAACACAATGGTGTTATAGTAGATTAGGTACAGCAAATAAAGTTAGTAAATTAGAAGATAGAGCTAAAGAAATTATATGGAGAAGAAACACAGAGTGGCATGAGGCTGAAAATAGTTTAGGAGACAGGAAGGATAGAGTAAGAAAATCCTAATTGGAGTACTAGAAGAAAAAGAAATAGTATGGGCAACAGAAGTGTTTAAAGAAGGCCTACAAATACCCAGCAGGATTAAAAGAAAAAAAAATCCACATATTATAGACAAACATCATGGCCAAAGATCTTAAAAGTAGTCAGGAAAAAAGGCATTGCCGTCAAAGAAGACCAACAACTGATTTCCCAGTAGTAATAGAGGAAGCTAGAAGACAGCCGAGTCATGCCTAAATGGTTCCGACAGAAAGTAACTATTAACCTAGAGTCCTATATCCAGCAAAAATATGTTTCAAGAAAGAGGCAAAATTAGCTATTTCTAGACAGCCGAAACAGAATTACCATTAGTGGACCCTTTCTAGCAGTTCTCTCAAAAAGATTCTGAAAGATCTACTTCAGACAGAAAATTATTTGAGATGCAAGAGAATGTGAAAATAAAAAGTGGGTAAATTCACATACAGATGTTAAAACAATAATAATATATTACTGGATTTTTTAAAAAGAATTAAAATACAGCAGCAATAGCATATATGTTTGGAAAGGAGTTGAAGAAATTGAAGCATATGGTGTGTTAGGTCCTTTTAATGTAAAGACCTATATCCAGCGGTGGTTAGGAATCCAGACTAAAGATGAGGAGAATCATCATGCCCACAGTCAACCTTTAAGTAACCCTTGAACCTTGGAGTGAGTGAAAGCTCCGTAGAGAAAAAGTGTAAAAAGCATAGAGAGCTGGGTTTTGAAAGAGAATAGAATCTTTGAGAATCTAACAGAATCTAAAATAATCTATTATTTTGAAAAAAAAAATAGCTGAGTTTCTTTAGGGAGCTAGAAAAGAAGGAGACAGATACCAATCTGAAATTGATCAAAATGGAATGAGATATTCCAAAAACAGCTTCCTCTCACTAGCGATGTTCAAGTAAAGACTTACTGGATCTATCATGTGAAGGGACATAAGATTTGATGCAACCGACAGGAGATTTGATGATCTCCCTTCCAATTCTGTAGTTCTCTTATTCTGATGAATACCTAAGAAATAATATATCCTTAAGTACTTAAGAGTACTTCTTTTGAGGATCACACTTGTTTGATGGGGGTTTACCAAACCCTGGCCTGTAGGAGCTACCCAAATCAAGCATTAGCTTGGTAAGTCCTTTATGAGCTTGTTCAAGTATCATGGGCATACTCAGTTCTAGCCTCTCTGCATTTTCACAGGCTTTGTCCTTTGGTCCACCTTAAAATATTGGTTAAGCCACATGGGTTCATGAATGTGTGAAGCTAGAACCAGAGATAATATTCAAAATATTCAGCCGCTGCAGTAACATAGGCACCAATAGTCAGAACAGATACTGACTGTAAACCATAGGTAAAGCCATACTTGTGTACATTGGCTGATTAGAACTAAAGTAAAAATGAATTCATGTTTAAAGTAAAATGAATTCATACAGTGTAGATTCGTTTTTGCATAGTCTTTGTTCACAGGTTGGCTGTGAACATTTTCTTCTAGCCATCAAAATCATGATTTAAAAATCTTTTGGTTGTTAACGATAATTTTTTTCCTTGAATGTCAGAATAAGCTTCATTAAGATAATATGAGGCTGATGAATTCCCAGAGACTGGCAATGGCTATAAAATGATGAGATAAATTTTAGCTTGAGGTTTGTAAATCCATTTCATACCTTTCTTTTTTGGAGATGGAGTTTCGCTCTTGTTGCCCAGGCTGGAGTGCAATGGCATTATCTCGGCTCATTGCAACCTCCACCTCCCGGGTTCAAGTGATTCTCCTGCCTCAGCCTCCCAAGTAGCTGGGATTACAGGCATGAGCCACCGTGCCTCGCTAATTTTGTATTTTTAGTAGAGACAGGGTTTCTCCATGTTGGCTGGGCTGGCCTCGAACTCCCAACCTCAGGTGATCCACCTGCCTCAGCCTCCCAAAGTGGCTGGGATTACAGGCATGAACCATCTCTCCCAGCCATTTTTATACCTTTAATGGCAGACCTCACCTGCCATTCTGTTAACGTAATGACAATAAACATAAATCCTTTTCCATTTGTTGTGTGAGCCACTGAGGTACAATGCTACAAATTTGCCATCGTACTTTTTATGTTTTTTACTTGTTTCTTCCCTTCTTCACAGATTCTTCTCCAGGCTTTTTTTTATATTTTCAGACATGTCATTTTCATGTCTCTCCTTTCTTTGCTAGCTTTCTTCAATATACTTTTTTGATATTGTTAAGGAAGGTAAGAAACTGTGAAGGAAAGTCAGTAGGAGGTATTTCTGTGAGAACTTTTTTTTTTAGTCTTAAGGCAGTTGTTTTAAACTAAACAGTTGCCAGTACAACTAAAATATTGTTCCGCCCTGAAGTGCTCGTTCTATGTGAATGCTAAAATTGAGACTGAGGATATTAAGAAGGCTCTAGAATCACAAAAACAAAGATAGCCTTATGAGTTTCAAGCACTGTTCTGTCAGCCCCACCTGCCAGTACACAGCTAAGTGTATAGTTGGGTGCAGATATATGTTAAATTTTATTTTGGGGATGTTCACATCGTTCACAATTCAAAATGGTATACAATGAATTATCTTTCCTACAGCCATCCAGTTCCTAAAGTTACTAGAGATATAAATGTAAATTTATATGTATGTATAGTCCTCCTCTACCCCACTTTACCACAAATGATAGCTTACTATACACTTGGTTCTGTCCCGGGATGGCAGTGTTTGGTGTATATTTATGTATGCCTACCCAGACTGTATAGTGTTTCCTCAGGAAATGTCACAGTAAAATGTTCTACTTAAAGAGTTCTGTATATCCATTAATTTTATTTTGTTTCTTTTTCTTTCAAATTAACTTTGATTCTAGATTTACTACCAGAAGCATAAAGGAAAAGGGATGAAAAAAATAGCCCAATTTAGAGATAAGAGGAGGAGGGATATCAGGACCAACAGGATTCTCTGGACAGCTAGAAGTTTCCTAAGCTTCATTGTGATTGGATCTGTGCTGCAGTGCTTCTAAGAATAGAGGAGACCATCTGGTTGTGGCAGATAACAGCCTAGGTAGTGGACAGTTTTGTTCCTTGCCTGGTCAGCTTTTAGGGATTTTAACAAAAGGAGGCGTGTGATACTTTGCCCCAGCAAAGCCCTCAGGACCTAAAAGTAAAGCATCTTTTAGTTTATGCTGAGGCAACTTCTGGAATTGCCAGGATGTAGTAAATAGAAGACTGTGAATGGGAGGCTTTATAAATGGTAAAAAGCTATACAGGTATACTGTATCAGAGTAGATTTGAGCCGTTACCTGCAGCTGATGAGCTCCAAAAAGAGCGAAACCTATTAGGTCCTGCAGTACTGGCTTAAGAGAGTATAAAACCTTGTATGTTGTTTTGGTTTGTAATATTTGTTTTGTAGTTTGGGGAAGAGAGTAATTATCTATTCTCCTTGCTACTAGTGTATTTCCTTTTCCAGTTCATTACTCTCAGAAGTCACCTGAATGAGATAATTCCAAAAGGGAAATTTGATCAAATCAGATTAGATTGTCACCTGGTCTAAACTTAAGTGGCCAAGGTTTTCCCCTTAAGCAGTCTCATCTCCCATAGATTTAATTGTTCCTATATGCTGACAACTTCAGAATCTTCATTGCTAACCTCTTTTTCTGAGCTCCTGAACACTATTGGATACATGTACTTTTAATGTTCCCTTGGAACAACAAACAATTAAACCAAAATTGATTGATATCAAATCAACCAAATTGGTTATTACTTTCTCTACCTTTTTTACCTCCCTTTCCCTCCCTTTCACCCCTAAACAGCACCACACACACACCCACAGACAGACAGACAGACAGACAGACACAGACACACACACACCCATACACACACATCCCAAAACAAAACTTGTATTGTTCTTACATTTCTTGCTTGGTTGTACCAATACGATCCTTCTAGGTACATCAACTTAAATGCCTCAGAGGTATTCTCTACTCTTTCCTCTTTCTCATCATCTCCCACAAATTACTGGCTCTCAAGCCTAAAGAGTTACCTTCTAAATATACCTTAAATCAGTCTCCCTTCCAGATCCTCAAATATTGCCTTAGCTTATACTGCCACTTTTCTGGATGACTACAATAGCTACCAAACTAGTTTTCCTGTGTCTAATTTCTCCTCTTACTCACTATATCCACTTCTAGATTCATCTCTTTAAAGACCAAATTTGATCACATTACTACCTTCCTTAAACCCTTCAGTTGCTCCCCTGTAGAACACAGCTCATGCTCCTCAGCCCAGTATCCCAAGCTTTTCTTAGTCTAGCTCCTGGTTCTTCTCTCTGTTAAACCTCAGCAGCATGCTACTGATAATTTCCCAGATTGACCCTGTTGTTTTATATGTTAGTTGTAGCTGTACGAATTGTTTGTTCTACCTGGAACTCCTTCTTCTGTATCCATCCGAACACACCCCCATCCAGTAGTATATTGGAGCTGACAATACCAGCTCCCTACCAGCAAGGGAGTACTGCTTGTTAAATATTCAGGAATTTTGCAAGCCAGCTTGTAACTTAAAATCAGCCATGAGTACAGGTACTTGCACTGTGAACATCAGCAAATACTACAGATCCAGATTTTCTCTACAACCACCCCCACCCCCACAAAAAAAAAACTGGTCCCAGAACATCACTACCCCTATTCAACTAGAGTAACCTTTACCTTAAATTCTGGTTTAAATGGTACCTCTTTAAAGCCTTTCCTGCCTATTCTTCTCTCCACACACATAAAATTGATCGCTACTTCTAAGCCCTTTGCATGCTTTATTATAGCATTTGTCACTCTATAACTCTATATTTACATGTCTCTTTTTATTTTTTTATTTTTTTTTTTATTTTTTATTTTATTTTATTTTTTTTGAGACGGAGTTTTGCTCTTGTTACCCAGGCTGGAGTGCAATGGCACGATCTCGGCTCACCGCAACCTCCGCCTCCTGGGTTCAGGCAATTCTCCTGCCTCAGCCTCCTGAGTAGCTGGGATTACAGGCATGCGCCACCACGCCCAGCTAATTTTTTTGTATTTTTAGTAGAGACGGGGTTTCACCTTGTTGACCAGGATGGTCTCGATCTCTCAACCTCGTGATCCACCCGCCTCAGCCTCCCAAAGTGCTGGGATTACAGGCTTGAGCCACCGCGCCCGGCTTACATGTCTCTTTTTAATACTAACCCATGAGTTTCTGGGACAGAGTTCATGTAATTATCTTTGTCATTCATTCACTTAACATTCATTGAACTGCACACTGAACCGATCGATATATTTACTATGTATCAGGCACTGTTTTCAGGGTACAAAAATGAAAGGATTTAGCCACCGTCTAAAAGAAGCTCATAGTTCATGGGAAGCGAGAAATTCAAATAGTCCATTACAATACAGTGAGACAAGTACATTGCTAGAAGTCTGTACAAGATATATTGGAGTCTGGAGGAAAAAACCCTGCCTAGGGAAATGGGGAAGTCCTCACAGAGCAGGTAAGACTTAAAGGATGAGCAGAAAGCTGTTGTCTATAATAAAAGTGCTACAGTCAGTACTTTTATAAATAGAAAAATTTTATAGACTTTTTCCCACTCTGGAGAATAGAATTATTCAGGGTTCTTTGCTACACAGTATATCAGCTTTATGTGGAAACCCTGTGTAAATATTTTATATGCTTGAAATGAGTGGAGAAAGTGCTCATTCTCTACTGTACTGTGGAGAATGTTTTCATTCTGAGTGCTATTATCCTAATAATGTTGTATAGTAAACCATCCCAAAACTCCATAGCTTAAAACAGTAACAATTTATTATTTCTTACAAATATAAGGGATTGCTAGGCAGTTCTGCTCTGGCCAGGCTTAGCTGATTCCAGCTGGGTGCACTCATCCGTCTGCAATCAGCAGGTCAGCCTGGGGCTGGCTGCTTTAGAATGCCCTTGGCTAAGTCAGCTCAGATCTTCTCCATGTCTTTCCCATCCCTCTAGCAGACTAGCTCAGGCATGTTCCCGTGGTGATGGCAGAAGTTCAAGAGACAAAGTAGAAGCACGGAAGTGTAGTTCAGGCAGCTGCTTTCTTCAAGCTTGCTAGGATCCACTAGGCCAAAAGCAAGGCAAGACAACATGATGAAGGCCAGAGTCAGTGTGCGTGAAATACATATAAGGAAACATGAAAAACTGGGGCCGTTACTGCATTCAGTTCACCACAAGCACATACTCTGTGCTAGGATCTCCTTTAGACCTTGTGTTTCTCTGCAGATGTTACTTGCCAGTGAATTTGCTTCCAGCTGGTTGGGTGCCCTGTGGTGATAATGAGCAAATTTTTCTGAGCAGTCTAGACCTATAAAGCTCGTTTCTATTTTGGGTGTTCATTTTTATTTGCATATCTATTGAAATGACACATCACTTGCAAGGCTGAAAAAATTTAAGAATCACTTGTTCAGTGATATATCCAAGTCATGACATTAAACTCCTTTATATACTCCTGTCACCTGTACTTTTTGACAGTCATGGTGTCCACAAGGAAAACCATCTTGTAGAAGTTTACGAACATGTATTTTTTAAAGATCACTTATATTTAACCTTTCCTACTTAGCATTTCATGAGCTTTTGGATTTGAAGTTTTCTTGAGACCCTGTCAACTCCAGTATGCTGACATGTTCTTTGCATCTTTGAGATTATGGTAGATGCTCACTTCAGCACCCCTAAAGTTTTTATCTATTCTTGAGTAAGATGAGTAGGGGAGGGAGCTGTTATATGGGGGCACATTGGGAGTGGTATTGGTAAGCAGGTCAAAAGAGGCTCCACAGGAGTGAATACGAATCGTCAGTGACCTCCAAAAGTGAGAAAGTTCCCTTTCAAAAGTGAGATGGTAGACTTTTGAAAGACTGAAGAATTGACTAGCTAAGACTTCAAGATAAGCTGACTTAAGAAATGAAGAAACTATTAAGTTAATGCTATAACTCACTTTGTGTATGTCCTAAGCCCTGTCAGGCAAATCAGCAGTAGTTAAAACAGTAAAAAAGGTAGTTACAAATAGTAAATTTAGGAGTCATTCATCAAAGAGGGAGGTAAGATCAGTCTATTAAATCATGATAGGTATAACAATTAATTCATCAAATGCTGGTATAATGGAATGAAGGAACATTTTTTTAAACCTTAAAATGGGTAAAGAGGTAAGATGGTATTTATTAACCCTAAAATGTTAGTGGTTAATTTTCACATGATGGTGCCATGTGAAAATATAGAAGATTTTTAGTTCAACAAATTCAGGTAAACTTCTGCATGAAAGGTCTGTTAATGAACATAAAGAAATAAGAGATGCTTAGAGAACATCTCTGAGCTCTGGATGTGGCATCAAGGGAAGCAACTGTGCCCTTTTCCTTTTTCTTCAGGTGTTGGAAGACTTTCTCTGTAAAGGACTAGAGAGCAAATATTTCAGGCTTGCAGATCATTCACTGTCTGTCTATTCAACTTTGCCATAGAAGTGTGATTAGTGTGAGGTAGTCATATAAAATATATAAATGAGCCAGCATGCATCCATAGTCCCAGGTACTTGGGAGGCAGTAGGATGGAGGCCAGCCTGAGCAACATAGCAAAACCCTGTGTCTTAAAATTGTGTTTTTAATTTAAAAACGTTTATAGGCCGGGCGCGGTGGCTCAAGCCTGTAATCCCAGCACTTTGGGAGGCCGAGGCGGGTGGATCACGAGGTTGAGAGATCGAGACCATCCTGGTCAACATGCTGAAACCCCATCTCTACTAAAAATACAAAAAACTAGCTGGGCGTGGTGGTGCGTGCCTGTAATCCCAGCTACTTAGGAGGCTGAGGCAGGAGAATTGCCTGAGCCCAGGAGGCGGAGGTTGCAGTGAGCCGAGATCGCGCCATTGCACTCCAGCCTGGGTAACAAGAGTGAAACTCTGTCTCAAAAAAAAAAAAAAAAAAAAAAAAAAAGAGTTTATAAATGAAAAAATAATTAATTAAAATTAAAGAAGTATGTAAATGAATGGGCATGTCTATGTTCCAATAAAAACTTTATAAAAACAGGTGGCAGGCAAGATTTGGCTTGTATGCCATAGTTTGCCAGTCCCAGATTGTAAGTAAAAGCTATTGTCCGTAAGTATTTATCCTTTCTAGGCGTTGGCCTCTGGCTTCTGTCAAATAAGGAAGTTGAACTAGATGATTTCTGACATTTTGCATGTTTTATCTCCTTTAGTAGTACCTCTGTGAAGCTGATCCACAGTGACATTTATTTTTAAGGTCAATTTTTCAAACATCCAGGTTGAACAAATATGAAAGTCTCTAGGGCAGGCTTTATCAGTCTTAGCACCATTGGCATTTTGGTCTGGATAATCCTGTGGGGGCGGGAGACTGTCCTGTGCAGTGTAGGATGCTTAGCAGTATCCCTGACCTCTACTCCCCAGATGCCAGTAGCACTTTCTCCCCTTCAGTTATGACAACCAAAATGTCTCCAAGCACTGCCAAATATACTATGGGAAGCAAAATTACCCCTGGTTGAAAACCACTTCTCCGGAGACTTTAAAAATAACTGGAAAAATATCAAATACTAGAAAATCAGGCCATGTAACCCAAGACAGCCACCAAGATATCAAACGTATTTATTCAGGTACAAGGTCAAAAAAGCCAAACCAAAAGGAACAAACATCTTAGTAGAAAGAAAAGAGCAATGAGAATTGCATTCATCCAGTCAAAGAGGGCTAGAAAGTCAGTAGCTGACTACTTTTAAATATTGATTTAGATCATTTTATAAGTGTTCCTGAATCCAGTGAATCCATTTAAATAGAGGGCTATCTATAATGGATAGCTGAAAAGTCACACTCAAGGAAATATGGGTGAAGAGAGATATAAACAAGATCATTGTTAACACTAAGAATATTTACTTTTGCACTACTGTTATATTGCTTGATATATAGCAGAGGGGTCTCTAGCAGAAAGAATTCATACTGGGTAAATTCAGGAACCCTTGTCTATGAGGCCCAGGGTTTTCTGTTTTATTTTGTTTTGCTTTAAATTGTTAAATCAAGTATAGTTTATTCCTACAATGGAATATTATTTAGGGGAGAAGAATGAATACAGCTTCACACAGCTACCTAGAGGGATCTTTGAAGCTAGATTTTACATGCCAGTAGCTGATCTTTTAACAAATCCCTGTCACCTAGCCAGCTTGCAATTTGGCTGCAATTAAAAGCCAAATTGTTGAATCATTTTGATTCAACATAAGGGTGTGCTTAATTTCCTTCTGCCTGTTATTTATGCCAATATTATTTCTTTTAGGAAGTCATTATCTTCCCATTGTCATGGAAATTAATCATAGCTGACAAGCCCTAAATATCCAAATGGCTTTGTATAAGTTTTTCATTTTTGTCTCATTTTGGGTTTTGTTTTATTTTCTTTACATTAACTTTAATACAGGGTGATGTTTTCTGAACAATAATCTAAGCACTCTAGTGACACTAATTATAGTCTCAAACTCTGCTTTTGACTGGCTCTGTTACCTGGGGTGGGTCTCTTTCCCCTGCTGAGAAAATAGTTTCTTCATCTGTAAAATGATAGATTCCCAAACTCTGGTCCTAGGATGGCTATCTAAAAACCATATTTGAGCTGGGCATGGTGGCTCATGCCTGTAATCCCAGCACTTTGGGAGGCCAAGGTCAGTGGATCACCTAAGGTCAGGAGTTTGAGACTAGCCTGGCCAACGGGGTGAAACCCTGTTTCTACTAAAAACACAAAAATTAGCCGGGCACAATAGTAGGTGCCTGTAATCCCAGCTACTTGGGAGGCTGAGGCAGGAGGGTTGCTTGAACCCGGGAGGTAGAGGTTGCGATGAGCCAAGACCTCACCATTGCACTCCAGCCTGGGCAACAAAAGCGAAACTCTGTCTAAAAAAAAAGACAACACACATTTGAAGTCTTGTTCAAAATTTAGATTTCTGTGCCTCACCCCAAGATTCTGAATCTGTAGTCTAGGGTAAGGTCTAGAAAACTCAAGTGATTCCAGTGTACAGCCATATTTGAGAACAAGTAGAGATAATCTCTAAAGTCCTTTCAAATATAAACTGCAGCAGTTACATGAAATAAGTATTTCCCTAGATGTCATTTATTATTTTCTGGAAAGTTTTTTATATACAGCAAGAATTAATTAAGATTAATACACTGTAGTAGTCCCTCCAACCCACCCCCACCCCTCCCAACCGACCCCACACACACTTACAGCTTTACATAAACTTGGTTTTCTATAACTGGTCAGCTTATGGCTCCAAGTAGTCATCATGGTCCTGATGTATGTTGGAAGATAGTTTGCCTTTTTACCAGTATATCATTTCATAACTTCTGTGTTTTCGGTATTGGATTTAGAGAAGAATTAAATTGTTTTAATATCATGATTTTCATGTAACCATTAAGTAGAATCAAATTACAAATTCTGTCTGGTTGTTAATTTCTTTTTATTTGTTTTTCTTTAATTTACAGAATGCTCTTTTCAGTTGCATTAGCAGAAATGAAAGTAAGTATTTGTCGATGGTTGTACAAGCAGCCAAAGATTAAAACGTTGTTCACAGAACATAATTAGTAAGCCATCTGAAGCAGTGTGCACAGCAGGATTTCGATAGGCTCTTTCGCATGATGTATTCAGGTCATTCATGTATTATAACAATTCCCATGTCCTAATTACAGATGTACAATGCAGATACTAAAGCTATATGTGCTAGAGCATGATCACAACCCAATAAATAGGCCCATTTTCAGAAATACCCACACTATATAATGTAGCTGAGTGCTATGTCTCAGTTCATTCAGCAGACATTGATTATTTGCTCAGTGTGTGGCAGACACACATCTGTGGAGGACACAACCTGTATACAAACAACCCTGGGATATAGTAGGACATGAGATAATGTCACTGGATAAAGCGCTGCAGGAGTTCAGAGGCTGCAGGGGTGCTTAGAAGTGGCTTCATGGAGTTGGTAGCTGAGCCAGGCCATGAAGGATGGGCAAGATGTGAACAGCAGAGAATGGAGGAAATGGAGATGTGAGGAAGGCCTTCAGGTGAAGGGAATAGTGAGAGCAGTTAGGGATGGGAACAAACATGTAAGGAACAAAGAGTTCTTAGCTGAGCAGGGAAGTATGCTGAAGGATAAGAAGGAACATTTGCCATCTGTACTTTGTCTTCTACCCTTTCTAACTGGGGCTTAGTTCAAGATTTTCTAGGCAGTCTCAGGCATATAATCTTATGTCCTCTTACACATATGAGGAAGCCAGCTGAATGGGAGAGTCAGAAGATAGGCATCTTGTTCTATTCCTATTTGTCTATTCTTACATGTCTGTACCATTCCCCACCATCACCCCCAACTTATCCTTAGTAAATGTAGCCACTAATAATTGTTCTTTGGCCGGCTGCTGTGGCTCAATTAGCTCACCGTGGTGGCATGTGCCTGCAGTCCCAGCTACTAGGGAGGCGGAGGCAGGAGAATCGCTTGAACCCGGGAGACAGAAGTTGCAGTAACCCGAGATTGCACACTGCACTCCAGCCTGGGCAGCAGAGCGAGACTCTGTCCAACCAAAAAGAAAACAAAAACAAAAACAAAAAATTGTTCTTTGTGAAGAAAATGAACTCTTTGGCAATGAACACAATGAGTTTGGTAACAAGTTTAAAAGCGGTAGTATAGTAGGTATGAAATAGTTTCCTGGTCTAGGAAACTGAGACTTGTCCTACCTCAGTTCAGTTCTACTTCAGTTTCTTAGATTATGACTTTATTGTTATAATTATCATTGTTTCTGGAAGTCATCTGAACTCCATGCTCATGGGTCTATGGAATTCACCAGAAACCTGATTCTTCTGGTTCCTCTACGTCTATCCCTAAGAGTTATCAGGAATTTCCTCACTGCGTTCACTCGCTCTCTCTCTCTCTCTCTCTGTCTCTCTATCTCTCTCTCTCTGTCTCTATCTCTCTCTGTCTGTCTCTCTCTCTCTCTCTCTCTCTCTCTCTCTCTCTCTCTGTCTTTGTTTTGAGGCAAGGTTTAGCTCTGTTGCCAAGGCTAGAATGTGGTGGCAAGATCTTGGCTCACTGCAGCCTCCGCTTCCTGGGCTCAAACCATCCTTCCACCTCACCCTCCCTAGTAGTTAGGACCACAGGCACATGCCACTGCGCCTGCTTATTTTTGTATTTTTAATATAGACAGGGTTTCAACATTTTGCCCAGGCTCGTCTCGAACTCCTGGATTTGAGTGATCTTCCTGCCTTGGCCTCCCAAAGTTCTGGGAGTACAGGCATGAGCCACAGCACCCAACCCCCTGCTTTCTCTTAACCTCTTCCTGCCATACGTCTCCCTCTTCCTTCAGCCTCCCACAGATTCCCTTAGATTCCTATGAGGGTTTCTTGTTCTTCTCCATTACAAATCCCCTGCACCCCCGGCTACTCATCTAGCTCTCCCAAAATACCTTAAATGGCAGCCCATTGATTTTTTAATACATAAATCCAGAGTAATACTTATTTCAAATGAGTTTTACTTTTCAGTGTTGAAGCAGGTCATATCAATTGTGAGATGAAGTCTATCTCAATTTAGGCATACTCTTACAGATAGAAGTTCAAACCATATAAAACTTTTGGGATTTTGTTTCAAGATACACTTATATAAATGTCATATTTATTAAATGATCCTTACATCACTTAGTTTTTACTGGCCCTATTTTATAAATGTGAGGGATTTAGGGTTTTGTTTTATTTTGGTTTGGTTTGGTTCTGCTTTGCTTTGTGTTTATAAACCTCTACAAATCTAACACAGAAAGATCCGGCTTCACTGGTTTCAACATGGGCACTCATGGCATTTTGAGAGACAGTTTTTGTTATGTGAGACTGTCCCATGCATTGCAAGACATTTAGCAGTCCTAACCCCCATGCACTAAATAGTCAAACTCCTTGGCGGTGGGGGGGTGGGGGGGTGGTACTGTTCCTGTAGAGAACCACTGGACTAGAGACTGTAAGTTGATGAATAATGACTTATACTAGTGAGCACTTGAATGTCCCCATGATCATATCTACAGGAGTGCCGATTTTAAGTGTTCATCTTCTGTGGCATGGTTTTATTTCTCAAATTTGGAAAGTCATATTGTTCCATCATTATGGTGATGATTTAACATTAACAGAAAGCTGTTTCCATTTCAGTCCCTTCTCGTTTTTTCTCCGTAGTGGGCTCAGTCTGTTGCAGTTATGCAGGTCACCACACAAACTGCCGAGAATACTGTCAAGCCATTTTTCGAACAGACTCTTCTCCTGGTCCATCTCAGATCAAAGCAGTGGAAAATTATTGTGCTTCTATTAGTCCACAATTAATACACTGTGTCAACAATTATACTCAGTCTTATCCAATGAGGAACCCAACGGATAGTAAGTAAAAAGGACATATTCCTCTCATTTCAATCTTTGGTTTGGGAGTTTGTAAAAAGAAGTGATATGTTCTTGTAGATATCTGCAATCTGGGTCATTTGAGAAATGCCAGACTTCCTTTGGTATTTAGATTTGGCAGATTGAAGAATATTGTCACAGCCAATAGGGGCCAAGAAAGATGATACTGTAGAGGGTATGAGGAAACAGGAATTCTTAATTCTGAGGGTGGGAGAGTTAATTGATAGGGATTTTTTGGAGAGAAGTTGGGTAATGACCATTAAGATTTCAAATAATCATAAGCTTTCGATCTAGCAATTCCATTTCTTAGAATTTATCTCGTAAGAAAACTTATACAAATTTACAAATATATATATGCATGCATGTAAGGGATACTCACTACAATTCTGGTGTAATAGAGAAAAATTACAAATAACCCAAACATCTATCAATACAGTATTGATTTAAATAAATTATGGCATACTTATAAAATAGATTAAATTACAAGAATAATAACACCTGGCAACCAACAACAACAAAAAAAGGACTTCTTACATAGAAAGAAATCCAAGGCCAAGCATGATGGCTCATGCCTGTAATCCCAGCACTTTGGGAGGCCAAGACAGGCAGATTGCTTTGAGCTCAGGAGGTAGAGACCAGTCTGGGCAACGTGGTGAAACCCGATCTCTACAAAAAATAAAAAAATTACCCAGGATCACATGCTTGTGATCCCAGCTACTTTGGAGGCTGAGGCTGGAGAATCACATGAACTTGGGAGGCTGAGGTTGCAGTGAGCCAAGATCATGCCACTGTACTCCAGCCTGGGTGACAGAGACCCTGTCTCAAAAAAAAAAAAAAAAGCCCAGACACGGTGACTCATGCCTGTAATACCAGCACTTTGGGAAGCCAAGGTGGGTGGATCACCTGAGGTCAGGAGTTCAAGAACAGCTTGACCAACATGGTGACACCCTGTCTCTACTAAAAATACAAAGATCAGCCAGATAGGGTGGCACATGCCTGTAATCCTAGCTACTCAGGAGGCTGAGGCAGGGGAATCTCTTGAACTTGGGAGTGGAAGTTGTAGTGAGCTGAGATCATGCCACTGTACCCCAGCCTGGGCAACAGAGCAAAACTCCATCTCAAAAATAAAAACAAAAACAAAAAAAAGAAAAGAAAGAAACAAGTCCAAGATGGCCAACATGGTAGCTCGCACCTGTAACCTCAACACTGTGGGAGGTCTAGGTGGGAGTATTGCCTGAGGCCAGGAGTTCAAGACCAGCCTGGGCAACATAGTGAGGCCCTATATTTTCAAAAAATTAAAAAATTAACTGGGCAGGCACATACCTTTAGTCCTGGCTACTTGGGAGGTAGAGGCTGGAGGATGGCTTGAGCCCGGGAGGTCAAAGCTGCAGTGAATTATGATTGTGCCACTGCACTCCAGCCTGGGCGACAGAGCAAGACCCTGTCTCTAAAAAAGAGTGAAGTCTAAGATGTCTTGAGCAAAAAAAAGTAAATCACAGAACTAAAAATATAGTGTGATGATACACTTTTTAGTTTACACCTAATTGTTTCACTTTATATATTTTCCATAGATTTGAATTTTTGCCAATAAGCAATTATTACTTTTGTAATTAAAAAGTCATAAAAATGAGAAGCGAGCCTGGTATCTTTTAAAAATCAGGGCCAAGAATTAAAAAAAAAAATTTAAAAAAATTCTACTGAAGTGTGGCCAAAGAATCATCATCATCATCATCATCATCATCATCATCATCATCATCAGGGCCTCCTGATGAAACTGCACTTGATATGGCTCTTCAGAGTCTCAGCTTTGTACATCCTGGAATCCATTTTCTTCATCTAGAGGTGTTCAGATTTATAAATACTGACTGATGGACCAAACTAACCAATGACTGTTTTATAAGCCAGATGTCAATGTTTTGATTTACACTGGGATATTAAAAGAGGCTCTGTGGCTTATGTCTGTAATCTCAGCACTTTGTGATGCTAAGGCAGGAGAATTGCTTGAGGCCAAGAGTTTGAGACCAGCCTGGGTAAAAAGTGAGAACCCATCTCTACAAAAAAATAATAATTAGCTGGGTGTGGTGGTGTTATGCCTATAGTCCCAGCTCCTCAGGAGGCTGAGGCCGAAGGATCCCTTGAGCCCAGAACAAGGTTGCAGTGAGCCACGATCAAGTCACTGCACTCCAGCCAGGGTGACAAAGCAAGACCCTGCCTCAGTGGGGGGAAAAAAGATGAAAAGAAAGAAAGACTTGTTTTTGTAACTCAAAAGCAGTACTGTGTGCCTTGCTTGGCCACCATCTAAATCAGAACTCTAATGCTTTTGACATTCTGTGGTGTAGCTGTGTGGTCAAAATCAGAGGATGAAGCATTGCCCCAATAACCTTCATTTATTTTAAAGGAATATATGTGCTCTGACATTTAAGTCTATACAGAGGTACTGCTGGAGCAAAGGAGATGGCAGCTCAATAAAAAAGGAGAAAGAGGTTTTAAGGGTAGAACAACCATCTCTGTCTTTGCCAATACAGAGGAATCTGGAAAAGAAAGCTCCAAATAGATATGCATAAATAGATTTCTTCCAAAGCAAAGAAAACTGCTTCAAAGAAGCCCTTCTGAATTCTATAGTATGGTTGAAAGGGTTTTTTTATTTCTGATTCTTGCAAAAAATTAAAGACAGAACCAAATTGGTATCTCGTCAAAGTTTGCTACTGTATTATTTACGTTACAACTTAGATTAATTAGCTTAAGATACATAAAAGCTTTATGTGGTCTTGGAATGTGATAAAATATGGTATTTGTGTTTGTTGCTATAAAAATTAGTCATCTCGCCAGGCGTGGTGGCTCAAGCCTGTAATCCCAGCACTTTGGGAGGCCGAGGCGGGTGGATCACCAGGTCAAGAGATCGAGACCGTCCTGGTCAACATGACGAAACCCCGTCTCTACTAAAAATACAAAAAATTATCTGGGCATGGTGGCACGTGCCTGTAATCCCAGCTACTCGGGAGGCTGAGGCAGGAGAATTGCCTGAACCCAGGAGGCGGAGGTTGCGGTGAGCCAAGATCGTGCCATTGCACTCCAGCCTGGGTAACAAGAGCAAAAACTCCATCTCAAAAAAAAAAAAATTAGTCATCTCTTTCACATCAAGAACATAATCCCTTTTAGGTGATTGTTTCTAGCAGGAAATAATTCCAGCTCAATCTACAATACCTTTTCTAGGAATGTAAAATGCCTCTCCTGTGAGGAATTCTTAGGTGTAGGATGACCTTTCATTTTTATAAGTATGATGCTAAAGATCCCATGATTGGAGACAGTGGTGAATTCTCATAATAGATACCTTGTCTACCTTCAGCTCCTCACCTTTTTGCTACACTGCAAAGTCATAGAGAGTGAATTCAGTAGGGCTTGTATTCTGCAAATACTGACATATAACTAGTAATGGTTTCCACTACACTGCCATGTTCTGGGCTAAGCAGAGTATGACAAAAAAAAAAAGAAAGAAAGAAAGAAAGAAAACATGCACACGTATGTTCAGCACTATTCACAATAGCAAAGACTTGGAACCAACCCAAATGCCCATCAGTGACAGACTGGATAAAGAAAATGTGGCACATTTAAACCATGAAATACTATGCAGCCATAAAAAAGGATAAGTTCATGTCTTTTGCAGGGACATGGATGAAGCTGGAAACCATCATTCTCAGCAAACTAACACAGGAACAGAAAACCAAACACTGCGTGTTCTCACTCATAAGTGGGAGTTGAACAATGAGAACACAGGGAGGGGAACATCACACACTGGGGCCTGTTGAGGGTGGGGGGCTAGGGGAGAGATGGCATTAGGAGAAATACCTAATGTAGATGACGGGTTGATGGGTGCAGCAGACCACCATGGCACGTGTATACCTATGTTACAAACCTGCACGTTCTACACAGGTATCCCAGAACTTAAAGTAGAATAAAAAACAAAAACAAAACAGCTAATTAAGCCACTTACATTCTGAAAATGTAGGTTTATATTGCTGTGACAGAGCCGAAGACCATGCTTGCCAAAATGCCTGCAAGAGAATTCTGATGTCCAAGAAAACGGAAATGGAGATTGTTGATGGTCTCATTGAGGGTTGTAAGACCCAGCCCTTGCCTCAAGATCCTCTTTGGCAGTGTTTTCTTGAAAGCTCACAATCTGTTCACCCTGGAGTCACTGTACACCCTCCTCCCTCTACTGGCCTTGATGGGGCTAAACTGCATTGTTGTTCTAAAGCAAACACTTCAACATGTAGGTTAGTATTTCATTTTCCTTTACTAAAATCAGTTGAAAATGGCATTTTAATTAATGATTTTAAGCCTAGCAAATGTGTGTTATATTCTTATATGGTATATAGGCTTAACATTTAGAAAATATAAGATATTCTTTCATCCAGAAAATGTGTATTGAGCATTGTGTAGCATATACAAAACATTGTGCTAAAAGCACTGTTTCGGGGTGTGGAGGATTAGCATTAGCAAGGTAATAAATATTTAAGATGATGCAATATGAATTCTATCCTTATAGAGATCATGAAGTAAGCTTACAGTTTAGAAAATGTTTTGATCTGACATTTAAGGGACATTTTCTTTATTAAATTATGAAACTTTGAACTTTTTGTTGTATTGGTGGATAACCTGAGTTAGCACTTACAACCAGAGCTAGGTGGTAGCATATTGGCATTCATTTGGGTGACAACCTTAGGGATGAAAAATGTACAATACAAATATAGGATGTAGGAATTCTAATCTTGAGACAAAAACAAGTGGAGATAACTAAGACCGTGGTAGAACACAGGTAAAATAGAAATTTGCTTTATTAGAGTTATTTGGGGTAAAAAGGGACCCCATGTTGCTAGGATATCCTGAAATGAATATAAGATACCAGGAGTAAAACAATCTTTCTTGTGGTTTCTAAATTGGATGATTCTTTAGCAAAAAATTGTGCCTAGAATGGCTTACCAAACTTTGGTAACTGTCAATCAAACTTTGGCAAATTTTTTAAAAGACATGAAGACTAGGCTCGTTGGCTCAAGCCTGTAATCCCAGCACTTCAGGAGGCTGAGGTGGGCAGATCACCTGAGGTCAGGAGTTTGAGACCAGCCTGGCCAATATGGTGAAATCCTGTCTCTACTAAAAAAAATACAAAAATTAGCGGGGCATGGTGGCATGTGCCTATAATTCCAGCTACTCGGGAGGCTAAGGCAGGTGAATCACTTGAACCTGGGAGGCAGACATTGCAATGAGCTGAGATTGCACTACTGTCCTTTAGCCTGGGGGACGCAGTGAGATTCCATCTCAAAATAAATACATAAACAAATGAAAGAAAGAAAGACATGAAAAAGAGTGAGACTCAGTCTCCAGATAAATAAAAGACATTAAAAATCTGAAAAATATCCAAAGAAAATTAACAAAAAGACTTAAAGGGAAATTAAATTAGGCTTGCAATTAAGGAAATTGAGTGCTTTATAGAAGTTAATAAATATATTTATGGGTGGGATGCTGAGTGTTTCTTTGAATGCCCACAGAAGTGTTTATACCTATATAGAGTCACTAGAGATTGGAATGGCTGCGTAGTCCCAGAAGAGCTGCAGTAAGGAATGCTCTTCCCTCTCTCTAACCTTAATACTGGGTTTCACAGTTTGCTGAAGGCTTTCATTCTCATCAGATTTCATCTTCATAAAGCTTTATAAGATAATTGGAGAAATTATGTAATTTTTCTTTTACACTTAAGAAACTAACTAGGAGATGTTAACCAATGCAAAGACAGATTGACCACCCTTAACCCAAAAATCCGAAATCCAAAATGCTCCAAAATCAGAAACCTTTTGAGTGCTGACATGACACCACAAGTGGAAAATTCCACAACTGACCTCATGTGATGGGTCACAGTTAAAACACAGTCAAAACTTTGTATCATGCACAAAATTATTTAAAATATTGTATAAAATTTACCTTCAAGCTATGTGTATAAGGTATATATGAACATAAATGAATGTCATGTTTAGACTTGGGTTCTAGCCCCAGAATATCTCATTAGGTTTATACAAGTATTCTAAAAATCCAAAAAAATTTCAAAAATTTGGGTCCCATGCATTTCAGATGAGGGATGCCCAACCTATAGAAAGTTAAGGACTAGCCAGGCGCAGTGACTCATCCTGTAATTCCAGCACTTTGGGAGGCTGAGGCAGGTGGATCACCTGAAGTCAAGAGTTCCAGACCAGCCTGGTCAACATGGCAAAACTCCATCTCTACTAAAAATACAAAAAAAAAAAAAAAAAAAAGCCAGGTGTGGTGACACACACCTATAATCCCAGCTACTCAGGAGGCCGAAGCACAAGAGTCACTTGAACCCATGAGGCAGAGGCTGTAGTAAGCTGAGATTACATCACTGCACTCCAGACTGGGCAACAGAGTGAGACTCTTCTCCAGAAAAAAAAGAAAAAGAAAGTTAAGAACTAGAAAAAGGAAAGTTTCCAGATCAAGGTACCTGATGTAACTTAATCTCAGCTTCCTTATTCCCATAATGTATAAGCTCCCCACCCCCATAGCAGAGACCTTGTCTGTTTTATTCACCATTGTATATCCAGTGCTTTGAACAGGCCCTCACACAACACTCAATAAACATTGGTAGAGTGAATGAACAAACATAAAAGTAAAGATACCTACCTCATGGGGTAAATATGAAGCCAAATAAAATATAAGATGAATGAAAATTTTTACTTAAAATTTGTGTATTTCAATAATATGAAATTTTTATTATATAGTAAAACATGTATTTTATAAATAAAATTAATGACTATCATGTGTAAAAGCACTTTAGAAAATGTACAAATGTTTTAGCTATATACATACACTTAAGTTGCTTTGTAAAAATAAGAATGTCATGTATTAATTACAATAGAATATAGAGACTTTGGAATATCTTAGGGAATATAAATAGCTTTAGTATAGTTTTTCAGGAAGAAACTAATATACCCTAAGTCTGTCATGCTTCTTAAAAGAAACTAGAGGACCATATCCTAGCTTTACTTTCTGTGTCTGAACATAAATATAAGGGAATATATCTTCGTGGAGGTAACACCATTGCTTTAAGTAAAAGTAAAAAAGAAATCAGAAAGATATAGGGGGAAATAATTGTGCCAGGAACTTAGGATGCACAAATAGAATTGAACATTAAATTTGGCACTGAAATTTCTAGCAACTTTGACAAAAAGAGAAAAGGTAGATGATAAAAGAAGTCTAACTGTTTTCCATGGAAAAAAATCACTTTTTCTGGCTCTGGTTTTTAGGAAATAGTCTTTGGTTTTTATACTTCTTTTCTTACATATGTTCCAAAGTCTATAATTCATAGAGTTTTAGTTTTATGAAAATCAAATATTTACTTGGTTGGTTCATGTCTGCTTCTGCAATTGTGCTCTTATTTCAGGGAACTCTGCACTAAACTTTACAGCATGAGCTGGGGCAATACACAGAGCTGGCAAGAGTTTGATCGCTTTTGTGAATATAATCCAGTGGAAGTGTCTATGTTGACCTGCTTAGCGGATGTCCGGGAACCTTGCCAGTTGGGCTGTAGAAACCTTACTTACTGTACTAATTTTAATAACAGGTAGGAACAAATTATTATTTTTTTACTCTGGAACAAATTATTATACATGGAATAGAAATATTTTATCATTAATTTTCAATAAGTAAATCCTGTTGGATTAAAAGGAAGTCATATTCCTTTGTGATTTCATTTTTAAATGAATATTTCATCTGGTAAGTCACCTCTTGGAAAGGAAGTACTATTACAAAGTCCCTTCCAATCTAGAGATACCTCAAGCTTCTGGAATTCAAAGAATCTTTTCTGCCGTCAGTCCCCTCTTCTTTGTACTGTGCCACCAGTGAAAATAATTCATTGTAGAATAAATTATTGTGAACTATTTCATCATCCAAATGTCTACTTTTAAACAGTTTACTTTAAAGGACCTTCAGACTGGCTGAGGTTCCTTCTCAGTGAGTCCCCTGTTTCATATAAAAATATTTCTTTGCAAAAGCAATTCAAATAGATGTTTTCCTAGGATATCAAGTATCAGAAAAATTAGGGATCAAGAACTGAGCCTTGGAGCATATCAGCAGTTAATGGTTGAAGAAACTGAACAAAACAGAAAAGGGCACCAGAAGCACAAAATGAGAGAACTCCATACAGAAGTCAAAGAGGGAGAGTTGCTAAAGAAGAAGTGGCTGGTTTTATAGAATAAAGAGGGCAAAAGGGAAGAGAATCATTCAGTTGGGCCAGAAGGAAGTTCTGGATATTTTTGTCAGATGGTGTTTACTTCAAGCTACACACATCTTATCTTTTTTAAAGTACTCAGATTATTATTTAGAGTGAGACAATTGAGATATCTTTACAACTGGTGATTGATTATTAGCCAGTAAAAACCTGACTTAGAGATTGAGTGCATTTGAAATGTTTGAAGTTAAACTTGAGCACATAGTTCTGGTCTGGCTTCTGGTAATGGTAGAGTAGCTTGTATGAGCATAACAGCCCTGCCAATACCAGATATGAACTCTGCACAAAATATAAAAAAACAGTTGTTTTGAAGGTATTGGAGACTGATCAAAAGTAGGAGGGTCTACATTTTGTTTGTTTTGTTTTTTGAGACAGAGTCTTGCTCTGTCACCCAGACTGGAATGCAGTGGTATAGTCTCAGCTCACTGCACCCTCTGCCTCCCAGGTTCATGCAATTCTCCTGCCTCAGCCTCCCAAGTAGTTTGGATTACAGGCACCCACCACCACACCTGGCTTTTTTTTTTTTTTTTTTGTATTTTTGGTAGAGATAGGGTTTCACCATGTTGGCCAGGCTGGTCTCAAACTCCTGACCTCAAGTGATCTGCCTGTCTCGGCCTCCAAAGTGTTAGGATTACAGACGTGAGCCACCATGCCTGGCCAACATCTCTTGAAACATAGAAACCACACTGAGCGAAAGCCACATTTCTCCACTTCTTCCTCCTAGGCATTTTCAGTTTTCTTTCACAGGGAGTAGAGTTCAAGCAGAAAGCAGCAGTCTTGGCCTAAGGAGTAAGATATCAGCGTTTGGTGCTGCCAGTGAGGCTAGATACTGAAGAAAAAAAAATTCTGCTGGGCGCAGTGACACATGCCTGCAGTCCCAGTTACTGGGGAGGCTGAGGAGGAGGATCACTTGAGCCCAGGAGTTCTGGGGTGTAGCGCACTATGCCATTCAGGTGTCCACACTAAGTTCGGCATCAATGTAGTGACCTCCCAGGAGCGGGGGACCACCAGGTGGCCTAAGGAGGGGTGAATCGGCCCAGGTCGGAAATGGAGCAGGTCAAAACTCCCGTGCTGATCAGTTGTGGGATGGCGCCTGTGAATAGCCACTGCACTCCAGCCTGGGCAAAATAGCAAAACCCTGTCTCTTAAAAAAAAAAAAAAAAAATCCCACAAGAGAGGGGACCACAAAAAGAAATGTCCCAGAATTAATAAACAGACTCCCTTTAAGTCCTTGGCTGGCCGACTCCTAAATTGTACTTGTGCCAGATGAGACTACAAGGAACCCAGGGGAAGGTGAACATAGATTATAGCAGTTGGCATTTGCTGGGCAGACAATTTAGAATTCAGATCATGCCAAGTTAGAAGGACCTGGTAAACCCCATAAGGGCCATGACATCCAAGAACTAAGGGTAAAGCTGCCCCCAGAAGAATAAGGTATTTGTCAGTAATTTAACTGCCTTCTAGTATGAAAACAACATTCCTCCGAAGAAGATAACAAAATCCTAAATCTTACTAACTGTCATGTATAATGTCCATCATACAATAAAAAACTACTAGAAATGAGAAAAAATAGGAAATACGACCCATAGTTAAGAGAAAAAACAGGCCAGGCATGGTGGCTCATGCCTGTAAACCCAGCACTTTGGGAGGCCAAGGTGGGAGGATCACCTGAAGTCAGGAGTTCGAGACCAGCCTGGCCAACATGATGAGATCCTATCTCTACTAAAAATGCAAAAAAAAAATTAGCCGGTCATGGTGGCGCATGCCTGTAATCCCAGCTACTCCAGAGGCTGAGGCAGAAAATTCACTTGAACCCAGGAGGCAGAGGTTGTGGTGAGCAGAGATAGTGCAGTTGTACTCCAGTCTGGGCAACAGAGCAAGACTCTGTCTCAAAAAAAAAAAGGAGTGAAAAACAATCATAAACAATCACATCCACTGGTGACCCAACTATTGGAATTAGCAGATAAAGAATCTAATTATGATAAATATATTGAAAGATCTATCGATAAAGATAGATACAAGTGAGATGGGGAATGGGGGAGAGCTATGGAAGCTCTAAAAAAAAAAATCACATGGAAACTCTAAAACTGAAAAATGTAATATCTAAAATAAATTTATTGTAGGGAATGGGAAATAGACACAGCAGAAGAAAAAGGTCAGTGACCTGGGAGATCGCTCAATAGAAATTACCTAGACTGAAGCACAGAGAGAATAAGTGATATAATATCTGTAATAGTAACCCAGAAGAAAAGGAGAGAAAGGAGCAGAGCAATATTTGATTAAACCTTGGCTGAAATTTTTCCAAATTTGATCGAATACATTAACCCAGTTTTTAGGAAACCTTAGTAAACCCCAAGTCAAATAAATACAAAGAGAGACAGACCTAACCCATCATAGTCAAACTATTGAAAACCAGAGGCAAAGAGAAATAGTTAAAGCAGCCAAAGGGAGAAAAAAAGACAATTTATATATGATGAAATAACAATAAAAATGACAAGTGACTTCCTTTCAGAAACAATGGAGAACCAACGACCATCAAGTAGTAGCCCAATTAGTATCCTTAAAGTACTCAGGAAAAAAAAGAATCTTATATTCAGTGAAAATATTCTTCAAAAGTAAAGGTATTTCTAGATATTACCCAAACAGACAAACAAAAAACTCAGAATTTTCTGCTAGCAGTCTCTCACTATAAGAAATTCTCAGTCTGAAGGAAAATGCCGCATGAAAACTTAGACCTACAGAGCACTGGAATTGGTAAATGTTGGTAAACATGAAAAAAAAATTTTTCTTTTCTTTGTCTTTTATATTTTATTTTTCAAAAGCAATTGGTTAAAGCAGAAATAATAACAATGTATTGTGGAATTTATATATAGAAGTAAAATATATGATATATAACAGTAGCAAAAAGGATAGGACAGAGGTAAATTATTATTGTAAGTTTCTTACATTATTTGTGACATTGTTTAGTATTAATTCAAGGAAAACTAAAATAATGGACATATATTATGCCCAGAGCAACCACTAATTTAAAACATAATACAAAGAGATATAGCTAAGAAGCTAAAAGGAAATATGAAATAGAACACTAAAATAATACTTGGCCCATCCAAAAGAAGACAGAAAAAAAAGGAGACAAATTGAAAACCACAGCAAAATGATAGACTTAAACCCAACTATATCAATAATTACGTAAATGTAAATGAACTAAAAACATCAATTGAAAGGCAGAGATTGTTAGAAAGACAAAGAATATTATTGGAGATAAAGAGTATCACTTAATAATGATAAAAGTTCAATTTATTATGAAGATACAATTAACCTAAATATATATGCACCTAATTAATGTCAGTTAGGTGCATATACTCAAAATACTTAAAAACAGAAATAAACACTTAAGAGAGAGAAACAGTCAATCATATTCAGAGATGTTAACACCCCTCTCTCAGTTATAGAACAAATAGAAAAAAAAAAATCAGTGAGGATACAGAGGATTTGAACAATATATGCTGGGTCAAAAAACAAGTCTCAACCACTGTCAGAAGATGAAAATCATAAAAAAGTATATTTTGTGAACACAACAGAATCAAATTGGAAATCGATAAAAAAAACTATATTGAAATCTTCCCAAATACTTGGTAATTAAACAAATGCTTCTAAATAATCTATGAGACAAAGAAGAAATCACAAATGAAATTAGAGAAGACTTGCAACTGCATGGCAATGAAAACACAACATATCAAAAATTGTTGGTATGGCCAAGTGGTACTTAGAAATGTATAGCTTTAAATATGTATTTAGTAAAGAACCGTTTTATTTTTATTTTAGTATTATTACTATTAATATTGAGACAGCGTTTTGATCTTGTTGCCCAGGCTGGAGTGCAAGAACGAGATCCTTGGCTCACTGAAACCTCTGCCTCCTAGTTCAACCAATTCTCCTGGCATAGTTCCCAAGTAGCTGGGATTACAGGCATGCACCACCACACACGGCTAATTTTGTATTTTTAGTACAAATGGGGTTTCTCCATGTTAGTCAGGCTGGTCTCAAACTCCTGAGATCAAATGATCTGTCCGCCTTGGCCTCCCAAAGTGCTGGGATTACAAGCATGAGCCACCACGCCCAGCCAAGAAGAGTTTTAAACCAATAATTTTAGTTTCTACTGTAAGAACTTAGAAAAAGAAGAGCAAATTAAACCTGAAGTAAGAAAAAATTGTTAATAAGAGCATAAATCAATTAAATATGAGCCAGGGTGTGGTGACTCAGGCCTGTAATCTCAGCACTTTGAGAGGCTGAGGCAGGCAGATCACCCGAGGTCAGGAGTTCAATACCAGCCTGGCCAACATGTCAAAATCCCATGTCTCCTAAAAATACAAAAATTAGCCTGGTGTGGTGGTGGGCACCTGTAATCCCAGGTGCTCAGGAGACTCAGGCAGGAGAATCACTTGAACCCAGGAGGCTGAGGTTGCAGTAAGCACTGCATTTAATCCTGGGTGCTCCATCTCAAAAATAAAATAAAATAAAATAAAAATAAACAAATGAAGGAGAGAGCACTAGAGAGAATTCACAAGGGCAAAATTTAGTTATTCAAAAAGATTTTTTATATGATGCATTCTTTGTCAAGACTGTTTAAACATACATAAAAATTACCAATAATATCAGGAATAAGGATATCACTATAGATTTTGAGGACATTAAGAGGATAATAAGGAATACTGGCTGGGCATGGTGGCTTACACCTATAATCCCAGCACTTTGGAAAGCCAAGGCAGGTAGATCACTGGAGGCCAGGAGTTCAAGACCAGCCTGGCCAACATGACGAAACCCTGTCTCTACTAAAAATGCAAAAATAGCCAGGCATGGTGGCACACACCTGTGATCCCAGCTACTCAGGAGGCTGCGGCACAAGAATCACTTGAACCCGGGAGGCGGAGGTTGCAGTAAGCCAAGATCGCACCCACCACACTCCAGCCTGGGCAACAGAGCAAGACTCTGTCTCAAAAAATAAAAGGAATGGCCTGGCGCGGTGGCTCAAGCCTGTAATCCCAGCACTTTGGGAGGCCGAGGTGGGTGGATCACGAGGTCAAGAGATCGAGACCATCCCGGTCAACATAGTGAAACCTCGTCTCTACTAAAAATACAAAAAATTAGCTGGGCATGGTGGCGCGTGCCCGTAATCCCAGCTACTCAGGAGGCTGAGGCAGGAGAATTGCCTGAACCCAGGAGGCGGAGGTTGCGGTGAGCCGAGATGGCGCCATTGCACTCCAGCCTGGGTAACAAGAGCGAAACTCTGTCTCAAAAAAATAAATAAATAAATAAAAATAAAAAAATAAAAGGAATACTACAAACAACTTTATGCCAGTAAATCCTCCAATTTAGATGAAATTGATGCATTCCTTAAAAGGGAAAACTAATGTAAGAAGAAATGAAAATTAGGATTATTCGTATAACGATTAGAGAAATTGAATTTGTAATTATAAAGCTTCACACATAGGAAACTTCTGGCTTTACTGGTAATGCTTACCAAACACATTAAGGGAAAAATTATACAAATATTACACAGAATTTTTCAGGAAACAGATAACATTCCAACTCCTCTGATGAGGCCACTGTTACCTTTATACAAAAACCAACATGGACATTAAAAATAAGATAACTAGGCCAGGCGTGGTGGCTCACACCTGTAATCCCAGCACTTTGGGAGACCGAGGTGGGTGGATCACGAGGTCAGGAGATCAAGACCATCCTGGCCAACATGGTAAAACCCTCTCTCTGTAAAAAAAAAAAACAACAGCAAGATAACTATAGTCCTATGTCATTCAGAGATGCCAAAATCCTCAATAAAAGATTAGGAAATTCAATTCAATTGCATTAAATTGATTTTCGACAAGAGCATCAAGGCAATGCAATGCAAAAACAAACATCTTTTCAGCCAGGCATGATGGTTCACACCTAATCCCAGCAGTTTGGGAGGCTGAGGCAGTTGGAATGCCTGAGCTCAGGAGTTCCAGACCAGCCTAGGCAACATGACAATACACCATCTCTATCAAAAATACAAAAAACTAGCTTGGCATGGTGGTGTGTGCCTGTAGTTCCAGCTGTTCAGGAGGCTGAGCAGGGAGGACAGCTTGAGCCTAGGAGATGGAGTTTGCAGTAAGCCAAGATCATGCCAATGCACTCCAACCCGGGTGACAAGTGAGACCCTGTCTCAATTAAAAAAAAAAAAAAAAAAAAAAAGTTCAGGCATGGTGACTCACACCTATAATCCTAGCACTTTGGGAGGCAGAGCTAGATGGATCACCTGAGGTCAAGAGTTCAAGACCAGCCTGGCTAACATGCTGAAACCTCCTCTATGCTAAAAATACAAAAACTTGCCAGGCATGGTGGTGGGTGCCTGGTGGTGGGTGCCTGTAATCCCAGCTACTCGGGAGGCTGAGGCAGGAGAATTGCTTGGACCCCGGAGGCAGAGGTTGCAGTGAGCCAAGATTGTGCCACCGCACTCCAGCCTGGGCAACAAAGCAAAAACGCCATCTCAAAAAACAACAAAAAAAAGAGAAACATCTTTTCAACAAATAATGCTAGAATAATTGAATATCTTTATGGAGAGGGAAAAAAGAGAACTTTAACCTGTGTCTCACTCCGGACACAAAAATTGCTTCAAGATGGATCATAGAAAAAACCAACCAACAAACAAAAACACGATGGATTATAGAACCAAACATACAAGCTAAAAATATAAAGCTCATAGGAGAACATCTTCCCAAACTTGGTGTGGGCAGAGCTTTTGCAGACAGGACACAAAATATACAATTTTAAAGGAAAAAAAATTAATTAGACTTCAACAGTAAAAACTTGTGTTTTCCAAAAGACATCGTTTAAAACTTGAAGGGGCAAGTCATAGACCATGATGGAATATTCAACATATTATGCACAGGTGTGTGCATACACACACACACACACACACACACACACACACACACACACTCTTTTGTCAAAGAACTTGTATCCAGAATATATAAACAACTCCTACAACCTCAGGATAAAAATACAACAACCTAAGTTTTAAATTATGCAAAAAACTTTCAAAGACGAAGTATATCAAAATGGCCATTTAATCAAATATATGAAAACATGTTCTACGTCACTAATTATCAGGGAAATACAAATTAAAACCACAATGAGCTGTCCCTTCACATCCGTTAAAATGGCTATTATAAAAAAGATGGGCCGGGCGCGGTGGCTCAAGCCTGTAATCCCAGCACTTTGGGAGGCCGAGGCGGGTGGATCACGAGGTCGAGAGATCGAGACCATCCTGGTCAACATGGTGAAACCCCGTCTCTACTAAAGGTGCAAAAAATTAGCTGGGCATGGTGGCGTGTGCCTGTAATCCCAGCTACTTAGGAGGCTGAGGCAGGAGAATTGCCTGAGCCCAGGAGGCGGAGGTTGCGGTGAGCCGAGATCGCGCCATTGCACTCCAGCCTGGGTAACAAGAGCGAAACTCCGTCTCAAAAAAAAAAAAAAAAAAAAAAAAAAAAAGATGGAAGATAACAATCGTTAGCAAGGATATGGAGAAAAGGGAAGTCTTGTACACTGTTGATGTTGATTTAGTGCAACCATTATGAGAAACAGTATGGAGGGTCCTCAAAAAATTAAAGATAGAAGGTACCATATGATCCAGCAATTCCACTACTAATATATCTAAAGGAAAGGAAATCAGCATGTTGAAGAGATATTCACTCCCATGTTCACTGCAGCATTATTTACAATAGCCAAGATATGGAATCAACCTGTATCCATCAATGAATGATTGGATAAAGAATATGTGGTATATATACACTGTGGAATCCTATTCAGCCTTTATAAAGAAGGAAATTCTGTCTTTTTTTTTTTTTTTTTTTTTGAGACGGAGTTTCGCTCTTGTTACCCAGGCTGGAGTGCAATGGCGCGATCTCGGCTCACCGCAACCTCCGCCTCCTGGGCTCAGGCAATTCTCCTGCCTCAGCCTCCTGAGTAGCTGGGATTACAGGCACGCGCCACCATGCCCAGCTAGTTTTTTGTATTTTTAGTAGAGACGGGGTTTCACCATGTTTACCAGGATGGTCTCGATCTCTCGACCTCGTGATCCACCCGCCTCAGCCTCCCAAAGTGCTGGGATTACAGGCTTGAGCCACTGCGCCTGGCGAAATTCTGTCTTTTACAACAACATGAATGAACCTGGAGGACACTAAGTAAAATAAGCCAGGCACAGAAAGACAAATACTGCATTATCTCACTTACATGTGGAATCTTAAAAAAAATCAAACTCATGGAAGCAGAGAATAGAATAGTGGTTACCAGAGAGTAGCTGGAGAGGGTGGTGCAGGAGGAGGAGAGGGAAGAGCAGGGGAGAGGATTGGGAAAATGTTGGTCAAAGGACACAAAATTTTATTTAGACAAGAGGGATAAGTTAAAGAAACCTATTACATACAATGTGGTAACTATAGTTAACAGTGAATTGTATACTTGAAAGTTGCCGAAAGAGTGGCTGTTAAATGTTCTCACTACAAAAAAATGATAAGTATGTGAGGTAATGCATATTTTAATTAGCTCAATTTAACCATTCCACATATATATATATTTAAACGTACTATATGTTACACACAATAAATATATAATTTTTGTCTGTTAAAAAAATTTTTTAAAGAAATAGCCATCTAGTACATTAAAGGATTCATTGTTATTAGTCATGGCAAAATACAAATTAAAATAGCAATTCAATGCCTCCTCACCCTCACAAGAATGCCTGAAATTAAAAGACTGGCAAGCATATGAAGCAAGTGGAATTCTCATAGTATGTTACTACTGGGAGTAGAAGATAGTTGAAGGACTTTGGAGCTTTTTTTCAGTTTCTTCAAAAGTTAGATCTATGACCTAACAGTTTTATCCTAAAGCATTTACTTAAGAGACATGAAAAAATATGTCCAAAGAAAGGCTTATCTAGTACCCTTATTCATACTAGCCCAAAAAATGGAAGAGAGGACCCAAAACATCTATCAGGAGAATGAAAGAATATATATAACATGTGGTGCTTCCAAACAATGAGATAGCAGTGGATGACTCTTATATTGAGAAAAAAAAAAAAAAACCTGACACAAAACACATTCTTGACACATGAGATCCAAGAATAGGCAAATGTAATCTATGGTGATAAAGATCAGAATATCCTTTCCTCTGCTGGAAGCAAGGATTGACTAGAGTGGGGCACAATGGGTACTTTATAAGAGTGATGAAAATGTTCTAGGCCAGACGTAGTGGCTCACATCCATAATCCCAGCACTTTGGGAGGCTCAGGTGAGTGGATCACTGGGGCCCAGGAGTTCGAGACCAGCCTAGGCAGCATGACGAAACCTTGTCTTTACAGAAAATACAAAAATGAACCAGGTGTGGTGGTGGGTGCCTATAGTCCCAGCTACTCAGGAGGCTGAGGTGGGAAGATCACCTGAGCCCAGGAGGTCATGGCTGACCATGCCACTGCACTCCAACCTGGGTGACAGAGTGAGAACCTGTCTCAAAAACAACAACAAAACAGTGGAGGTTTCCAGTGACTGTAAAACGTGATACAGCAACAGATTGAATTCAGAAGCAGATATGAAAATCCACCTGAGTTTTAGTAAGCCAGACATTACATCATAGATTTGCAAAACTGTAAAGTAGTCCTACTCTTCTCACTAATGTTTATTTTGGAAAATAGTTATTTTTCGTAAGAAGAATATTTATATTAACATGTAATGGGTTTGTTATAATTTTAAATAACTTAATAACTACTTTAAAATCTGCTTAATTTTTTTCAAGATAGGGTATTGCTATATTACCCAGGCTGGCCTTGAGCTCCTAGGCTTAAGCAATCCTCCTGCCTCAGCCTCCTAAGCAGCTGGAATTAGAGGCATGCCACTACACCGGCTATTTTTTTTTTTTTTTTTTTTTTTAGTGGAGACGAAATCTCTTTATGTTGCCCAGACTGATCTCAAACTCCTGAGCTGAAGCTGTCTTCCCGCCTTGGCCTTCCAAAATGCTGGGATTGCAGGTGTGAGCCACTGTACCCAGCCTAGTGCAGGCAAAATTCATCTATGGTGTTATAAGTATAAATAGTGATGGCCCCCGAGTTGCAGTCAGCAGAAAGGCATTAACTCAACAGGGGTACAGGGGAACTGGCTGAAATGTTAGATGTGTTCCTTAATTGATTTAGATGTGCTTATGAATGATGGATGTACACATTCCTCAAAGCACATCAAGCTGTACCCATAAAATCAGTGCATTTTGATTTGTAAATTATCTTGCCATTTTTAAAAGTTGGCCTCATAATATTTATTTTATGAAATGAAATGGGATAGTCTGGGGATAATAGTCTTGTTTGGAGCATTGTGAAGTTTTAAAGTGCCTCAAGAATCTGTTAAAAAGAAAACATGCAATCAGTGTTGAATGCTGGTATCTACATTGAATCTTCATACAGTCGAAGCTGATATCCTTTCATGGGTTGTATGTGCATTCTTCTTTAAGAAAACTAGACTTTTCTGATGCATTACTGTGTCAGGATTTTACTCATTGCTTCTCACTAGAAAATAATTGCCTTTTGATTCTTTCTGGCCTTTTTTCTCTCTAGGCCAACAGAACTTTTCAGGAGTTGTAATGCACAGTCAGATCAAGGAGCCATGAATGACATGAAGTTGTGGGAGAAAGGAAGCATAAAGATGCCATTTATCAATATACCTGTTCTCGATATTAAAAAGTGCCAGCCAGAGATGTGGAAAGCAGTAGCTTGTTCACTGCAGATTAAACCTTGTCATAGTAAATCCCGGGGAAGTATTATTTGCAAGTAAGTGTCTTTCATCTTAATGATTCTCCCATTTTGGTTCAGACCCTCCATAATCTCCAACCAGAGCCTCTCCCACCACTTCCTTTGCCTGTCACCCCCATATGTCATTCCTACAGACCTTTATTTGTACTTCTCTTATGGAACTTAGTTCATGAAACATTTATTAAATACCTCTGATGCACAATTCTATTTTTTTTTTTTTTTGAGACGGAGTTTCGCTCTTGTTACCCAGGCTGGAGTGCAATGGCATGATCTTGGCTCACTGCAACCTCCGCCTCCTGGATTCAGGCAATTCTCCTACCTCAGCCTCCCAAGTAGCTAGGACTACAGGCGCACACCACCATGCCCAGCTAATTTTTGTATTTTTAGTAGAGACTGGGTTTCACCTTGTTCACCAGGATGGTCTCAATCTCTTGACCTCGTGATCCACCCGCCTCGGCCTCCCAAAGTGCTGGGATTATAGGCGTGAGCCACCGCGCCCGCCCCAATTCTATTTTTATATTTTAATTTGTGTACTTGTCTTATATTGTTAGACTTTGCTCTTCTTAAGGAGCTTATTTGGCCTGTCCTGGTGGCTCACACCTATAATCCCAGCACTTTGGGAGGCCAAGGTAGGTGGATCACTTCAGGTCAGGAGTTCGAGACTAGCCTGGCCAACATGGTGAAACCCCATCTCTACTGAAAATATAAATATTAGCTGGGTGTTTTGGTGGACACCGGAAATTCCACTTACTAGGGAGGCTGAGGCAGGAGAATTGCTGGAGCCCAGGATCACGACACTGCACTCCAGCCTAGGTGACTAAGCAAGACTCCATCTCAAAAAAAAAAAAAAAAAAAAAAAAAGAACTTCTTCCTTGAGCCATTTTTTGTGTATCCCCTTTCCTCTTTTTCTCCTCTTCAGGTATTAGCATAATCCTGACACACAGTAGGTATTCCCTAAATGCTTGCTGAGTAAACGAGTTAGTGAATACAGTCATTAAGACCTGTTTCTAGTAAGCTTTTTTTTTTTTGAAATGGAGTCTCGCTCTGTCACCCAGGCTGGAGCGAAGTGGCGGGATCTTGGCTCACTGCAACCTCCTCCTCCCAGCTTCAAGTGATTCTCCTGCCTCAGCCTCCCAAGTAGCTGGGGCTACAGGCATGTGCCACCACGCCGAGCTAATTTTTTGTATTTTTAGTAGAGACGGGTTTTCACCATGTTAGCCAGGATGATCTTGATCTCCTGACCTCGTGATCCACCAACCTCAGCCTTCTAAAGTGCTGGCATTACAGGCATGAGCCACTGAGCCCGGCCTCTAGTAAACATTTTTGAATGGTTTGCTTAGAAAATCTAGGATCAAGTAAAGATAGGAGCTGCTATAGTGGGTGAAACCAAAAGCGTTTAACACATAGTAATCTGCCCATTGTTCTTCACATCTTTTTTCCCAAAAGTTTTCTAAAACCAAGTTAATATCTAGCCCCTAAGTGGCTCAGTGCTGCTCTGTACCTTATTAATTTCAATCTTAAACAGAGTCCAGTCTGACATGGCTTGGGGATAACCTGATTATCTGACATGGCTTGAGGATAAACTGATAAGGGAAATACTGAGGTATAACAATTAGGTGACAAGCATCAGGCAACAGGAGGGGAACATGTAGACTCAGCACAGAAAACTTGTAGGAGTCACATCCCTATTGAAGACTGAGAACATTTTAAAGTAGTGGACTTTCCAGTTGGTATAGGCCAGGCGCTAATTTGATAACTAAAAAGAGACTTAAGAAAAGACAAGGAAGGGAAGGAGAGAGGAGGCAAGCAAGCACACAGGCAAGCATAAGGTCCTGGAAGTGAGGACATGTGATTTTGGCAGAGAGTAAATCAGACTAGCTTCATTGAATTTCCTTTCAAAGATAGTGAAAAGCCACATTACTGGTAGTAACAGTACGAAGAAGTATACAATTTGAGTAAGGGCCTTAGACAAGAGAAAGTTAGGGATGCTTTGAATTTATTCTTCAACCTGAGATCTACTGTGACTCCTGTTCTCTTTTGCCATACTTAACCAATTATGAAACATGTTATAAAAACTCACTTTCTGGAAAGTTTCAGAAACAAGTAATGCTGACTAGACAACATGAGGAGGTTCCTGAAGCTCTAAATTTATGTGCATTTTTCTTTTCAAGATCAGATTGTGTGGAGATTCTTAAAAAATGTGGAGACCAGAACAAATTCCCTGAAGACCACACAGCTGAAAGTATTTGTGAGCTTCTGTCACCTACAGATGATCTGAAGAATTGTATACCTTTGGATACATATCTTAGTAAGTACTTTTTTGTTTGTGTGATTTTAGATTTCAAATACTTCTCTCGGCCGGGTGTGGTGGCTCAAGCCTGTAATCCCAGCACCTTGGGAGGCCAAGGCGGTTGGATCACGAGGTCAAGAGATCCAGACCATCCTGGTCAACATGGTGAAACCCCATCGCTACTAAAAATACAAAAAATTAGCCGGGCGTGGTGGCGCATGCCTGTAATCCCAGCTACTCAGGAGGCTGAGGCAGGAGAATTGCCTGAACCCAGGAGGCGGAGATTGCGGTGAGCCGAGATCGCGCCACTGTACTACAGCCTGGGTAACAAGAGCGAAACTCCGTCTCAAAAAAAAAAAAAAAACAAATACTTCTCTCTTCCAACTATTTGTTTTGCTGTTTGTTCTGGATGAGCATTTATCTGTTGAGAACATGGGGTTCAATAATACCATCTCAATCACAGACTCTTGTTTGCTTGGCCCTTTTGGCCCAGGAAATAATTGCTGTCTTAAAGTATGTAAGTAGAAGTGATTTTTCTGGCCGGGCGCGGTGGCTCAAGCCTGTAATCCCAGCACTTTGGGAGGCCGAGGTGGGTGGATCATGAGGTCAAGAGATCGAGACCATCCTGGTCAACGTGGTGAAACCCCATCTCTACTAAAAATACAAAGCATTAGCTGGGTATGGTGGTGCGTGCCTGTAATCCCAGCTACTCAGGAGGCTGAGGCAGGAGAATTGCCTGAACCCAGGAGGCAGAGGTTGCGGTGAGCCGAGATCTCACCATTGCACTCCAGCCTGGTTAACAAGAGCGAAACTCCGCCTCAAAAAAAAAAAAAAAAAAGAAGTGATTTTTCTATCCCTCTGAGGAGATATGAACTGTTTGTTGTCAGTCAGGAATTCTAAGCAGTGACTCAGGAAGCCAGCATTCTCAGATAACAAGCTCCATATCATTGCTGTCTTCTTAACATGTTAATGACTAGAAGGTGGAGTTTTCCCTCAGAGACTATCAGCTTTTTGTCATCAGAGTATCAGTGGATGACAGCCAGATATTGGTTTGGATTTACCCAATAGGGTATAAAAAAATGATAATCTAGCTTAATATGTAAAAATGGAATTTATCTCACTGCTTCAGTTTCCCTCTGCCAAATACTCCTGCCAAGAGCTAGAAGAGCATGTTGCTATCTCATTGACGGATCCTGGAGCTGGAGCTCAGCTTCTGAAGGCCGTGAGACCAATACATGGTGGAAACCAGGGGATGACAAGTAGAACTCCTACGCACTCAGTAGTTAAGATAAGGGAAGTGTTCAGGCTGCCACCAGGGGGCGTCGGTGCCGTGAGCTGGCTGCAAAGGCAGGCGGTGAAATCAGCTCAGCTTTGTTTTCCTGTGTTAAATAAGATTAACAACAATAACAAAAAAAAAAAAAAAAAAAAAAACAGAACAAATAGAAGTAAATGAAAGCGCAAAAGAGCCAGGTGCAGTGGCTCACGCCTGTAATCCCAGCACTTTGGGAGGCCAAGGTGGGCGGATCACGAGGTCAAGAGTTGGAGACCATCCTGGCCAATATGGTGAAATCCCATCTCTACTAAAAATACAAAAATTACCTGCATATGGTGATGCTTGCCCATAACCCCAGCTACTCGGGAGGCTGAGGCAGGAGAATCCCTTGAACAAGGGAGTTGGAGGTTGCAGTGAGCTGAGATCGTGCCACCGCACTCCAGCCTGGCGACAGAGCAAGACTCCGTCTCAAAAAAAAAAAAAAAATAAAAGCCCAGAAACAAATTGTCCAGGGCTTCATCATCAGGAATCCAGGCTCCTTTATCTTTCTTCACCATCCTTAGCATTTAGCTTCATTTATCAAGATAACTTCATGTACTTTGTCATCACAACATGGCTCTCATAGTTCTAGCTACCATATTCTAATGTTCTAGTTCCAGATGGTAAAAAGAAAGGGAGAGAACAAACAACTTCTTCCTAATCACACTGTCTACCCCTAGTTGTAAGGAAAACTGAGAAAGGTTATTTTTTTAACTTGGGCCCATTGCCACCCTAAAATTGGAGATCTTTTAGTAACCAGGGAGGGAAAAGTATGTGCTAGATTTGTAGCTGGTAGTAACTGCCATATTTTCTCAAGACCAACAAACTGTCCCTTAACCTTTGTGACCAATATTGCAAAAAGGAGAGCATTAGACTGGAATTCAGACCTTTGTGACTTTGAGCACATCACTTCTTTGAGCCTCACCTTCCCTATTTATGAAATAATTAGGCAAGATAAGATCAACTCCAAGGGCCCTTATACCTCTGTTAGTCTTAGAGTCTGAGTCTGACCTAAAATCAAGTAAGCAACACTTAATGTATTTATAATTCTAGATTCTATTACAGCAGTCAAATATTTGTGTAGAAGGAAACTATATCAGTGAGAGGAAAATTAAATATCTAAATATCACACATACTTATATATCAAGTGAGACTCTTCCTTGGCCATGATTTCAGAAGTTAAATATAATCATGGTTTGGAGTCCATACAAATTACCATAATAAATGATCACTTATGGTAAAATATGCTAAATTATTCCTCTTAGACATAAGCACTTAGACATAAGCTCCTATCTAAAATATACCTGTCGCTTCTATCCTCTGACACTACTTATTACTTATAATTTATTTATTTATTTATATACACACATATACATACATAGCATTTTCTTTTTTCTTTTTTCTTTTTCCTTTTTTTTTTTTTTTTTTTTTTTTTTGAGACAGAGTCTCACTCTGTCACCCAGGCTAGAGTGCAATAGCACAATAGCCTTCGTTTCCCGGGTTCAAGCAATTCTCCAGCCTCAGTCTCCCGAGTAGCTGGCACAAACCACCATGTCCAGCAAAATTTTGGGGGGATTTTGTTTTTTTTTGTTTTTTTGGGTTTTGTCTTTTGGGTTTTGTTTTTGTTTTGAGACAGAGTCTCACTCTGTCTCCCAAACTGGAGTGCAGTGGTGTGATCTCGGCTTACTGCAACCCCTGCCTATATTAGTAGAGACAGGATTTCACCATGTTGTCCAGGCTGTTCTCAAACTCCTGGCCTTAGGTGATTTGCCTGCCTCAGCCTCCGAAAGTGCTGGGATTACAGGCATGAGCCACACTGCACCTGGCACATACATAGTATATTTATTGTCTGTTTCTCTACTAGATGTAAACCTATGTTAGAAACTTGTCTATTTTGTTCATCACCTTATCTCCAGCACCTAGAACCTTGCCTGAAATATTGTAGATTCCAATGATTTAAAAAAATGAATGAATGTATGTTTATGCTAAATTCATCATTTCACAAATGAAAGAATCTCGGTGTTTCAATAGCTTGGTAAAATCAAGCCTTGCTTTATTCTCATGAGCTCTTCATTTATTCCAGCCATAATTAATTCAGATAATTTACAGATCTCTGTTACTCTTTTAGGTTGGTTAAACTAATCTGTTTTGGTTTTTTCAGGACCAAGTACTTTAGGTAACATTGTAGAAGAAGTGACTCATCCCTGTAACCCAAATCCTTGCCCTGCCAATGAGCTCTGTGAAGTAAACCGAAAAGGATGTCTATCTGGCGATCCCTGTCTTCCATACTCTTGTGTTCAAGGTAAGAGGTAGGTGGGTGTGAGAAGAGGATGGATAGGTACTGCTAGTGTTTCTTTATAGGAGCTATCTTTCTTTTTTTCAATTCTGCTCCTTCTGTAACATAAGGGTTCTCTTTGGAGTGAGATTGCAAGGGACTTTGTGTTCTATATTATATTTTTCTATAATGTTTGAGATTTTCTCATTAAACACGTATTATTGATATAAGCAGAAAAAGACAAAGGCTTGTAATTTTCAGTTGTTATTTAAATTGTGAACTAATAATAATAATCTAAAACTTGACTCCCATAATGAGTTACAGGGTTCTAGACTATGAAAGAAAAGAAGCTTGGACCAGCTTTTTGTACTTTCTCTTCTATAGTGTAATATTTTAGAAAATATACTTTACATTGTTCATGTTTTTTTCTTTTCTTTCCTTTAGTATATAGAAAAATAGCATATTCAATAGAATGTATAGCTATCTCCATAAAGACTAATGTTATGTTGAAATGTATATAACTTTAAGGCTGAAGGATTTTTATCCCATAGAATTTTGATAGTCTTTAGCTTTCTGTCAGTCCCTTTAGGATATAGTTGTTGCAACATTTTGCTTCTTTTTATCTGTTTCCCAGTTGAGAATGTTTATCATGTCAGAATCAAGATTTTTTTAAAAAAATTTTTTTTTGAGACAGTTTCCCTCTTGTCAACCAGCCTAGAGTATAATGGTGCTGTATCAGCTCACTGCAACCTCCACCTCCCAGGCTCAAGCAATTCTCCTGACTCAGACTCCTGAGTAGCTGGGATTACAGGTGCCTGCCACCATGCTAATTTTTGTATTTTTAGTAGAGACAAGGTTTTACCACGTTGGCCAAGCAGCCGGTCTCAAACTCCTGACCTCAGGTGATCCACCCACCTCAGCCTCCCAAAGTGCTGGGATTACAGGCATGAGCCACCATGCCCAGCCTTCAGATATTTTTAAAGTAAAATAAAGCAAAAGATGAAATAAGCATGATATCTCAAAGAATCATCTATAATATATGTGTATACTATATATGTAACGGGGTTTCACCATGTTGGTCAGGCTGGTCTTGAACTCCCGACCTCAAGTGATCTGCCCGCCTTGGCCTCCAAAGTGCTTGGATTACAGGCGTGAGCCACCGCGCCCAGCTTTTTTTTTTTTTTTTTTTTTTTTCCACCCTGGCTTTTATTGCATATGTAGTTACAGTAGTGTTCTGAAGCCGGCTCACACCGGTGAGGTCAGCTGGGGCCTATAGGCTGGCTCTTTGCAAAGCTGAGGGGCAAGATGTTGGACTGTTTTAAATTTCAGGATAGTACTTTCTGTTCATTTACTGTTACATTATAATTTAGTCAGATATTTTCTTTGGCAGGAAAATAAAATATAGTTACTTAAAATGGTCACATCTGTATTTCATATTGTTTAAATATAGAATTCCATTCAGAATTCTCTTGTTTTTGTTAAACTCAGAAAGCCCATCATATAATAAGATAGAAAATGGATTTTTCCTAAGCCCACCCAAATATACAGTTTTTCCTTGAATTTAAGGTATACTTGTTTTCCATCACTAAAAGTTTTTCTGAACAATATCATTCTAAAAATACTGGCTGGGCGTGGTGGCTCATGCCTGTAATCCCAGCACTTTGGGAGGCTGAGGCGGGTGGATCACGAGGTCAGGAGTTTGAGACCAGCCTGGCCAGTATGGTGAAACCTCGTCTCTACTAAAAATACAAAAATTAGCCAGGCATGGTGGTGGGCATCTGTAGTCCCAGCTACAGGAGAGAGGCTGAGGCAGAAGAATCGCTTGACCTCGTGGGGAGGTTGCAGTGAGCCAAGATTATGCCACAGCATTCCAGCATGGATGACAGAGTGAGACTGTCTCAAAAAAAAAAAAAAAAAAAAAAAAAAAAAAAATACTGTCAGTTTCTCTATTCCATTTTTTAAAAATATCTGTGACTTTAAAATATTTTTGACCATCCCCAAAAATAAAAAGCTACCTGTCTTACAGCACTTTTGTACTGAATGATAGGTAACCTTGGGGTATAGATCTTTAATCACCACCATCCTCCAGAACATGGAATTTTCATTTGAGAGGGTATATTTTTGGCCAGTGAACTAAAGCAATTCCTTAATTTGGTGAAAGTTCTATTACATAACCTTTTTTTTTTTTTTTTTTTTTTTTTGAGACAGAGTTTCGCTCTTGTTACCCAGGCTGGAGTGCAATGGCGCGATCTCGGCTCACCACAACCTCCGCCTCCTGGGCTCAGGCAATTCTCCTGCCTCAGCCTCCTGGAATTACAGGCACGCGCCACCACGCCCAGCTAGTTTTTTGTATTTTTAGTAGAGACAGGGTTTCACTATGTTGACCAGGATGGTCTCGATCTCTCGACCTCGTGATCCACCCGCCTCGGCCTCCCAAAGTGCTGGGATTACAGGCTTGAGCCACCGCGCCCGGCCCTATTACATAACCTTTAATAGCAATTTACTACCTATAAGACTTTTGTCAGGTATATATCTAATATGATAAAACAATGTCATCGAACAGTACCATTTCTCTCAGCTAATTTTTGTTTGTACAGGTTGCAAACTGGGAGAAGCTTCTGATTTCATTGTACGTCAAGGGACACTAATCCAGGTGCCATCATCTGCAGGGGAAGTTGGTTGTTACAAAATCTGTTCATGTGGACAAAGTGGACTCTTAGAAAACTGTATGGAAATGCACTGTATAGACCTCCAGAAGTCTTGTATTGTTGGAGGAAAAAGAAAAAGTGAGTCTTGACCTCTGTTTTTGTTTTGAATATGAGATTAGTTATTTTTACTTCATAGGAAGAATATTGGATAGATTCTCACCAAAGAGTAAGGTCTGTATATCAGATACTCCAGGGCAGTATTTTTCAAACTGTACAGAGCACTAGGACTTCTAAGGAACCCTTTTAGAAGTCCCCTCAAGAAGGGGCTAATGGGCTGGGCACGGTGGCTCACACCTATAATCCCAGCACTTTGGGAGGCCGAGGCAGGTGGATCACAAGGTCAAGAGATGGAGACCATCCTGGTCAACAAGGCAAAACCCCGTCTCTACTAAAAATACAAAAATTAGCTGGGCACGGTGGTGAGTGCCTGTAGTTCCATCTACTCAGGAGGCTGAGGCAGGAGAATTGCTTGAACCAGGAGGCAGAGGTTGCGGTGAGCTGAGATTGCGCCATTGCACGCCAGCCCAGGTAACAAGAGCGAAACTCCGTCTCAGAAAAAAAGGGGCTAATGGCTAATAATATTTATTGAATTCTAATTATGAGCTGAACACAATGCTAAGTCTTGCCTTATATTATCTCATTAAAACCTCCAAGTTACTCTTTCATACAGGTAATAATAATACCTGTATTACCCTTACTGCATAGATGAGGAAGTTGATGCTTAAAGAGATCACCCAGCTGGTAAATGACCAAAGCTGGATTCTGCTCCAGGTCTAGTTGACTCCAAATCCCTTACCCTTCACAGGCAAAGACACAGGTAATCTTCCCCCAACCCTTTCCTCAGGCATACCCAACCCCACCCTCACTTCATTAGAAGTGAAACTCGAATTTTGACATCTTGGAGAGCAAATGGGTATAGGAATTACACTGTTAGGAGTTTGGGGAAAAGAACATAAAAAGTGCCTCCCTTTGACCACCTTCCCTAAAAATCTTAGGCTCCACTCCTTCCTTAACTGTCTTTCGTTTATAGCCCGAACAACCGTTCATGTCAATATATGACTTCAGGGCCTGGCATGGTGGCTCATACCTGTAATCCCAGCACTTTGGGAGGCCAAGGTGGGTGGATCACGAGGTCACAAGTTCGAGACCAGTGTGACAAACATGGTGAAACCCCATCTCTACTAAAAATACAGCAGTTAATTAAAGTATGGTGGTGCATACCTGTAATCCCAGCTATTCAAGAGGCTGAGGTGGGAGAATCACTTGAACCCAGGAGGCAGAGGTTGCAGTGAGCCGAGATTGCACCACTGCACTCCAACCTGGGAGACAGAGCGAGACTCCGTCTCAAATATATATGTGTATATATATATATACATACACACACACACACATATATATAACTTCAAACAGTTGTGAAAAAACACCACTTCTGCGGATCTGTTCCCTCCCTGCATGCTCACTCTGCTACCCCATTTCTACTCCCATCCTCTACCACTTCAGCCATCATAGTTCAGCTTTTATATTCTCTTTGGTTTAATCTTTTGTTGAGAAAGAAGAGTGCTCTTAGCTAAAATTCGCTCTCAAATTTCTGCCTTAGAGCAAGTCAGGTATTTATCTCATAATCCATATTCCGCTTGACTAAACTATAAAGGTAGATACTTTGTATCACAGAAAATATCAGGACAGATTCATTCCTTCTGTAACATTTGACCGACTAAATGCCTATTCTGTACAAAAGAGCATACCAGTGCCTTATGGAGCTGAAACTGGGATGGGGATGAGATCATGCTTTACGTGATAAGATGAGAGAATTTGAGCCAAAAAAAAGGTTGCAGACCAAAGTGCTCTTCTGGGAACTAGGCATTCCTGCCAGGGTATCAGAAGAGTCTTTGATCCAAAGATGGCATCAGGTCTGCCCCTGAAGAGATAAGCATTCAAAGCAGAAGGGGCAGCTGGAAACTTTGTTAGAGGATAGGGAACAGCATGGTAAGTCCAGCACTTTAGGGCCTTGGAGGAATATGGTGGGAGGCAAATATGAAAATATAAATACCACAGATTTTACTCTAGTTGGTATATTCAGAAGTCATCTTTCAAGAATTTCTGGCTGGGCACAGTGGCTCATGCTTGTAATCCCAGCACTCCGGGAGGCCAAGACAGGCAGATGGCATGAGCCTAGGTGTTCAAGACCATCCTGAGCAACATGGTGTAACCTCATCTCTACAAAAAATATCGAGATGTGGTGGTGTACACCTGTAATCCCAGCTACTTGGGAAGCTGAGGTGGGAGGATCACCTGAGCCTGGGAAGTGGAGGTTGCCGTAAGCCGGGATCATGCCAGTGCACTCCAGTCTGGGCAATAGAATGAGACCCTGTCTCAAAAAAAAAAAAAAATTGTAATATGTGCTTTATTTCTCAATGTGTAATATAGATCAACATTTTCTTTCTCTTTCTCTCAGGTCATGGAACATCCTTTAGTATTGACTGCAATGTCTGTTCTTGTTTTGCTGGCAATTTGGTGTGTTCTACCCGCCTTTGCCTCAGTGAGCACAGTTCAGAAGATGACCATCGTACCTTCACAGGTGACTGTGATCGCCCAGAGTCTGTCCTCAGGGGCCATCATTTCTTTGCACACATTTTTGTTTTCAAGGCAGCTTCTCCAGTCTTAACTGCAAATATACACAATAAAATAAATACAGAATCTAAGGGCAAGATGTTTTTCCTCTCTGGATCTCAGTTTCTTCCTCTATGAATTGAAGGTATTATATACTAAATGGTGTTTTAGGGCCCTTAGCAAATATTCCTTAATATTCTGGAAATTCATGAGTCAAAAAGAACAAGGCCAGTGATTGGAATGGGTCTAATTAAATTGAACTTTTCTACCTGGTAAAATACCCCATTTACTCCTACTGCTATAATCTAAAATGTCCATGTATATTCTCAATTTGTTTCTCAGCACCTTCTTCCTCAGCCTACCTTAGCTTACTTGGGTTTTTTTGGGTTTTTTTTGTTTTGTTTTTTTTTTGAGATGGAGTTTCGCTCTTGTTACCCAGGCTGGAGTGCAATGGTGCGATCTCAGCTCACCACAACCTCTGCCTCCTGGGTTCAGGCAATTCTCCCGCCTCAGCCTCCCGTGTAGCTGGGATTACAGGCACGTGCCACCATGCCCAGCTAATTTTTTGTATTTTGAGTAGAGATGGGGTTTCACCATGTTGACTAGGATGGTCTCGATCTCTTGACCTCGTGATCCACCCGCCTCGGCCTCCCAAAGTGCTGGGATTACAGGCTTGAGCCACCACGCCCGGCAGCTTACTTGTTAATCTAAGCTCCCACAAACAATAATATCCCAGAATATTACTTTCTTGGTTTTCCTATGCTTTGCTGCTCTTATTATTCTTATACCAACATAAGTAAGTGAAAAGGCTACTTATGGGATGGAAAGATGGGATGCTTTCCTCTTGTGAAGCTATTGTTGCCAACAGCAACAGCACAGTCTGCTGGTAACTCTTGGTATCTGCTTTTTCCTAGATCTAAAATACCTTTGGTTCTGGGCAAAAAGTTACTAGGTAGCTGCCCTTGCCCCATTTCCTGCTGCTGCAGTGGCAACTTGATTCCTCTTTCCCCAGAATTAGTATTACATGTGGAGAGGGGTGGGGACTGGGCGGAGAAGAAGTGGAGGAGAGGAGAGTAAGGATTTACCAACCTTGTACTCCAGCCCGCTGGACATGAAAAGGGGATCAGAAATCAGAAGTGAATGGCAGACTGGTGAAGAAGCAGAGGGTAGTACTAACTCTACCCCAGCCTTCACTGCTTTATTATCATCATCCTTTATTATTATCCTTTGCCCTGCTCAAGTAAGGACAATTAATTCTGCTTAGAGAAACCATAGAGGGATATGAGTATAAAGAATAAGCTGGCCGGGCGCGGTGGCTCAAGCCTGTAATCCCAGCACTTTGGGAGGCCGAGGCGGGTGGATCACGAGGTCAAGAGATCGAGACCATCCTGGTCAACATGGTGAAACCCTGTCTCTACTAAAAAAAAAATACAAAAAATTAGCTGGGCATGGTGGCGTGTGCCTGTAATCCCAGCTACTTAGGAGGCTGAGGCAGGAGAATTGCCTGAACCCAGGAGGCGGAGGTTGCGGTGAGCCGAGATCGCGCCATTGCACTCCAGCCTGGGCAACAAGAGCGAAACTCCGCCTCAAAAAAAAAAAAAAAAAAAAAAAAAGAATAAGCTAAGAACTTAAAAGGAAGACTTTTTAATATTTTTTCGTTAACATCTAAATGTTTTTAGAAGTTGAGCTTTACAACTAGCAAGACCCTTGTTTCCTATCGTGTGTGGCCCCTGGTGTCCTGGGATAAACCAAGTCAATGACTATTGATCAAGCAGACTAAGGAAATTTTACTGACCCAAAACTGTGCCACATTTCTTGGGACCCAGTGTCCCACTCCAAATGTGACTCAGAGAAAGATGTTCATAAGCATTTGTAAGTCTTAAAATTACAATAATTTTTTAAGTTACCATCTTGAACATGAGAGTGGAAGGAACCTACAACCTTCACTCTTTCTTACGTTTGGTATTAGCCTTTAACATTGAAGAAATCCCCACACCAGACTTCAAACATCTAAATTCTAAAATCAGGAGAAACAGTCTTTACTTTCCCGAACCATAGCCTTGTTAATAGGGGTTTCTACCTGGGATCAAGGTCTAAAGGTTCTCAACTAGCTGACAATAAAAAGGGCAAAGGAAAGCCATTTTGCAGACAAGAGCTAATCAGAGCATTGCTGCCTTTAAAACCCCTGTCAGAGATCAGAGAGAAGGTTTTCCCTGACTTAAGTTACAATTCTATTTTAACATGAGACCTTCACATGATTGCTTATGGTTTGCCTTAACAAGGAAGTATGAGGGGAGGGGAATAAACACATACATATTTTTGAGGCTGTTTCCTCTCTTCAGGTCTGCCCTGTAACTGTGCAGATCAGTTTGTCCCCGTGTGTGGGCAGAATGGGCGCACTTACCCCAGTGCCTGCATTGCTCGCTGTGTGGGCCTCCAAGACCATCAGTTTGAGTTTGGATCATGCATGTCAAAGGATCCATGTAATCCTAATCCCTGCCAAAAAAACCAAAGGTAAGTGAATGGCTTCTTATTTTATTCAACTGAAGGCCAGTGCTTACAAAGCATCTACCATATACCAGACGTTGAAAACACAAAGGTAAATTAAGAAGTTATCTCTACCCTGAAGAGTTTAGAGTCTGGAGGGAAAGAGAGCCATGTAAAGCTGCTTGATAAGGGGCTGCAATTGGGAGCCCAGAAGTGGAGCCATTAATGCAACCTGGGGAAGGGCCTGGGGGGCCTCTAGAGGTGATACCTAGCTGAATCTAGAAAGATGAGTAAGAGATCGCAGGCAAGGTTTGCAGTAGAGAAAAGGTAGTATTGGTGAAGGCAGACTAACAGGAGCAAGAGCTGCTGGACATATTATCTCCATAACATTGTTATCTCCATAACATGGTGTCTGTTGAGCACTAAAGCAGTTCTGTAAGACTGAAACAGAAAATGTAACATGCGCAGAGGTAGCAGAAGAGATGAAAGGAAGGTGTATTCCTATTAGTAGCTGTCTAAACCTGACAGTCAAGGAAAATTTGCTTCTAGTTGTATGCATCCATTTTAGAAATTGGATGTGAGAATTCTCTGGAAATGCAACTTCACTGCTGTTTGAAATTATTTGTTTTGAGCTCCTTTCTCTACTGTTTCCTCACTTGAGCTCAGAAGACAGTTGACCCAGCCTTAATGATGGATTTCTACATGTGGCAACCACCAGGGCAGGCGTCTGGCTGACACTTAGGTTGCAGCCATCTGGAACCAGAGTGTTAAGGGGCTTGCTTGAATGACCTGAACCATACACATTCCAATGCCACAGTGCTTTCCTTATGAAGGGTTTTGTGGAGAACAAGCAATCACTGCTTCTCCATCCTGAAAACCCTGGTGTAATGTGGAGGGAAGGGGAGACTTTCTCATGCGTTAAAAGAAGTGGCAGCTGGGCATGGTAGCTCACACCTGTAATCCCAGCACTTTGGGAGGTCGAGGCGGGAGGATCAGGAATTCGAGACTAGCCTGGCCAACATGGTGAAACCCCATCTCTACTGCAAAAACAAAAGTTAGCCAGGCATGGTAGTGGGTGCCTGTAATCCCAGCTACTCAGGAGACTGAAACAGGAGAATCGCTTGAACCCGGGAGGTGGATGTTGCAATGAGGTGAGACCACACCATTGCACTCCAGCCTGAGCAGCAGAGCGAGACTCCATCTCAAAAAAAAAAAAGAAAGAAAGAAATGGCAAATAATTGGTCATCCATCTGCCAAAGTTTATGCAATGAAACTAATCCAAGAAAGTTTCTATGGAAAGAAGACAGGATGCAATGCATAATAAATAAGCTGAAAGAATAATACACGTTGTGTTGGGAGGTAGAATTGAGAATTGTTTTAATATTTGTTCATTTGTTTTCTCCATTGGCTAGTCTTTCTGAGTAAGTTTGTCTTGCTTTCATAATAAAACAAAAAAAAAAGTCAATAAGGGAATGCCTTCCTGAGTATATACAAGATTGAAAAATTCAGCTACATGAACCTTAAAATTTTCTGCATGGTAACAGACAAATGACACACTGGAAGGAATATCGTAGAAAAAGTGCTGATGTCCTTGTAATGTAAAGAGCCCCTGCAAATCAATTTGAGAAAGAGCAACCTAATATCAGAATGGACAGAGATCAATAGCCTAATAGAAAAAATGGACCAAGGACATAAACATAAAAAAGGCAATCCAAATGGTTCTTAAACATTTGAAAAGGTACTTTTATTTGCTAGGGTAAGTAATTCTAGCTACTGTATACAAATTCCAAAATATCAGTAATTTCACAGAGTAATTGATTACTTAGGGCCCAGTTGTTTGTCCAACAGTCAGTTTTCCATGTAGTCATTCAGAGACGTGGGATCCTTCCATATAGTGACTCTGCCTTCTCCTACAGCCTCATAGTCCTCTTCTGGGTCTTCTGCATCTGGATAGCAGATAAGAGGAGATAGTGGGGATTGCTCTTAAAAAGCTTTAATAGACCACATATAAAAGTAGCATTCATTACTACATCCAGCCACATTCTATTGTCTAGAACTCAGTCAGTTGGCCATAATGAACTTCCAGGAGACTAGGAGATATAATTTACATATACACCCAGGAAGAAAATGAAGTGAATTTGATCAACATCTAGCCAATCTGCCACAATGCTTAACCTTCCTCATATTAAGAGAAATGTAAATTAAATTACAACTACAATTGTGTACCACTTTCCATCTATCATACTGGCAAAGCTAAAGTTTGATAACATAATATAGGGAAATTGCTACTTTCAAACAAGAGGAGGCTGGAGGAGGATTGGTACACCCTTTGTGGAGGGTACTTTAGCCAAACTTGCAGTTTTAAATGCACATACCCTCTGGATCAGTGCATATAAATGCTTATCATTACATAAAATATGTCTGGAAGGATAAATAAGAAAGTGGTAGCTCATGCCTGTAATCCTAGCGCTTCGGGAAGCAGAGGCAGGCAGATTGCTTGAGCTCAAGAGTTTGAGACCAGCCTGAGCAACATGGTGAAACCTTATCTCTACCAAAAATTAGGAGGGCATGGTGGCTCCTGCCTGTAGTCCCAGCTACTTGGGAGGCTGAGGCAGGAGAATAGCTTGAACCCAGGAGAAGGAGGCTGCAGTGAGCTGAGATGGCGACAGAGCAAGACTTCATCTCAAAAAAAAAAAAAAGAAAAAAGAAAAAAGAAGTTGGTAATAGTGGTTTCTCTAGGGAGGGGAATTAGGTTTTTAGGACACAAGAGTAGAAAAGAGGCCTATTTTTCACTCTATACCATGTTGTACTTTTTCATTTTCACCATGGGCTTATATAATCTGCTCAAAAAATAATTAATTGTGGCTGAGCACAGTGGCTCATTCCTGTAATCCCAGTACTTTGGGAAGTGAGATGGGTGGATCACTTGAGACCAGGAGTTGGAGACCAGCCTGACCCACATGGCAAAACCCCATATCTACTAAAAATACAAAAATTAGTTGGGTGTGGTAGTACACACCTGTAATCCCAGCTACTCAGGAAGCTGAGGCAGTAGTATCACTTGAACCCAGGAGGCAGAGGTTACAGTGAGCTGAGATCATACACCTGCACTCCAATCTGGGTGACAGAGCAAGACTCTGCCTCAAATAATAATACGTTGTTTAAAAAAATAATCATTACCTTCATTCATCAAGTATCTACTGATGTTCCAGGCATTTTTCTAAACGTTAGCACATAACAACAAGCAAGGCAGATCAGGTCTCTGCCCTGCTCATGTTTACTTTCATTTGCCCCTAGATTGCCAAACTTTTTAAATGATCTTCTTAATTCTATTTTTTTTTTCTGAGATGAGGTTTCACCATGTTGGTCAGGCTAGTCTTGAACTCCTGACCTCAGGTGATCCACCCACCTTGGCCTCCCAAAGTGCTGGGATTACAGGCATGAGCCACCGTGCCTGGCCTGATCTTCTTAATTCTATATACTCAAATTGATCAAGCTTTTTCTCTCAAAATTACCAAATTTCTTCTGATATTCCTGTTTCTCATCCCTTGCATGTTAATAGATAGTGAAGTTCTAAATATTATTTTATATTATTTCTCTTCAAATATTTTAAATTTCCATAAAACCATAACCAAGTGCATTGTTATTTCAAACCATTTCAGCAAAGGGAACCATGCATAGTGTTGGTGGTAGTGATTCCGGTGCAGGACATTGGCCCTAAAAAGAGTATAAGTCATTTCCTTTGAAATTAAAATAACGTTAGCTACTATATTCTTCCTCTTTTATTTTATAAACTAATATTTATATATCTTAGTACTTAAAAAACCCAGTGAAAGCTAAACGTTTTCGTGGGCCTTATCTTATAGGAAGTTATGTAAAACCTTTGTAAAAATCAGGAAAGCAGAAAAAAAGCCTAAAGAAGAAAAGAGCCATCATCCCTAACCCCTCTGAAAGAGTTTAGGAATTGAGAATGAAGCAAGGTCCACATATTACTAGGCAAGACCAGCTTCATGGTGGCATTCTCTCAGTCATTTGCAACCAGCCAGTATCAACTCTTTAGTCTTGTAGGCACAAAAACCTGAATTATTTTAGGACATGGAGTGAGGCCTTTTCTTTTTTTTTTTTTTGAGACGGAGTTTCACTCTTGTTACCCAGGCTGGAGTGCAATGGTGCGATCTCAGCTCACCGCAACCTCCACCTCCTGGGTTCAGGCAATTCTCCTGCCTCAGCCTCCCAAGTAGCTGGGATTACAGGGACGTGCCACCATGCCCAGCTAATTTTTTGTATTTTTAGTAGAGACAGGTTTTCACCATGTTGACCAGGATGGTCTCAATCTCTTGAACTCGTGATCCACCCACCTCGGCCTCCCAAAGTGCTGGGATTACAGGCTTGAGCCATTGCGCCCGGCGAGGCCTTTTCTTAAGATAGATTCATATTAGCCAAGCTGGAAGTGAAGACCCTGGAAATGTTTCATTTGTTACTGAATACAAGGCCTCCAGCCACAGACTCCAGCCTGTTGGCCTCATATCATGGCCCTTCTACCCTGTGTGTGCATCCTTGGCTTCTGCCCTCGGAGTCACCTGCCATTTCCCCAGCACCACATTCCTTGAGCATTACACCTACGTTCATGGCTCCCTCAGCCTGGCAAGCCCGTGTCTCCTTCTTCACCCCCCAGACTCCAGCTAGAACACTGTCACTTGCCCGTGCTTTCTTCAGGCTCCTCAGATGAGAATGACTCATCCCTGCAAGCTTTGTGCACATCTTTTCTACCTTTTAGCCTAGTTTATACAGAGGCTCGACTCTTCCACTCTACATAAGCTCTTTGGAGACAGAACTGTCCCGATTCATCTCTTGCTGTCTCTTCAGCCTCCTATGCCTCATCTAGAGCTTTGCCAGCCCCACCACAGTCCCTCCGTACATTGGCTCATGGTGCTGCATTCATCTTTTTCAGGTGCATACCCAAACCACAGGTCTGCCTGACGACTTTTGATAAATTTGGATGTAGCCAATATGAATGTGTACCAAGACAGCTCGCGTGTGACCAGGTCCGAGATCCTGTTTGTGACACAGACCACATGGAGCACAGCAATCTCTGCACTTTATACCAAAGAGGAAAAAGCCTCTCTTACAAAGGCCCCTGCCAGGTACAGTGGTTTGGCTGACAAAACAAAGGACATTAGGGATAAGATTGGTTTATGATCTTTTACAGACGAATCAACAATAAGACCAGTTGAGGGTCTTCTGTGAATCCTGCCAAATCTGTAGCACCCAATCCTCTACCAGAAAAGAGGACTGGCTCCTTCTCCTGGCTCTGGAAGCTATCTCACTAGCGTGTGTACCTTTGCACATCTAGTGTACAAGCAAGAACGGAGAGTGGCTTCTTGTAGCCCACTCCTAGGAAAAGAACTTGAAGTTTCACACCCCTGGCACGGTCAGCACCGTTCTCACTTCCCATAGTTCTCTGGGCCCTCACTAAGAAACAAAGCAGGAAGAAGATGAGTTCAAACCAAGAAAAGTTTGCCCACTCTTCCCACATCAGCCCACCTCTCAAGGTACTGAAAAGTGATTGAAATTTTCTCTAAGACTTAATGTCTTTTTACATCAGCTTAGCTCTCCGTCTTTTAGGTTTGTGGAATCTGCATTTATGTTTTAAGAAAAAAAACCAAGGACAGTTCCTTTCGAGGCTTCTCACACGCACCACTGATTTTATGCTTGCCCCTCTCCCTGGGGCCCCACTTTGGGCCTAGCCTCCCCTGCCCACAACCAGCTAACACTTGACATAATTGCTTCACATTCTGTGGTCTTCATGGTTAGAAAAATTCCATCATGATGTCTCCCTGAAACATGCTTGTGTTTCTCTCAGAGCTTCTATGGTGTTTGCATTGATCCCGTCTACTCTGAATTCTCAATCTTTTACTTGTTCCCTTCTCCTGGCTGTGATTTTTCTCTGATCTATTCCTGACCAACTGTTGACTCCAAAGTCTGTCTACCCCACTGATCTCTCCACTCCTTCCTCTCCTTATCTCATACCCAGCATGAAATGACAAGACTTCTGCATTTGCATGAAGATTCATCTTGTTGTGTTCAAAGAAGCACTTCTGGGATACTAATAGAAGTCTGGGCAGAGCCAAAAGACCTGGCAGGAAAGATTTTTATCTCTTATCAGTCCACATGGAATGAGCACCCAGGTCCCAGAGAGGCTGAGAAAAGTAATCTTTTAGTTCATCTTGAGACACCCGTATTGCTCCCCACCCTACCCCCATTTAGCCCACCTCAGGAGCTTAAGAGGTCCCCATAATTTATATCTGTGTCTTTTTTCCTTCCTGAAAATAGGGAGGCGTGTTGTGTACTCTTGGTTAGGAAAGGTACACCATAGACATTTCCAGGCTAAATGTGATTTGTTTGCCCTCAGACCTTCTGCAGAGAGACCGAGCCTGTCTGTGGGCACAATGGTGAGACCTATAGCAGCGTATGTGCTGCCTACTCAGATCGCGTGGCAGTCGATTACTCTGGGGACTGCCAGGCTGTTGGGGTCCTCTCAGAGCACAGCTCCGTCACCGAGTGTGCCGCTGTCAAGTGTCCTTTGCTCTCAGCAGCTGGATGCAAACCCATCATCCCACCAGGTAGGCTGGTGTATCCCAGTGGGCAGGGGAGGACTGGGAAGATTTGCTTATCTGCCTCCAGAGAGTGACTCATTGAGAAGAGAGGTGACAGGTTCCTTTAAGTTTTTCAAAAAGTCTTGAAGGAATTCTTTTTTTTTTTTTTTTGAGCCGGAGTTTCACTCTTGTTATCCAGGCTGGAGTGCAATGGCGTGATCTCAGCTCACTGCAACCTCCGCATCCTGGGTTCAAGCAATTCTCTTGCCTCAGCCTCCCGAGCTGGGATTACAGGCAGGCACCACCACGCCCAGCTAATTTTTGTATTTTTAGTAGAGACGGGGTTTCGCCTTGTTGACCAGGACGGTCTCATCTCTCGACCTCGTGATCCGCCCGCTTCGGCCTCCCAAAGTACTGGGATTACAGGCGTGAGCCACTGCGCCCGGCCTGAAGAAATTCTTATGCTGATCATACTCATTACTTTGGGTTGATCTTAAAAACCTGGGGATTGCCTTAGATATCATCTGGTATCCTGCTATTTTAAAACAATACAGCAGCCTTTTCTCAAGCTAAATCTTACACTAAACACCAATATATAAACAGATAAATCAGTATTTAATTATGAAAATTTAGGATTATTAATTTGTGCATAATGTTTATTACAAAGGCAATGAATAATGAATTGCTAATTAATGAATAATTAAAATAGTTTTGATGAACACAAACATTTGAAATTGAGAGAAATAGAAGATAGTTGTTGTCTTAGATTGGCCTTAGCATCTAACTTAATTGTTTTAGTTGCATATAATCAGAAGAGTCTTGTTTTATTCAGACTGTTTTTAGCAGTAACAGTTTTTTTAAACAGCTTACCTCATAATCTCACACTCTTCAGTCAAACAGAAGTGGCAGAAGAGACTTTATTCCAAGTCTGCACAAAACAAGTTAATCTGGAGTCTAACAGGTTCATTCCTCCATCCATTATTCATCAAATGTTTACTTAGCTTCCACTATGTGCCAGACACTCCTCTGAGCACTGGGGATACAACAGTGAGCAAAACAAAGCCCTTTTCCTCCTGGAGACCGTGTTCTGAGGGAGGTGACAGACCAAACACAGGTTACCATGCAAATCTGCACTAAACCAGTTGGCAGCAAGTACGATGACACGAAATGAAGGGGAATCGGAGGGACCCAGAGCAGAGGGACTGCCAATAGACTGATTAAATCTCTGTTTTGTTAAAATACAGCATAATTTTACATTTGATTGTTCCATGTTTTGTTATAGGTTTTAATGGTTTAAAATGATTTTTTAAATTAAATTTAAATCAAACACTCATGGAACCCCTGAAACACCAACTCCCTTATTTTGCAGTCAGCAAAACAAGGCCTGGCAGAAGCGTTTGCCCAGAATCACACAGTGATTTTTGAGGCAGAGCAGGATCAGGCCCCAGGTCTCTTGAAAGGCCAGCTCTCTCTGTGCTATCTGCACCACGGCCTCCTCACTCTCAGGAGTGGTGAAGGATGAAAGCAAGAGTAAAGGAAGGATTCTGGTAAACGTAGAGATGAGAGGACCCCAGGCTGGTCAAGGTGCAGTCTTTGGGAAGGACACTGTAACTCTCCCGCCCAAAATGAAGGGCTGGATATTTCACTAAGGATTTTGAATTCTCTTTGTTTCTAATTCTGAACACACATAAAATGGTTTCTGTCATGCAGGTGCTTGTTGCCCATTATGTGCTGGGATGTTAAGAGTTTTATTTGACAAAGAAAAACTGGATACTATTGCTAAGGTAAATTGCTTTATATGCAGATGCTGTTGAAACATTATTGCTAAGCCTCTCAGTAATCCTAGAGAGTAGAATGTGTTGTCCCCATTCATAGATAGAGAAACTAATCTTCAGAAAAGCAGCTCTCCCAGGGCCATATGGCCCATAATCAGTAGGACGAGGGTTTGCACCCAGACGGTCTGACTCCAAAGCCCATGTTCCTCCCCTCTGCACTCTGGCTGTGCACATCACAGTCAGCCTGATCCTTTCTTTAAAAAGGTCCCTGCAGGTACAGTAAGCATAGGTGGGCCTGCAGGCAGACCCATGTAGCCAGACTGGTGGGTGCCCAGGTGGCTTCGAGGTCACCTCCCCTCACACCAGTCCCTGTGCCTCCTGAGAGGACCCTCTAGAGCCCTGCCTGTTCCCTGAATAGTTCTGCCCCTTTCTCTTTTCTGTACCATCACAGGGCTCCAGAAATGGTGCACCCAACACTTGCCATGACCTAGAGATTTATCCCCATTTAGATTACAACATCTGTATTTTTAAAAACCCTGTGGCTTCTCTACCTCAGAACAGTCACTTTTTAAAAAAGTGTTTCTGGTGAGGGTATTTATCTTCACTATAGAGCACCTCAGTCAGGCCAAAACCCGTTGTGATGGACTGGACACTCAGAATTTGGCCTAGCGAAGCTGTGGCAGGGCCTTCCCCTGAGGGTTCTATAGTCAAAAGAGCCTCCTCAGCTGGCAGCCCAAAACAAGGGAGCTTAGGCAGTCATAGGAATTCTTCTTTTATTCAGGTACTGGCATGTTTTCTCTTTCCAGGTAACAAATAAAAAGCCAATAACAGTTCTGGAAATACTTCAAAAAATCCGCATGCACGTGTCTGTCCCACAATGTGACGTGTTTGGATACTTCAGCATTGAATCAGAAATTGTGATCCTGATCATTCCCGTCGATCACTATCCAAAAGCTCTGCAGGTGAGTTCAGCGAATGTCCTGAACCCATCTTGTCACTTTCAAGTTTGGTGCACCTAGGAGGGGGTGGGCACAAACCATGACCGAGGAAGAATCAGGGGATCAGTGAGTGGAGGCATTTGGGAAGTTCAGTGGGGTAGGAGGGAGAAAAATAAGGCAGTCTCTAAAGGACTGAGCACTTTGCCAGCGGCTGAGACCTGATCCCACATTTGACAGTGGGATGCAGAGGAGTCAGGGGAGGGGAGGGGCTAAATACAGCAAATGGGAGTGTGCACAGCTGGAAGAGGTCCGAGAAATCACTGTCTCCAGTCCACTGACTACAGATGAGGCAGTGAGGCCCAAACCAGGGAAGGAGCTGGTGCAGGTTATGCCGTGATAAAGCCAGAAGAGACTCCAGTCTCCTGAGAGCTGTGCGCCCACTGCAGAGGAAGATGCCATCAGAGCTGGTCTTGTGGGCTCCAGTGTTTCTTCATCAGTCTAGAGACATATAGAACCCCACTCATGTAAACCCAAGTTTCAACATCAAATGCAGTGAGAGCTCAAGAGAAGGGAATGAATGCAAGCAGTCTGTGAATCACTAGGAAGCTCGTCTAGTCCGACTGTTTTCATTTTCATGTTTCAGTGAACATTGAAATTGTATTCCCTGTGACCCTACTTAACCATGTAAGGATAAAGTCTAAATGTGAGTGAGAGGTGTGGGTAACAGGAGTGGAAAATGAAAAACAGTGACTGATTAGGATAGTGGCATTGCGGATTATGCCCTGGCCTGCCCTGCCCTTTGAGATGGGGTCTTGCTGTATTCCCCAGTCTAGTCTTGAACTCCTGGGTTCAAGCTATGCTGTCATTGGCCTCCCAGAGTGCTAGGATTACAGGCATGAGCCACCACACTATAGTAAAATGTTACTTTGCATAAGAACAGGACAAAGAGAAAGTAAAGGCTCTCTGAGGCCACACTACTTGTAGGATATTTGTGGAATTTTCTGGCTTGACCTTTTCATGGGTACTGTGGTTTTATATTAAACGAATATTGTTTCTCCTCGCAGATTGAAGCCTGCAATAAAGAAGCTGAGAAGATTGAGTCCCTTATCAACTCTGACAGCCCGACTTTGGCATCCCATGTCCCTCTCTCTGCCCTCATCATTTCCCAAGTACAGGTCTCTAGCAGTGTGCCATCGGCCAGCATCAGAGCCAGACCTTTTTGCCACTCCTTCCTCCTTCCCCTCAGCCTGGGCCTTGCCTTGCACTTGCTCTGGACATAGAACTGACTGCCCGTGGAAGGCACAGAATGCTCCTCCATCTCACTCTCCTGCCTTGAGAAAGACATTCAAGACTGCTGGTTTGTAGTTCAATAGCGGCCAAGGAAAAGCACGTGTCACCTCTATTCACCACACAGTATTTTTTTTTTTAAATTTGCCAATATTAGTAGGATTTTTGTTTTGTTTTTACAAATGTTAAAATGTGTTGTTCCAAATACTAATGAAAAGAGGATGTCTCTTTCTGGTAGACCACTGCTGTATGATTTACATTTGCTCATCAGATGGGTCCCCCACTCTAAAACAAGCTTATTGATGGGAAATCAGATGACCACTTTTTAGAAAGATAACTCACTTTACTATCAGGTTCACGAACTTCATTTCAGAGTTCATTTTGAAGTATTAAGGTTCCCATTGCATTTGTTTTGTTTACAGATAATTACCTACTCTATCTAGAAGCTAGGAGTCCCAGTGAAGAGCCACTGCCATTATAGAATATGAAATATAAATAAAGCATCTTTGAAATTACTATGTAAATTATTAGGAAAATTTGCACTAAATTACAGAAATTTAATTAAGAACCCCAACTACTGTGTTATGCAAAAGCAAGCGATTAAATGACACTCATATAATTATATGTTGTAAATGACAGGCTCATTAGTCCTGGATTAGTGTTTGTGACTTTTGTGAAAGGGAGAAGTGACATTGCATCAAAGCATCTTGCATTATGCAATTTTTATATTAACCAGATATATATTCTTCGATAGTCATCCAAGTTAAATGTTTTTAAACATCAATCTTTAAACCAATTGCTGCTACTTATATAATTGCCAAAAAGTGAAATAATGAGTAGTTCATGTAAATAATACTTTATATTTCTATTTTATTATGAAGAAGGTGAATAGCCATATTTGTAAAATGACAATCATGTGTGTAAACCCAGTACTTTCCATTCATGAAAACACATTTGCTTTTTATGATACGTACAATGTAGATAAGTGTTCTGACTTTCTTTTTTGATATAGAAGTATAAAGAATTGTGGTTTAAATATTTAAAAGTGTCAGTATTAAAATGTTTGCATGTTGTCTAAGAAATTGAATACTTTGAATGTGTTTCACAGTTAGAAATAAGCTATTTGATGTAATACTTCTTGTGTATATGCACATGAACTTAGATTTTACATGAAGTATTTTTTCAGTATTATATGTACCCTCTGAAATACATAGGGATATGTGTGTTATACCAAAATGTTGCTGGAAAATGGGCACTTAAAGCTTTCAGAATATATCAGTGCTGATGTAGCATGTTTGTTGCAATTGCCTTTTTTCTGTATAAATGTCTTCAATGCAATATACTGGAAAGCTTTTTTATTTTAATAAAAATAATTTTTATATGATCATGCATGCTTCTAAGCAATGTTGACATTCAAAAATGAAACCACTGATCACACTTGGGTGAGCTGTGTCCTTTGCTCTGGGATAAGAAGTCATAGAAACTAGCTGGGCATGGTGGCACATGCCTGTGGTCCTATCTACTCGGGAGGCTGGAGAATCACTTGAACCTGGGAGGTGGAGGTTGCAGTGAGCCGAGATTGCACCACTGCACACCAACCTGTCTCACACCTGAGACAAAGTGAGACCCTGTCTCACACACAAAAAAAAGAAGTCATGGGGTGCTATTATCCCAAGCCAAGGGCCCTGAGAGAGCAGATCAGCTAGGACACAGTTGGTCAGCCCAGAGGGCAGGCAGTGACAGAGAGTCAAACACAAAGACCCCAGCTTTCAGCCTTCAGGACAGAGAGAGCTTCAGGCCTTCCAAGACCCAGGAGCATACTAGACAGTTCTCCCCACTGTGCTGGTCCTGATGTTCTAGTTCCAGGACACCCTTGGGGCAGAGAGACCATGGGAACATGGAGATGGAGGGCCAGCTGATGGAGGACCAGGGAAGTGGTACAGCTTAGGCTAAGTCCCCGAAACTTCAGTGGCTTACAACAGAGGCTTCTGTTTTGTTTCCTTCACACGTCCATTGCAGGTCAGCTGCCACACCTGATACTATCTTCACTCCAGACCCATTCTAGTATCCTCACAAAGGGGAGAAAAGAGACAGAGAGGACCACAAGCTGGCCACGAAGTCTGTGCTCAGAAGTGACACGGTCATTTCTTCCCACGTTTTACTGGCCAAAGCAAGTCACAGGGCCACTCCAGAGTTCGAAGGGTAGGGATGCACAGTCTTCCCACGGTGTTTATGTGTGCGTTGAGGGAAGGACAGCAAGTATTCTGAATAACACAGTCTATCATAGAGGTCTTTTCTCATCAGGATAGGACTGACAAGATGTTTTATTAGAAAAGTAGATGTTCCCAACTTGGTCAACATAGCAAGAACCCATCTCAAAAAATACAGTGGTGTGTACCTGTAGTCCCAGCTACTTAGGAGGCTGAGACAGGAGGATCAGTTGAGCCCAGGAATTCAAGGATATTACAGTGAGCTATGACCATGCCGCTGCACTCCAGCCTGGGCAACAGAGCAAGACCCTGTCCCTAAAAAGTAATAACAATTTAAAAATTCTTTAAAAGAAGTTTATGTTTGATGGTCTGGAAAGGAAGTAAGAGAAATGAGAAGGGTACTTGGGTGGGGGAGGGGGAGGGGGGTATAGGAAGGGAAATAAAGATCTAAAGGCTGATCCTGTTCTGGAGATACAATCATAAAAACTTTGAGAATAGTATTGGGGGCAGGGCACAATGGCTCACACATATAATCTCACACTTTGGACAGCCAAGGCTGGAAGTGGGAATGGCACTGAGGAGCCACACACACAGGAGTTGGAAACCAGCCTGGCCAATATGGTGAAACCCCATCTCTACTAAAAATACAAAAATTATCTGGTCATGGTGGTGGGCGCCTATAATCCCAGCTACTCAGGCTGAGGTAGGAGAATCGCTTGAACCCAGGAGGTGGAGGTTGCAGTGAGTCAAGATTTTGCCACTGCACTCCAGCCTGAGTGACAGAGCAAGACTTCTTCTCAAAATAAAATAAATAAATAACCATCTTTCATATTTCAGGCTATTTTAGGAAAATTTTAAGAGACATCAGAGGAGAATCTTCTCCCTCTAGACTCCAAATTTTAATAGGCTATTTATAAGTCTATGCATGTAAGATTCAGAATTCTAAGATACAGATATCGATAAGAAGAGACTTCTTGGCTGGGTGAAGTGGATCACGAGGTCAGGAGTTCAAGACCAGACTGGTCAAGATGGTGAAACCCTGTCTCTACTAAAAATACAAAAATTAGCTGGGCATGGTGGCATGTACCTGTAATCCCAGCTACTTGGGAGGCTGAGGCAAGAGAATTGCTTGAGCCCAGGAGGCAGAGGCTGCAGTGAGCCAAGATCATATCGCTGTACTTCAGCCTGGGTGACAGAGCAAGACTCCATCTCGAAAAATAAAAATAAAAAAGCAGAACCCAGGTCTAACTGAAAACCTATGTACCTATTTATCATGCTGCTTATTTTCCTCTAAATATATCTTTGGCTGCATCCCATTTATTTTCTGAGTACAGTAGTAAAGAGAGCATAACGGGATAAAATAAGGAGACTTTCTGCCATTTTTTTTTTTATTCCACTTTTCTAGTTGCCATGGCCTTTCACTCACTGGCTATCACAGTGACTTTTCATTCCAAAAACCTCTGCCAATGAAGAGCCAAAGACTGGAGGGCTTAAACCATAGTTCGTTTCATAAACTAGTTTGGGAAATAATTCATAATGATGTAAGAGCTTAGACACTGAGAAGGGGCTGATTCATGGGGTGCAGCATATTCTGGGGAAACAGACTTAGGACAGAAACAAAATTTCCCCTTTTAAGAATGGAAATAACAATTGACAATGGCTGGTTTCTGGCTTTTCAGCGTGTGATAGAGTCTCTATTTGAATGTAAAAGACCCTGTCTAACTCTGACAGCTTGGGGGTTTTGGGGGTGTGGGAAATTCCTTTGTTCTATTGTTGTTTTTTGGATTTTTTTTTTTTTAAGACAGAGTCTCTCTGTTGCCAGGCTGGAGTGCAGTGGCGCAATCTCGGCTCACTGCAACCTCCACCTCCTGGGTTCAAGCAATCCTGTACCTCAGCCTCCTGAGTAGCTGAGACTACAGGACCGAATCCCCACGCCTGGTTAATTTTTTGTATTTTTAGTTGAGACGGGGTTTCACCATATTGGCTAGGTTGGTTTCAGACTCCTGACATCAGGTGATCTGCCTGCCTCAGCCTCCCAAAGTGCTGGGATTACAGGCGTGAGCCACTGCGCCTGGCCCTCCATTCTGTTTCTGGGTGGTTGTGTGAAGGCGTGTGACTCAGGCTCAGCCAGATGGATGCACTTGCCTAAGCATCCGAGTCTATAGGCTACGACTCAAAGGTGTGGCGAGGAGCCCGGAAAGATTCTGAATTTATCCCAAACAAACTGAAGTAGGTCTGAGTTTCCTTGAGTGTGTAAGTTAAGTTTTCTACCAGCAGTAGAGTTCGGGCTTGCTCTAAATAGAGAACGTTACCTTTTTACAATCAAAATTGTGACTGTGAACTATTACACACATGAAAATAAGCAGCACAGGCTGGGCGCGGTGGCTCACGCCTGTAATCCTAGCACTTTGTGAGGCCAAGGTGGGTGGATCCCCTGAGGTCAGGAGTTCAGGATCAGCCTGCTTAACATGGTGAAACCCTGTCTCTACTAAAAATGCAAATATTAGCTGGGTCTGTTGGTGGGCACCTGTAATCCCAGCTACTCAGGAGGCTGAGGCAGGAGAATCACTTGAACCCAGAAGGTGGAGGTTGCAGTGAGCCCAAATAGTGCCACTGCACTCCAGCATGGGTGACAGAGCGGGACTCCGTTTCAAAAATAAAAATAAAAATAAAGAAATGTGTTATTAGGTGATTTCGTTGTGCAAACATCAGAGAGTGTACTCACACCAACCTAAATGCTGTAGCTTACTATGCACCAAGGCTATGTAGTATAGCCTGTTGCTCCTTGGCACAAGTGTGCACAGCAAGTCACTGTACTGAATGCTGTCAGTACAATGGTAAACGTTTATATATATAAACCGATCTAAACATAGAAAAATAGTAAAAGTATGGTATCATGTCTCTTGGGGCTACCATGGTATATGTGGTCAGCATTGACTGAAATGTCATTATGCATGACTGTACTAAACACAGTTAAGTGTAATTGCCTGACATGAAAGGAATAGAGAGAGCAGTGCCCAGCCATTGCCCTGCCGGACATTCGAAAGCCCTTGATATTACAAATTCTAGCCTTATAATCAGCGGGTCAGTTCACTTCAGTGCCCACCGATTGAAAAGCCTTAAAATTCGCTTCCTTCATTTGAGGTGTACTGAGCCCCTTCCCCAGAAATGAGGTCTGCGGGAAGTCTAGCACAGGTGACTCGGGCTGTGCTGTCAAGTCAGTGCTCTGGTACCACGGGGCAGGGGCCATGGGTGGGACCCAGTCTCCCCAGTACCGGGTGTGTGCTGCCCCCAGGGGCAGGAGAGGTCAGGGCACCCGGAAGTTGGAAAGACCGGCCGACCCTGAGGGATGGGCTGCGGCGGAATGGTGGCTCCAGGGCCAGCACTCCCGGCGGAGGGACTGCCTGAGGAAAGGCAGGAAGGCGCGAAATCCCAGAACATGGTTGGGGAATGGTAAGAAATCTAGTTTGACTGGCGTACGGGGAAAAGGTGGGGCGTTGGGGAGACAGGTCTGGGGTCAGACAGTAGGGTGGGGAATTGGCGTGGTCTGGGAGGTTATGAGGGGCGAGTGGACGGGTTAGAGGCGGCCGCGCTTCCACCCCTACTGGCAGTAGAGGGCGTGTCCTGGGAGAGGAGCGTCCCCCTCCCCGGACCAGCCGCCCTCTGGGGCCCCGGGGTCACCCGGGATGGGGGCACACCCCGAGGCTGCTGTGTCGAGTCAGGCCGCGGCAGGGAGAGGCCGCCCCCTGGTGGCGCCAGCCGGAACGCCCCTCGTGCCGCGACCCTGCGCCCCGCTGTCAATGCCTCGCGTCGGCGCGGAGCAGCCATGCGGAGCCCAGCAGGCGCGGGCTTCCCCACGCGTCCCGGGGAAGGAACAGGCCAGGACGGGATCCGGGAGGCCTGGGCTCCGCAGCCGCATCCGAGAAGCCCTGGGTAGTCGCGGCGCTGCTTCCCCGGGGCGAGCTCTCCGGGCGGCCCGCGGGATGGCCACGGGCGCCTCCACCCGCAGCTGTCGCTCCTTATAAGGCGGGGGCCGGGCGGCGCCGGGGGAGGGGCCGCGGCTTCAGCCCGGTCCTGGGCTCCCGGGCAGCGTTGGGCCGGGGGAGCGCAGTGCAGCGCAGCCGCTGGGAGTGAGGAGCGCGCCTAGCCGGCCATGGGCAAGTCAGGTGAGTCCGCGGGCACGCCCGCTGCAGCATGGCCAGGAGCCCCGCGCTCCCGGACCTCGCGTCTCCTTCGCCTGCCGCAAGCCGGGTCCTGAGGAGTGCGGGACGCGGCTGCGAGCGCCCTGCGGGAGCCCGGGCTGCGGGTGGAGGGCGCGCGGGCGGAGCTCCCTGGCGGGGTTTCCGGGCAGCCCGGGGGGAAGGCGAGCCTGAGGGAGGCCCGCGGGAGAGCCGCGAATCGCGCCAGGGAGGGCTTCCCGACCCTGAGGGGCTGCGCTCCGCGGCCCGCCAAGGCGTGGCTTCTGCTTTGTTTGAGGAGGCCAGAGTTGGAGTTGGAAAAGCCACCAAAGTGTGACAGCCTGTCTCGCTGCAAAGCGGCTTGCCCACTCGGCCGTCCCGAGAACAGCCCTGAGCATCACCCTCACCCTTTTGTTGTTCCTCCTCTCCCGAGCACCCTCGCCGTTGCGGGCTCCCCGTGTGCCAGGCTCGGCCTGGCTCCCTTTCTCCTGGGGCACCCCATCCTCTGCACTGTGGTCATCGGAATGAACTTTCTACAACATAGTTCTCCTCCTGTCGCTCCTAACACCTTCCTCACCATAGTCCTCAGAGTGAAAGGACACACTCCAGACCTGTCTTCAGGCCCCTGGGAGTGGGTCACCAGTCCTTACCTGAGCCCTGCACTACAGCTGTGCCAAGGCTGATGCACAGGTCCCTTCTCCTGGGTTTCCTTGCCCTGGCCTCACCACCCCCACTCTCAGCCTGAAAATTATCTCCCAACCTCCCCCACCCCCCACCCCCACCCCCCACCCCCATCCCCCACCCCCAACCCCCAACCCCCCCGCCCCCCCACACACACACCCCCCACCACGCTCCATCCCTCTAGGTTCAGCTCCTGTGCTGGAGCCCGTTCGTGATTCCTCACCCCTCATCAGCCACCCCCCACCCCAGGAAGTACCCAACCTGGTGCTTTCCTCGCTGCAGCCCTTCCTGCAGTGGGCTGGGGACAAGAGTTCAGCCATTTGCCCAGGCACGGTGGCTCACACCTGTAATCCCAGCACTTTGGAAGGCCGAGGCAGGCAGATCACCTCAGATTAGGAGTTCGAGACCAGCCTGACCAACATGGAGAAACCCATCTCTACTAAAAATACAAAATTAGCCAGGCGTGGTGGCGCATGCCTGTAGTCCCAGCCACTTCGGAGGCTGAGGCAGAAGAGTCGCTTAAACTTGGGAGGCAGAGGTTGTGGTGAGCCAAGATCTTGCCATTGCATTCCAGCCTAGGCAATAAGAGCAAAACTCCGTCTCAAAAAAAAAAAAAAGAGAGAGAGTTCAGCCATAGACCTGCTTTCCACCCAGTCCTCACTCCTAACAGCCAGGGGCCGTTTATCTCAGCATAGCTCCTGCCTCACAGGAGGCTCTTAGGGAACAGCTGTTGAACAGGATTCTGAAATCCTGCTTCATCTGGATTGTCCATCTCAGATGAGTAAGGCTAGGTCCCTTCTAGGATCTGTCCTCCAGAATCTGGACTCAGGAGATGCCAGTTCTGGGAGCAAGTGACTTTCCCTGACCTTGGTCCTAACCAACCTTCCTACATCCTACGCTGCAGAGGCAGGTCTGGCTTTTGGCCCTGGCCTAGCTAATCACTTGCTGTGTGATACTCAGCACGCCTCTTTCCCTCTGTGCCTCCCTGTCTGTACAATGAGGGTGGCCGTTATGAGCCCGGGGTTCTTCACCACATTGAAAGGTGACATAATGGGTTACCATTTAGTTAACAGGATGACAGGTGGTGATGGGGCCGAAGTATGGCAGATTAGAGCAAGACTTTTGAGTTATCTACTTGGGAAATCAACTCCTTTCTCTGTAGATTTAAGAGAAAATCTACAAATTCTCTGAGGCTACATCTTAATCAGTTGTTTCCATCATCTTCTGTAAGGCACGGTTTTCCAGAACTGCTCATATTCGGCCTTGTGCCCATTCTTCTGTGTGTTCGTCCCTCCCGCCCTTGCACCATCTAGCAGCTCTGAATCAAGCTGTGGAACCAGTGCTGGGGCGTGCATCCACTTAGATTGTGAAAGGAATACATAAAGCTATGTAGGGGATAGACAGGCACTGTCTGGCTGGAGTAAGAGGTGGGAAATGATCCAAACCACAAGACAGGTGCTGGTCAAGGGCGGGTGGTGGGAGCTCAAGGTGAGGAGACTACTCTGCATGGGAGCCGGTGAGGGTCCCTGGAGCATGTCAAATCCCAGAGAGTCTTGGGAATTTAGACTTCATCTTACAGATCCTGGGGTGTCATGGAAAGGCACCCATCTGAAAGCAGCGGGACTAGAGCTTTGCCAGGGTGTAGGGTGAATCGGATGGTTGGAGAGAGGGTGGAGGAAGGATGGGGGAGACTACTGCAGTCACACAGACCAGAGATGATGGAGGCATTTAGGGCAGGGTGGAGGCTGGAGAAGAGGATGGGATGGATTTGTGAGATGGTGGCCTTGGGCAGACTTGGTGACAACTTAATGTGAAGCAGAGGAAAGACTCAGAGGCCTGCATGATGGGGTGATGGTTTCTATGCCTGGAGATGCAGGTTTAGAAGGAAGGTTTGGGCAGGTTTCAGAGGAAGATTACTTCTCACTTAGGAGAGGAAGAGGCCAGTGGCAGAAGGCAGGTTAGTGTTGGTTGAGTCAGAGGCCACCTCCGCCCCTAACATAGACACACACACCCAGGGACCTTCCAGAATTCTGACCCAGACCTTTCTCCCTCATAGTCATGTGCATTTTATTTATCTCCCCCACCCAACAAGAAAACTGAGAACGCCCAGAATAGTATTAATATCTGGCTCTCCTAGGGTTCCTAAAAGCAAATGACTTTTCTGGGTGACCCAGTGCCCAATGGGCCTTCAACACAAGGCCAACCTTGAAGTTGCAGCCCATCAGCCCAGGGCTGCTGTCTGTGCCCACAGGGCAGGTGGCACTCACAGGGCCTCTGTGTGCTTCCATAAAGATCATCATAAGGAATCAGTCCCTGCCCCTTCTGGGCCTCAGTTTCCTCCTCACTGCACAGCACGCAGTCTCTTTTTCATCCTTAACCTCAGATACACCCCAGAGCTGCTTGGCATTATAGACATTATTGTAAAATCATCACACACCTGGCACAACTGAAATTCCAGAAGATGCTTGACTCAGTGCTCAGAGACTCCCAGGTCCTGCTCCCAGTCCTGGTCTGTCTGCTGGGCCTCGGTGTGCAGCAAGTGTAACGGGAAAGGCAATGACCTTGGGCTCAGTGGAAGCCTCTTGTCCCTAATACTGGTGACATCCATGATTAATCTTCAACTGCATGTTAGGCATAGAGCTCGGTATTTTCTATGTCACCATATTTGTGACAACACAGCCAGGCAGTTATTACCAACTCATTCTATAGATTGACAGAGGTTGAGTGCCTTGCCCAAGCTCACACACTGACTGGTAAGCAAACCCAGGGATTTGGACCCAGCTCTTGAACTCCCCCACTGTGTCCTGTCCTCTCTCCCACACCTGCGCTGACACCCTGCTTCCTGCCAGCCTGAACTCTAGCCCAGGGGGGACCTCCACACATCCTCTCATCAACTCGAAGAATATTAGTGGCCCTCCATCCATCTAGTGCCAGAGGCAATCAGACCAGAGAGTCCTTTAGGGACCAATGAGCCCAGGGGTTTCTTACTGAGTGGGACCCTCAGGTCTCTGCAGGGAGAGGCTGTGTGGGCGAAGCCAACCCCAGCAGTTTCATTTTCGTCTGTTGCTTTTATTGAAGGTTTCCTTCAAAGGAAGGGTTTCCCTGCTTTGAAGACATTATGAAAACCACAGATGGCATCCTTCCTTCACACACAGATGGGGAACCTGAGGCCCAGAGGAGCAGGGATGTGCCTGAGTGATGGCAGGCAGGGCTGGAAAACCACAGCCTCCCCTTCAATTACAGCCACTCTCTATGGAGACGGACAGCCCGGAGGAGGCGGGAGGGGGGGTGCCTTGTTCCCGTAACCAATTGAGCAACTCCTTACAGACATCGTTCTTGCCATTTGAAAAAGAGGAAGCAATATATAAACTGGAGAGTGTGGGAGATTTGGGGCAGGGGAGTGGGTGAAGAGAGGGGTGTTCTTAGATGTGGCTCTAAGATGGACTCACTGTGTGACTTTGGACAATCCTCATGCCCCCACCATCCAAAGGCCTCAGTTTCCTCATCTGTATTGAAGAGAGGAATCTGTCCCAGTGTCTTCACTGTGCTGGAGTGAGAACCTCATTCATTTGTTCACTTACTCATTCACTTAGCAAATATCCGAGCTTGGGGGACTGAAAAAGGCTATCAAAGGTCAGTGTAAAGGCAGAGCAGGAGGGGACTTGACCCGGAAGCAACAGGAACAGGTTCTTCCAAAGCCAAAGCCCCAAAGGTTTCTGTTCCTGTCCAATGGTAATAATAATAATTATGATTGGCATTTAATAACTGTTCATTATATTCCAGAACAGTTCTAAAGTATTTACATAGATTAATTCATGTAACCCTCACTACAGCCTTGTGAGGTTCCCATTTTATGTATGGGGAAAGGAGGCACAACGTGTTTAGCAGCGCGTCAAGAATCACATGGCCATTAAAAGGGAGATCAGGGATTTGCCCATTGAAATTCCAGAACTGGCTTAAAGAGTAGAAGTTACCCAGCTGAAATTCATTCATTCTTTTTTTTTTTTCCTTAAACTGTCAGCTTTTTATTCTTTCTTCCTGATAAACAAGCAAAACCAGCTTTGCCCCAAAGGTGGAACCGCATTGCTTTTCAGCCTTTTGCCAACAGGGCAGAGGGGCCTATTCATAATTCCTGCCCAGGGCCCTGACAGTCACTGGCTCTTTCATAAGGGGCCTGGAGAGGGCAGGGGAGTGAGTCAGGCTTGGCTCAGGGAGGCCTCAGAAGAGGACGATGCTTGGGGGGAGACCCTTTCTCAGTCAAAAGTTTAAATGGTAGAGGAGGGGTACAGACCTCCTCAGAATCTTTTTTTTTTCCCTGAAACAAGGTCTTGCTCTGTCACCCGGGCTGAAGTGCAGTGGTACAATCATGGCTCACTGCAGCCTTGACCTTCTAGGCTCAAGCGATCCTCCCATCTCAGTCTCCTGAGTAGCTGGGCCACAGGCATGGGCCACCACACATGGCTATTTTTTTTATATATATACTCCTCAGAATCTTTACAGAGCCTCCAGCAGTAAAGGCTTGGCCTCCAGAAGGACCTTTGAGAGCCCAACACAGCCCCACCTAGGACACCTACACCCTCCACCCCAGCAGAGACAGCCCAGCCCCTTCCCTCAGCCCCAGGGAGCCAGGCCTAGGCAGCTCCTGCTTCCCTTTAGCAGCTTGACCTTTATTTTAAGCCCCAAATCTGGCCCCCTGGTAACCTGCACTCTGCAGTCCTTCATTTCCTCCAGGGTCCTTCAGCCAGGTGTGCCTGGAAAGGGCTTGGCACAGAGGAGGCTCTTGAGAAGGCTTTGTTCTTCTCTCCTCTTCTTTCCTTTCTGCTCCCTTCAGAGATCGGAAGGCAGTGACCTCCCCTGTGTCTTTTCTTCTGCTGCTTTCCTCAGCTGTGCCTGAGCCTGATCCTCCTCCCAGACCTCCTCAGTCACTCCCTGTCTCTTTCTATCATTCCCTTTGTCTCCCATGACCCTGAGGAGGAGTGGGAGCTTAGGACAGGGCTTTGCTTAGGATCTGGACTAGCTGTGGGAATTTGGACAGGTAACTTCCCTTCTCAAGCCTCAGTTTCCTAATTAAAAAGAAAAAACCATGGGTAAGTCCATGGCAGCTCCCACAGAAGGTGGCAAAAAGTAAGATCATGCATAGGCCCAGCACCCAAACATGGCTGGCAGAGAGCAGGAGACAGCAGGCTCAGGACGGGTGGGCGTGCCTCTCCCTCATTCCCCAGGGTTGGCGCTCTGAGGCCCTGTGGCCTTTTCAGCCTCGGTTTGCCCTCCTACAAAATGAAGACGTTGTCCCTGCCCTTCCCCCATTGCAGGGTGGCTGGAAGGGCCCTCCCTGCCTAACTGGCAGATGGACGGTTTTGCTTTGACTTTTTTTCCTTGTATTTATCTGTATACTTGGTTTTTTCTACAGTGGTGGGGTGTGCCTTTTGCTAGGTGTGGCTGCCACTGATAACTTTGCCTCCCTGGGGCAGAGGTTCTCTCAGAGGAGCCACCTGGGCTAGGACTGGCTGCCTCAGTAGGAGGGGACTCCTGGAGCTGCCCAAGTGGGAGGGCTTTATGCCTCCCAGCCACAAGCAGGGAGAGAGGGCTCCCAGCTGATTACCAGAAAGACCTGGCCCCTTCTAGAGAACCCTGGCCCTGGGGTCTGGTGTTGGCAGACACAGTGCCTAGCTGCAGCTTCTGGGCAGTGAGTTTTGCTTGGACACAGGAACTTTCACTTTTGTTTCTTTTTACTTCCCACATTCTGGGAGTGCAGTGACCTAGTTTTTAGCAGACCTTATATGTCTCTCTGCCGAGGAGACGAGAGCCTACAGCACCATGGAATCCAGTACAAACTGACCCTAGCACTCAGGCTACTTTAAACTGGCTTCCCCTTAGCTAGCCACCCACTCCCCTATCTCCCTCTCCTCCTCAGAGGCCCAGGAGACACTTGGTCCTTTAGGATGGGCCTGGCCAACGCTGCCACTCAGATGGGGACCCTCAGTCACCTTGGCGGTGTCACCCATATGTGCCCTTGCCTGCACACTCACTCGTTCTGATCAGCGTCTGCTGAGAAGCTTGGGAAACCTCTGCAAGTCTTGGACCAGTTGTTCATCTTGTCTCCTCTCACTCCCACCCTAGTAGGACCTTATGGGATCTCAGGATTGGAAGGGACTTGAAGATCCTCTGACCCAGGGCCTGAGTCCCTCCAAGAGGGGCTCACCTGCTTGAATGCCTTCAGTGGTAGAGAGCTCCTACCTTGTGAGGTAGCTACTTTCAGTCATCAGAAAGCTCTGACTAGGAAAGGTCTTTCTTAGGCTGAGCTGAAATCTGTCATCCTGTCCCTTCCACCTGCTGGCCCCGGCCTTTCCCTCTGGGGCCCCAGAATTCATCAGGGGCCTCTACCATGTCTTCCAGAGGCTGATCCTCTCCAGGCTGAACATCTTCCATCCTTGTACCCATTCTTCATTAGACCCCACTTCCAGCCTCAACACACCTCTAATCACCACTGCCTCTTGCACAAAGCAGGGACTGGGCGGGGAAAGCAGCCTACGGCCCGAGAACCCATGGGTTCCTGGTAGCCATGCTACCCGGCTGACTCTTAAACTGTGGTCAACAAGACCCCCATCTGGGCCCCATGAGTTGCCGTGGTTCCTGCCATTTCCCTGTGAGATATTCTTTAAAAGCCTCTCTGACTCCTTATCCCAAATACCACATTAACATGCTAACCCTGAAATCTTTTTATCATGGTAAAAGGTATAACATAAAATGTATTGTCTTAACCATTTTTAAGTGTATAGTTCTGTAGTAGTAAGTATATTTACATTGTTATGCAACAGAGCTCCAGAACTTTTTTATGTTGCAAAACGGAAACTCTATACATGTTAAAACACTTCTGCCTTTTCTCCTCTCCGCTGTAGACCTGAAATCTTTGTTTTTCCTGTTGGCAAGAGCTTGGCATGCCTGCAGCCAGGAAGTCCTGATACTTCAGGTTGTAGCTCCACCCTCTGCCTTAATGCCTGTCCCCATGATCAGTTTCTACCTCCATGCCAATGTCATCACTTTGTCTCCCCATCTCTGCCTGTCAACCAAAACCTCACAAATCTTGGGGTTCAGAGCTGCCATCATCCCTGCGCTGCCTACATTACTGTGACTGGACCTCACTGGACAGCCTCACTGAACCCAAGTTCTAGAGCTTGGTCCACATGCTCTTTAAGAGTCCACTTTCTGCCGGGCGCGGTGGCTCAAGCCTGTAATCCCAGCACTTTGGGAGGCCGAGGCGGGTGGATCACAAGGTCAAGAGATCGAGACCATCCTGGTCAACATGGTGAAACCCCGTCTCTACTAAAAATACAAAAAATTAGCTGGGCATGGTGGTGCGTGCCTGTAATCCCAGCTACTCAGGAGGCTGAGTCTGGAGAATTGCCTGAACCCAGGAGGCAGAGGTTGCGGTGAGCCGAGATTGCGCCATTGCACTCCAGCCTGGGTAACAAGAGCGAAACTCCATCTCAAAAAAAAAAAAAAAAGAGTCCACTTCCTGTTTATCAGAAGGCCCTTGGACAGCTCCACGATGCAGGTATGACCTGCAGGTATCTTCACCTCCTGGGTCTTTAGCTTCTGAGTCTGCAGCCCCCTACTCCCCTGAAGGCAAGCCCTGGGTCTTCTTTCCCTCATGGCCTCTTAGAAATGTCATGGGATTTGACTTGGCCCAGGAGACAAGGGAGATCTGGCTATGAGGAAAGGGACAAGGGCTCCCTGTTGCATCATCTCCTCAGCCTTAGGTGAAAGGCAGCAGAGAAGAAGAAAGGCACTGGTGAATGTGACGAAGAGCATGGCACTTCCCTTATGGTTCACACCCTTCCTGCCACTACCCACAGCCATCTTTGAGGGACAGGCCTCTGTCCTGATGGGACCAATTTAGCATAAGGGCCCTCTGTGGCCCTCACTCAGAACCCATCCAGCTCACCCCCATTTCCACAGAAGGGAACTCCCAGATTCCTGAGTATGGTGCTCAGTGTCTTCATCATAGTCTGGCTGGTTAGCTCCTGTTCAGACATTTTTGGGGCCTTATATCAGGAGTTGCCTCCTTCCTGATCCCATGTTAGGTTAATCTCCAAGTTCCTTTTGCACCTGTGCTTACCTGCATCTTGGCACCTATCACATGACTAGTGTCTGTTTACAAGGCTGCTTCCCTTCTGTATGTAAGCTCTTTGAGGGCAGCACATGGCTGTCTTATCTCTGGACCCTTAGCACACAATGTGGGACATGGCACAGAAGCACTCAGAGCAGATGAACAGATGAATAGGGATAGATGGATGGGTCTTGGATGAATGGTATGGATAAATGATGCTGGATGGATGGGTACTGTTAGATGGATGGCAATGTCGCATGGATAGATGTATGGAAGGTATTGGATGGGTGGATGGAGGGAGGGACGGAGGGAAGATGTTGGACGGGTGGATGATGTTGGATGAATGGTAGATGATAGATGAATGGAAGATACTGGATAGACGGATGGAGAATGTTGGATGGATGGATGGGGATTATTTCAGATCCAGATTGGTGTGGCTTCTGTTCACTATTGATCTTGCTTGCTTTTGGCTTCGCCGACTTATTTTCTCCCTACCCACAGCCTCCTTGACTTTGCCCTTTCTGAGATCATGACTTAATTGAGCATGGGCTTCACTTCTTCCCCAAGTGCAGCCCTGGGCCTGCTGGTCACATCACTCACCCTCCCACCACCTCCACTTCCTTTGTGACACTCTTCTCCTATTCTGTGTCTTAATCCATTTTCTGCTGCTATAGAAGACCACCACAGACTGGGTAATTTATGGAAAAAAAAATTATTTGGCTCACAGTTCTGGAGGCTGGGAAGTCCAAGAGCCTGGCATTGGCATCTGGCTAGGCCCTTGAGCTGCATTATCCCATGAAAGAGCAGAAGGACAAGTAAATACTCAGACAGGGAGAAGATCAGGCCAAACTCATTCTTTTATCAGGAGCCCAGTCCTGTGATAATGCCCTCTAATCACCTCTTAAAGATCTCACTTTTCAACACTGTTATACTGACAATTAAATTTTAGCATGAGTTTTGGAGGGGACATTAAAACCAAAGCATTCTGTCCCTGGCTCCCCAAAACTTATGTCCTTCCCGCATACAAAATACATTCATTCCATCCCAATAGTCCCAAGTTTTAACTGGTTCCAGCACCAACAGCCAAAGTCTCATCTAAATCAGATAAGGGTGAGATTCAAGGTACAATTCACCCTGAGACATATTCCTTCCAGCTGTGAGCCTGTGAAATCAAAACAAGTGATCTACTCCAAAATCCAGTGGTAGGACAGGCATAGTATAGATATTCTCATTCCAAAAGGGAGAAACAGGAAAGAAGGTTACTGGTCCCAAGTAAATCCATAACCCAACAGGGAAAACATTAAATCTTGAGGCTAGAGAATAATCCCCCTTTTTTTTTTTTTTGAGACAGAGTTTCACTCTTGTTACCCAGGCTGGCGTGCAATGGCGCAATCTCGGCTCACCGCAACCTCCGCCTCCCGGGTTCAGGCAATTCTCCTGCCTCAGCCTCCTGAGTAGCTGGGATTACAGGCACGCGCCACCATGCCCAGCTAATTTTTTTTGTATTTTTAGTAGAGACGGGGTTTCACCATGTTGACCAGGTTGGTCTCGATCTCTCGACCTTGTGATCCACCCGCCTCGGCCTCCCAAAGTGCTGGGATTACAGGCTTGAGCCACCGCGCCCGGCGAGAATAATCCCCTTTGATTCCATCTCCTGCATCCTGGGTACACTGGATGGGAGCTTGGCCCCAGGGCCTCAGGCAGCCCCACCCCCATGGCCTGTGGGGCTTTCCATGCTTCAGCTCTCTCAGGTCGGCACCTCCTGCTTGCAACCTTCCCAGGCTGGCGTTGCCTGCTGGTAGCTCCACAGTTCTGGAGTCTTGTGGGTTGCTGCATTTCTACAGCTCCACTAGACACTGTCCTAGTGGGGACTCTGTGGTGGCTCTGCCCTGCAGTAGGTTTCTACGTGGGTCCCCAGCTTACCTGATTGGATGGTGCCACCCACATTGAGGGTGGATATTCCCTACTCAAACTCACACACCAGTGTCCTCTGGAAGCACCCTCACAGACACACCCCAAAATAATGCTTTACCAATTCTCAAGGTATTCCTTAATTCAGTCAAGTTGGCACCTGAAACTCACCTTCACACTCCACTTTCCCAGGGCTGTCCTTCCTTTGTCCTTTTTGTCTGTCCCTCTGTCTCCTTGGCTTCACCCACCCAGCATAGGCACCCTCCTCCCCAGCCAGGATGCCTCTTTCTGGGCTCCCAGCTCTGGCTCAGTCTAGTCCCCACTGCTCTCCCTAGGTCCAGCCTGAGATACCTGGTCTCCTTCAGATAGTTTACTTCCAAAGTCCCGTTGCTGACTGTCCAGGACCCCAAATCTCCTCTGTTTCTGTGCATCCTCCACTCAGCAGCCAGCAGGGTTTTTGAGAAACATACAGAGCTCACTGCCCTGCTCCCTTTCAGTGACTTCTCATTGCTTTGGATAAAGATCCAAATCCCTAACATGACCCATAAGGCCCCATATGATCCACGGGCATTAGATGTACAGAGATGTGGAGCGCGATGGTGGGTAGGGTGAGCAGCAGCGTGGAGCAAGGCCACTTGGCTGGGGTGCCAGGTGTCAGAGGGAGCAGCAGCCTTTGGGTGTGGCCTGAGGTTTGAGCTGAGTGTTGCTTTCAGCATGCAATTAGACTTTGGGTGAGTCTTTTCTCTGCACTGAGCCATTCTCCATTTTGCAATCATTCCAGCTTCCAAACAGTTTCATAATGAGGTCCTGAAGGCCCACAATGAGTACCGGCAGAAGCACGGCGTCCCCCCACTGAAGCTCTGCAAGAAGCTCAACCGGGAGGCTCAACAGTGAGTCCCCTAGCACATCTGGTTGACTCGGGCCCTTCATGTGCCACTGCTGCAGTCACAAAGGGGCCCTGTGGCCAGAAGCAGTGGCTCATGCCTGTAATTCCAACACTTTGAGAGGCTGAGGCGGGTGGATCACCTGAGGTCAGAGTTCAAGACCAGCCTGGCCAAGGTGATGAAACCCCATGTCTACTAAAATACAAAAATTAGCCAGGCATGGTGGTGTGCGCCTGTAGTCCCAGCTACTGGGGAAGCTGAGGTAGGATAATTGCCTGAACCTGGGAGATGGAGGTTGCAGTGAGCCAAGATCACCCCACTGCACTCTAGCCTGGTCAACAGAGTGAGACAACATCTCAAAAAAAAAAGAAAAGGGGGGGGTGGGGGGCCTGGATGGTTGGGGTGACTGGGTTTTGGGGTCAGATACAGCCAAACTTGAATGACCACTCTGTCACTCACCTGGGCAGGTCCCTTTGTTCCTCTGAGCCTCGACCTGCTCCTCTGTGGAATGGGACTGCTGGGAGGCTCAGAAATCATGCAGGAGTGGTGCTCCTCTAGCTCCTCTGTGAGCCCCAGGCAGGGAAGGAAGCTCAGCCACACTAACTTGAGGTGCATACTTTGGGGATTCCCTGAGCTGTGCCTGCTCTGAGGAGGCACTGTGGACTCCACAGGTATTCCGAGGCCCTGGCCAGTACAAGGATTCTCAAGCACAGCCCAGAGTCCAGCCGCGGCCAGTGTGGGGAGAACCTTGCATGGGCATCCTACGATCAGGCAGGTGGGTTGTATTTTCAACACCTCTCCTCTCCTCTCCTCTCTGCAGGAGCTGGACGTAGGACGGGGCCTCCTCAAACGCCTTTTGACCCCAGTGCTGTGGTGGCACAGCCACGGGCCAGGAAGGGAAAGGAAAACCAGAACTCTCTCTATCTGCTCCTAGGCTGACTTCAGTTCACCACAAGGTCCCTGATGGCTGGCTCAGCACCAGGCCTGTGCCGGCTGCCAGGGACACAGAGATGAGTCAGACTGACCAGGCCCCCTCTTTCAAAGAAGCTCCCAGGCTGAGGAGTGGGGGTAGGGGAGAAAGACCGCTTTTGTACAGAATCTCAGCCTGATTATATTGGCACCAGAGCATCCTCAGCTACTGAGAAATTTTATTGTTTTACTGTACTGGTGATACGCTGTCAGTAGTGCTGGTGTATTACTTTTGTATGGAGAAAAGCAATAGAGCTTTTTCAATTTTGGAAAAAAATAATGGGCCGGGCACGGTGGCTCACACCTGTAATCCCAGCACTTTGGGAGGCCAAGACAGGTGGATCACGAGGTCAGGAGTTCGAGACCAGCCTAGCCAAAACCCGGTCTCTACTAAAAATACAAAAAATTAGCTGGGTGTGGTGGCATATGCCTGTAATTTCAGCTACTCAGAAGGCTGAGGCATGAGAATTGCTTGAATCCAGGAGGTGGGGGTTGTGATGAGCAGAGATCCCGCCATTGCACTCTAGCCTGGGCAACAGAGCAAGACTCCATCTCAATAATAATAATAATAATAATAATAATAATAATAATAATAGAAAAGACGGTGTCTCCATGCAAGGTCTCAGTCTGGAAAGATCCCATCATGCTGCCCAGACAGTCTTCAGCTTTCTGGCCCTGACAGCCCTGATGTGGCTTTTTAGGAAGAATATTGGATCCCTATCTGCATCTCTGAAGCTTTCTCCAAACGCCAGTGAAAGAATGACTCACTCCCTTTCTGGCCTCACATTCCTGGGAGTTCCCCTGAGTCCTCTTGGTTTCCCCAGCACAGCCCGAGCCAGGGCTCCTGTGTAGCATGGTCCTTAGTACCCCTACTGGGAGGCATGTGTGAGCTCCTAGGGAGTTCCCTACCCCCAGCCCCCAGGCCTCACCCTCAGCCTGCAGGCTCCTTCCCAAGCCCAGGCTGTTGCCCTTGATGGGCCCTGGGAGACGGGCACAGAACAGGAAAATGGACATTCAGGAGGCACGGTCCATCCCAGCCTCACACGGGCTCCCTCAGGAGTCTTGAGCAGGTCACTGCCTTCTCTGACCCCAGTTTCCCATCTCTACAGAGAGGGGGTTGGGTAGATGTGCTCTGAGACAGTGGTTCCCTACTCTGCCGGCACATCAGAATCCTTCTTGGAGCTTTAAAAAAAAAATGCCAGGCCAGGTGCGGTAGTTCATGCCTGTAATCCCAGCACTTTGGGAGGCCGAGACGGGCAGATCACCTGAGGTCAGGAGTTCAAGACCAACCTGACCAACATGGAGAAACCCTGTCTCTACTAAAAATACAAAATTAGCTGGGTGTGGTAGCACATGCCTGTAATCCCAGCTACTTGGGAGGCTGAGGTGGGAGAATCGCTTGAACCCGGGAGGCAGAGGTTGCGGTAAGTTGAGATCACATCATTGCACTCCAGCCTGGGCAACAAGAGCAAAACTCTGTCTCAAAAAAAAAAAGAGCCGGGCGCAGTGGCTCAAGCCTGTAATCCCAGCACTTTGGGAGGCCGAGGCAGGTGGATCACGAGGTCGAGAGATCGAGACCATCCTGGTCAACATGGTGAAATCCCGTCTCTACTAAAAATACAAAAAATTAGCTGGGCATGGTGGCACGTGCCTGTAATCCCAGCTACTCAGGAGGCTGAGGCAGGAGAATTGCTTGAACCCAGGAGGTGGAGGTTGCGGTGAGCCGAGATCGCGCCATTGCACTCCAGCCTGGGTAACAAGAGTGAAACTCCATCTCAAAAAAAAAAAAAAAAAAGGCCGGGCGTGGTGGCTCAAGCCTGTAATCCCAGCACTTTGGGAGGCCGAGGCGGATGGATCACGAGGTCAAGAGATCGAGACCATCCTGGTCAACAAGGTGAAACCCCATCTCTACTAAAAATACAAAAAATTAGCTGCGCATGGTGGCGCGTGCCTGTGATCCCAGCTACTCAGGAGGCTGAGGCAGGAGAATTGCCTGAACCCGGGAGGCGGAGGCTGCAGTGAGCCAAGATTGTGCCATTGCACTCCAGCCTGGGTAAGGAGCGAAACTCCGCCTCAAAAAAAAAAGAAACCAGTGCCTAAGTCTCACCTCCAGAGATAGACACAGTGGGTCTGAGGAAGGACAAAGGCATTAGTATTTGTTAAATGCTCTCCAGGGCCGGACGAGGTGGCTCAAGCCTGTAATCCCAGCACTTTGGGAGGCCCAGGCGGGTGGATCACGAGGTCAAGAGATCGAGACCGTCCTGATCAATATGGTGAAACCCCGTCTCTACTAAAAATACAAAAAAAAGTAGCTGGGCATGGTGGCACATGCCTGTAATCCGAGCTACTCAGGAGGCTGAGGCAGGAGAATTGCCTGAACCCAGGAGGCGGAGGTTGCGGTGAGCCGAGATCGCGCCATTGCACTCCAGCCTGGGTAACAAGAGCGAAACTCCGTCTCAAAAAAAAAAAAAAAAAAAAAAAAAAATGCTCTCCAGGTAAGGCTGATGTGTGGAACATGGATCAGCAGTAGCATCTGCGAGCAGAAATGCAGAATCCTAGGTTCCTCCTTGGACCTACTGAATCAGAATCTGCCCTTTAACAAGATTCTTTTTTTTTTTTTTTTTTTTTTTTTTTTTTTTTTTTTTGAGACGGAGTTTCGCTCTTGTTACCCAGGCTGGAGTGCAATGGCACGATCTCGGCTCACCGCAACCTCCGCCTCCTGGGTTCAAGCAATTCTCCTGCCTCAGCCTCCTGAGTAGCTGGGATTACAGGCACGTGCCACCATGCCCAGCTAATGTTTTGTATTTTTAGTAGAGACGGGGTTTCACCATGTTGACCAGGATGGTCTCGATCTCTCGACCTCGTGATCCACCCGCCTCGGCCTCCCAAAGTGCTGGGATTACAGGCTTGAGCCACCGCGCCCGGCCATTAACAAGATTCTTGCACACATTTGAAACTGACTGCCCTAAGGTCCTGGCTCCTAGCTCTGGCCCGGAGAGCGGCAGCTCCCAGGGAAACAGCTGCTCTTTTTTTTTTTTTTTTTTTGAGACGGAGTTTCGCTCTTGTTACCCAGGCCGGAGTGCAATGGCGCGATCTCGGCTCACCGCAACCTCCGCCTCCTTGGTTCAGGCAATTCTCCTGCCTCAGCCTCCTGAGTAGCTGGGATTACAGGCACGCACCACCATGCCCAGCTATTTTTTTTGTATTTTTAGTAGAGACGGGGTTTCACCACGTTGACCAGGATGGTCTCGATCTCTTGACCTTGTGATCCACCCGCCTCGGCCTCCCAAAGTGCTGGGATTACAGGCTTGAGCCACCGCGCCCGGCCTGCCCAGTTAATTTTTTTGTATTTTTAGTAGAGACGGGGTTTCACCATCTTGACCAGGTTGGTCTCGATCTCTCGACCTTGTGATCCGCCCGCCTCGGCCTCCCAAAGTGCTGGGATTACAGGCTTGAGCCACCGAACAGCTGCTCTTATCACCACCTGTGGGGACAGTGGATGCCCCAGGTGAGGTCCTTCCTGCCCACAGGGGGGATCCTTGGCTTATCAGCCCAATCATCTTTCCAACTATGGATGTTTCAAGAGCTACACATGGGGTGAGATGACAATATAGTCTAGAACAGGCATCCCCAAACTTTTTACACAGGGGGCCAGTTCACTGTCCCTCAGACCGTTGGAGGGTCGCCACATACTGTGCTCCTCTCACTGACCACCAATGAAAGAGGTACCCCCTCCTGAAGTGCGGCGGGGGGCCAGATAAATGGCCTCAGGGGGCCACATGCGGCCCGTGGGCAGTAGTTTGGGGACGCCTGGTCTAGAAATTCAGAGCATCATCAGAAGGCCCTTGAAGTACATTGCATTCAACCTTTTCATTGTACAGAGGCCCAGAGAGGGAAGGCTTTGCCCAGGATTACACAGCAAGTCAGTGTGTGTGGGTGGGGGAGACAGGTGCAGTTTCCCTGACCCCAGGCTAGTGCTCTTCCCAGCCCCCCAGAAGGCCCACTCTTCAGCCTGGCCATGCTCATGGGCAGGAGTCTGCAAAGCAGCATCGAGGATGTGTCAGCTCACTGGGGCTTTCTGAGATGTCTAATTGCTGGATAGAGGGTTTGGGATTGATGGGAGAAGATGCAGGGAAGAGGGAGTGGGTGGATTTTGTGGCTGAGTTTTAGAACAATGTCATTTCCACACAGGAAAGGAGGTGGCTGATAGATGGTACAGTGAAATCAAGAACTATAACTTCCAGCAGCCTGGCTTCACCTCGGGGACTGGTGAGTGTCAGGGTCTCTCCAGTGGCCTGGCCCTGGGCAGCAATGCTGGTTGGGTGTCTGACTTCAGAGAGAAACCTGCCCTCTCAAAAGTTAATGCTTTCCATATTTCTCTGGCTTGACCTTGACCAGAGACCAAAGCTCTCCTTTCCCCATTACGTCCCCAGTTTCTCCCTGCTACGTGCTCTGTTCCCTCTGAGAGCACCCAGATGCTGAATCTTGCCCCACCAGCTCAGAGCTCTTCCCATTCCTGGAGTGTGTCATAGGAGACCGGATTTCCAAAGCTGTTTGGAGTTTAATTCCTGAACAGCTTCATTCCTGAACTGGTCACCCTGCGTCTAGTCTTGTTTCCTGCAATCCATCCTGCTCTCCAGCAACCTCACTACTTCTAAAATTGGCTTTGCCCCTAGTGCTCTCCCGATTCAACTGCTATGGCTCTCTGAGTCCATCCGGAGAAGGCTCAAGCTGCTGGCACTCCTTCCTCCGCATACCACACCCCTCCCCCACGCTCACCACCCTGGCTTTCTCCCTTCCCCTTTCTGCTCTAGTTTGCAGTTCCGGAGCTTGGGGTGCAGAGAAGCTGGATCTAGTCTCAGCTCTGGCACCCTCTGTTGTGTGGACTTGGGTCAATTCCCATCCTTTCCTCCTCCCAGAGGAGAGGGAGAAGGTAGCTTCTATGGGATATGCTGAGAGCTGGTGATTCTAGTGCAGGGAGGAGCCTTCCGTGGGTCCATGTTCCTTCTCATAGGCCTCCCCTGACGAAAGCTCTGGGCAGCTGCCCTGTGCCCTGGGGTTCCTCTGGGCAGCCACTCTGTGCCCTAGGGTCCCCCTGCCCTTTGCTGGCCTCACCAGGCTCCTTGTCTTTCCTCAAAGCTGACTCAGAGCTGCCTGGGGCTCAGGATGGTGTTAGAAGCGGGCAGGAGTTTCTCTGACCAGAAGGCACCAGGAAAACAGAAAAAGGGACTCTCTGCCCACCTCGTTCCTCCTACCCTACCTGTCCCACCCACAAGTAGAGACTTGGGGCCTTATACCATCTAGAGGTGTTTTCTAGAAGCAGGAAGTGACAGGTTCTCAGCGCCAGTCACTGTTTCCTGTGGTTTTCTGCCCGCCCTTCTGAGTGGGGTTTCTGCAACCATGTTGCGTTGTGTTGTTGTTGTTCGTGGGACTCTGGGGCAGAGACAGAAGCATCTGCTGAGGCATTCCTCCCCTCAGTTAAACCCTGCAGGACTCCAGGACCGGCTGGCAGGGCTTTGAGTGTGAATAGGTGATTCTGGGGCAAGGATACCTAAGGGTGTGGGGAGGGAGCAGTAATAACCTCCTGCTATTGATGAAGGATGTGCAGACAGGACCTTGTCTTCTTTTAATAGAGATCGGTGTGCAGAAGACTTCTTATTCAAAGCTTCTGGGTTTGTTTTTCCCATGAGCAAGATTCTTGAGCAATTGGACATGTGTCCAAGCAAGTTATTAACTAACACTGTGTGTGTGCATGTGTGTGTGCAGTGATAGTCAGAAAGTGTCTCCACTGCCACCTAAGCCTCAGTACACCATTTGAAAGTAGGGTTTGGCCACGCTCAGTAGCTCACACCTGTAATCCCAACACTTTGGGAGGCCAAGACAGGTGGATCACTTGAGGTCAAGAGTTCAAGACAGGCCTGGCTAACATGGTGAAACCTTGTCTCTAGTAAAAAATTAAATAAATAAAAAATAAGCCCGGTGTTGTGGCAGATGTCTGTAATCGCAGCTACTTGGGGGGCTGAGGTAGGAGAATCGCTTGAACCTGGGAGGCAGAGGTTGCTGTGAGCCAAGATCATCCAGTCTAGCCTCAGCAACAAGAGCAAGACTCCACCTCAAAAAAAAAAAAAAAAAAAAAAAAAAAAAGAAAAGAAAGTAGAGCTTTATTATACCCATTTTGGAGAGGAAGAAACTGAGGCCTAGAAAAGGGAAGCAGTCTTTCTCACGCCTTCTGTCTCTGATCTGATGCTTTTTCCACCACTCCTGCACCAAGGCAGGAATCTTACAAGAGTCAGAGCCCAACTGCCATGATCACTGACTACTCATTTCACCCATTGCCCTACGCCTCCCACCCCTAAAGAGGAAAATCCCAGAGCAACCAGCCCCTGTGCTGACTCAGGTACCAAAAGGCAGTGCCTGGGGACAGACGGATCCTGAGCCTAAGACAGGAGTGAGACTTTGGGTGGTGTCATAATGGGGGCTTGCAAGACCCTTAAAGATCTTCACGCTCATCCTGGCTCAGCCTCCCCCAGAGCCTGTCTGCAACTTCTTGCTGCATCTCTTCATGGATTCCCTGACCTGAGTCCCTGCTATAGGTGAAAGAGCCTTTGAAATACCCTTTGGCCAGGTGCAGTGATTCACACTTGTAGTCCTAGCACTTTGGGAGGCCAAGGCAGGCGGATCACCTGAGGTCAGAAGTTCAAGATCAGCCTGGCCAACATGGTGAAACCCCATCTCTACTAAAAATAGAAAAATTAGCCAGGTGTGGTGATGCGTGCCTGTAATCCCAGCTAATCAAGAAGCTGAGACATGAGAAAATTGCTTGAACTCTGGAGGTAGAGGTTGCAGTAAGCCAAGATCCTACCACTGCACTGCAGTCTGGGTGACAGAGTGAGACGGTCTCCCCCCGCCTAAAAAAAGAAAGAAATACCCTATACTCCATCCCCACCTCCAGCCCCACCCAGGCCAGCATCTTATGATAAAGGATGCTGGTCTCTTCTGCGTGTTGAGTAAAGAGAAATAATGTCTTATAATTACTTTGATATAATCTGTTTAAATGAGTAGGTTTATTTTATTTATTCTGAATGAATTAGATAGATAGATTTTTTTTTTTTTTTTTTTTTTTTGAGTTGGAGTCTCATTCCATTGCCCAAGGTGGAGTGCAGTGGCACAACCTTGGCTCACTGCAACCTCCATCTCCCAGGTTCAAGTGATTCTCCCACCTCGGCCTTCTGATGCATATTTTTATATGATATGAACAGTTAGAGCCATCAAAGGTGAAAAGTTTTCTTCCAGCCCTGACCCCTACCTAGCACTTTCCCTCCCAAGAGACAACCAGAGATACCAGTTTCCTGTGAATCATTCCGGAGTTATCCTGTGCTTATGCCAGCATGTGTGTATAAATGTTTTTTCCCTTTTCCACACTCTGGTGTTAAGAGTATGTGATATGTTTTATGCTTGTCAGAGATTGTGCCATATCATACAAAAAGTGCTCGCTCGTTCTTTCCTACCTTTTAAATTATTCCTATGTGAGGATATACTGTGACATATTTAGTGTTTTTCAAAGATGTAGTCTAAGAAGTTTGATTCATAGGAGGAAAGAGGATGTCATCCCTTGAGGAGAAAGAAAAAGGAACCTTCATTAGATTAGAGTTAGAAACCAGTGTGTATTTGATGGTTGCTAAGGAAGTTGTGTCATTTAATTAAGCTCTGAATATCCATAGCCTAATTCCCTCTGTGCAGACAGAAACCTCCCCATCGAGAGGAAAGATTGCTTAGCCTCATCCGTTTGGAAGAGGCTGCCACAGGCACTCATGCTGCTGATGTGCACTTTGTGTCTAATTATTTTCTTGGCAACCAGTGGATAAATGGCAGCTTCTTCCTTTTCTGGGAGACAGAGAGAGTGGGAGTGTCAGCGGCCCAAGCATGTGATATCCTGAGAGAGCAGGCTAGTGTGAGAAAGGACTTGAGCCTTTGGGTATGGCCTATAGAAGTAGGGACACCTGGCAACGCTGCAGAGAACCTGGAGCTGTGACCCAAATGTATTAAGAACCAAGGGCGAGGCCCGGCATGGTGGTTCACGCCTGTAATCCCAGCACTTCAGGAGGCTGAGGTGGGTGGATCACGATGTCAGGAGTTCAAGGCCCGCCTGGACAAGACGATGAAACCCATCTTTACGAAAATTACAAAAATTAGCTGGGCACAGTGGCAGGTGCCTGTAATCCCCACTACCTAGGAGGCTGAGGCAGGAGAATCACTTGAACCCTTGAACCCCAGGGACGGAGGTGCAGTGAGCCAAGATCACGCCACTGCACTCCAGCATGGGTGGCAGGGTGAGACTCTGTCTCAGAAAAAAAAAAAAACAAGGGCAAATAGGCAAGCAGTCTTTCTCTTCTATTCTGGGTGGAAACCAGAGCTTTTTAAACAGAGTTGATACAAGATTAAAGATAAGTGGCAAATATGCATAATTGTGCTTAGGGTTTGTTTTCTTTTCATTCTTGCTTCAATTATATCAACTATGTAGATTTGTGTTTATATTTGATGATTTTCATAAACAATTTAGTGACTTGCAGTCCTCTGTGAATGTAGACAAAAAAATAAATTTTAGCTAAGTTTTACAATGTTTGAAATGGCTGGGCGTAGTGGTTCACACCTGTAATCCTGGTGCTTTGGGAGGTCAAGGCGGGTGGATCACTTGAGGTCAGGAGTTCGAGACCAACCTGACCAACATGGGAAAACCCCATTTCTACTAAAAATACCAAAATTAGTCAAGCATGGTGGCGTACACCTGTAATCCCAGCTACTCGGAAGGCTGAGGCAGAAGAATCGCTTGAACCCAGAAGTTGGAGGTTGCAGTGAGACAAGATTGTGCCACTCCAGCCTGGGCAACAGAGCAAGACTCTGTCTCAAATAAATAAATAAGTGAAGTTTTAAATGGAGTTTAACTATAGGGGAAAAAATAGAATTTAATCCACAAACATTTATTTCAGTCCTTACCATACACAGGATACAATGGGAAGTACCAACTTTGTCTCTTTCTTTTTTGTCCACTTTCTTTTTAAATTTTTTAGTAAAATAGGCTGGATGTGGTGGCTTATGCCTGTAACCACAGCACTTTGGAAGACCAAGGCAGGAGGATCCCTTCAGTCCAGGAGCTCAAGACCAGCTTGGGCAACATGGCAAGACCCCGTCTCTACAAAAAAATTTAAAAACTAGGCTGGTGCAGTGGCTCATGCCTGTAATTCGAGAACTTTGGGAGGCCAAGGCTAGTGGATCATCTGAGGTCGGGAGTTCAAGACCAGTCTGACCAACATGGTGAAACCCCATCTCTACTACAAAAAAAAAATTAGCCAGACGTGGTGGCACAAGTCTATAATCCCAGCTACTTGGGAGGCTGAGGCATGAGAATCGCTTGAATCTGGAAAGCGAAGGTTGCAGTGAGCTGAGATCCTGGGCAACACAGTGAGACTCCATCTCAAAAAAAAAAAAAAAAATTGAAACAACTAGCTGGGTGTGGTGGCATGTGCCTATGGTCTGGCTACTCAGGAGGCTGAGATAGGAGGATTACTTGAGCCAAGGAGGTTGAGGTTGCAGTGAGCCATGATTGCACCACTGCACTCCAGCCTGGGCAACAGAGTAAAGCCAAGCCATGTCTTTAAAAAAAAAAAAAAAAAGAAAGAAAAAGAGGAGGCTGAGGCAGGAGAATTGCCTGAACCCAGGAGGCGGAGGTTGCAGTGAGCCGAGATCGCGCCATTGCACTCCAGCCTGGGTAACAAGAGCGAAACTCCGTCTCAAAAAAAAAAAAGAAAGAAAGAAAAAGAGAAAAAGAAATTGTAGTAAAACATATATAACTGAAAATTTACCATTTTCACCATTTTAGGTATACAGTTCAGTGTCCATAAGTACATTTGTACTGTTATGCAATCATCACCACCATCTATCTTTAGAATTATTTTCTTTTTTTTTTTTTTCTTGAGACGGAGTTTTGCTCTTGTTACCCAGGCTGGAGTGCAATGGCGTGATCTCAGCTCGGCGCGATCTCGGCTCACCGCGATCTCGGCTCACCGCGATCTCGGCTCACCGCAACCTCTGTCTCCTGGGTTCAAGCAATTCTCCTGCCTCAGCCTCCCGAGTAGCTGGGACTGCAGGCGTGCGCCACCATGCCCAGCTAATTTTTGTATTTTTAGTAGAGACGGGGTTTCACCATGTTGACCAGGATGGTCTCAATCTCATGACCTTGTGATCCACCCGTCTTGGCCTCCCAAAGTGCTGGGATTATAGGCGTGAGAATTATTTTCATCTTCACAGATTCAAACTCTGTACCCCTTACACCAGGAGTCCCCAACTCCTGGGCTGTGGACCCATATGGGCCCATGGCCTGCTAAGA